>NW_024870907.1:5447500-5580000 GCF_019054845.1 Dipodomys spectabilis | reverse complement strand
TCCTCACCAGCTGGCGGAGGCCAGCCTCAGAAATCCTCTCTCAAAGATCTTCAGGGGCAGATGGTCAGATCTTCTGGTCACAGCCCACCTGTCCACAGCTTGAAGGGCTGACCCAGCCCAGAACAATTCCTCAGGCCGGCCGAGGCCACCTGCACCCCTTCCAGCAAGGAGAAGGGAGAAGAGTTAGGCTGTGCACCCAGGGCCTGGAGACTGAGACTTCCCCTCCCTGCCCTTCCTGCCAACACCAAGGAAGAAGACATTTCCTTTGTTGCAGAGTTCTCCCGATGAATAAAGAGCAGCCTGGGCTGACTGCCTCCCCTGCCTGACAGCAGTCCCCTGCTTCCTCACAAACGCAACTCTGATTTTGACAGGAGGGTTTCGCTTTGTTTTTGAATTTCACGTCATTAATATTTTTTTCTGCTAAATTTAGTGTCATGGAGGGTCTGGATGTTCAGAGATCTGTCTGTGAATCAATTTCTAGCATAAATAGTGCAATCAGAAATCCTGACAGCACCGCGTTGTTATTCTCTCTTGTCAGGTGGGGAAACTGAGGCCCAGAGGGAAGATGTGGTCTGCCCAGGTCACTTGGGAACTTAAAAGCTACACAGTAGCCTTTTAGAGCTGGACAGATAAAGGCCAAGCAAAAGTCCTTCTGAGCCACAGGGATTCTACCAGTTTATTCACTTATTGATCATCGACACTGGAATATATGTGTTCAGTCCCTGTGTCTATGAATGATGTGGGTCAGAAAGTAAGGGACAAAGCCGTGTTCTTTTCCACTGGGGTTGTGGGGGCTTCTGGACAGAGCTAACAGGTTGGAAGCCCTGGGAACAGGGTTCTGGGTGCATGTGGGGTGTGGTTGGTAGAGTGGCCAGAGGCTGTGGGCTAGGCGGAGAGCCTTTCCTCTGGACTTCTCAGGAGAAGCAGGATGTTCACTGGACAGGGGCTGATGTGTGAGGAAGAGAGCAATCAAAGCGTAATTCCTGAGACTGCAGTGTCCCCTCTCACACACAGGGAACACCTGGCCAAGCCTCACTTAGCTCTGGGAGCGGGAACTGGCAGGAGGGGGAAATGGATTTGGAGCAGAATCTGGGCATCAGATGTTTCTGTGGTAAGCCAGAAAGGCGAGCTGAAATAAGACCGCTGAACTAATGACAGAACTGCCAAGGTCCTCTGGCAGTGGAGTTGTAACCTAGGGGTCATTTTCTCAGGACAAGTCATTTGTATCCCTGCTGGGGAAAATCTACATGCTAAGAACCCCTTCAGAACCAAGAGTGGAGGGCCAGCCAAACAAAGGCGCTCCCTTGAAGAGTTCATCCATGCAGGGGTGTTGTTAATCCATGCAGGCAGGTGTGCCAACCCTTGTGCCTGAGTGTGTTAAGCTGGGAAGGTGTGTTTGTCAGTCCCTGCAAGTGTGCTAATCCATGCACGTGGGTGTGTTAATCCCGGCAGGTGTGTTAATCCATGCTGCTCCACAATACCCAGTGTGACGTTCAGACTCCTCTTTTCACTTGCTCCTGAGTTGTGGATAGCCGTTTAGTTTGCTGGACATAGGGGGGTCGTGTGAAAGTGATACCAGGACTCCAGACTCCAGCTTTGTGACAATGGGCTGGGCATGCCATGGCTTTTTTCCGGGACTGAATGAAGGGTATTTGTTGAGCTGGTCCCTGTCACTGCTCAGAGAGCCCATCAATCATAGCCACATTGGAGTCTCAGTGCAGGAAATCCAGCCACACGCTCCCTTTCCCCACGTAGACCGGCCTGGCTCTCCATTTCCACACTACACATGAAGGGTTTTTACCACACTCGCCTCCTCTTGGTCACCCCCAGATGGAAACGACTTAAACTGGAAACACTCCTCTCCCTCTTCCCTTGACAAGATGCTGTAAAAGTGCTCTTTCCTGAAACTCAAGATGAGACTCCTTCTCTACACAAAACGCACCTTCCCCATTCCCTTCCTCCCCTGCCCCCACACCTCTGCCCCGCCCTCCAGCCTAATCTAAGGCCTGGCTTGTAAGGGAGGTGTGTCCTTTCCTCCCCAGCTGGTCGGAAGAAGACTTGGTTGTTCTCCAGTTGAGATGGCCTCTCTGCCCGAGGTCTCCCGGGCACGCTCTGTGAGGCTGCCCCGCCCCAGGTCCACCTGGCCTGAGGCTCTCCCCACACTGAGCCTTTCACAACCCTGGGCAGAGCGGGCACATGTGACCTCCCCCCCACCATACTCCTGGTATTTGAAACAGTTCCTTACAACGCCCCCCCCCCCGCCCCGGCCCCCCAACACGTGTACTCCTATCCAGAACAGGGTCTGTTTTCACCTCCTGCCATTCATTTTATTTGGTGTATGCTCATTGTTCAAAGGAGTTTCACCATGGAGTTCCGTACACGCAACTAGTGCTTTCATGAGTTGGATTGACCCTCTTGCTTTCCCTCAGTTTCTTTTTTTAACTTTTAATTTTTAAATCACTTTATTCAAGTGGTTGTATGAAGGGTGCCAACATAGCACCAGGTTAGAACAGGCGTGGCCATGGACCCCTCCCCCGTTCTCCCTCTCCCCGACATCCCACGGCTCAGTGAGCTTTGCTTTGCTGTCTCCATTCACAGATGGACTGTACTCAAGTACTGATCACCACTTACAATTCTCTTGTCCTCCCTCAAACAGCCCCGTCCCTCAAACAGCCAGCTGCACTCAGGGCCCTGTGGTGATGGCCTCTTCTGGCTTCTCCTTGTGAGTACAGACGGGAAGGGTGCCTTGGGGAGAAAACTCATGTGGCACCAAGTCCACGTTCGCTCTGGGGTCTTGGGCAGGTTGCTTGGCCCCTGAGCAAGGCCCCCTGCTGACGGAGAGCAGTTCCCGTCTTTATTTAAGGAGGGCATTGCCTAAGCTGTGGATGTCAGCAGCCGTTTGTGGGACAGACACAGTGTACTTTGTGCATCTACAGGAACGTGCCAACCCCGATGTCTGATTGATAAGCGGGGTGCAGCAAGAGAATAATAGTACCAGATAAGAAGATGGGCAGGTATGCTGCAGTAAAAGTTATGTGAATGTGGTCTCTCAAAATGTCTTTCTACCGCCCCGAGGTCTCCCGGGCACGCTCTGTGAGGCTGCCCCGCCCCGGGTCCACCTGGCCTGAGGCTCTCCCCACACTGAGCCTTTCACAACCCTGGGCAGAGCGGGCACATGTGACCTCCCCCCCCATCTCCGTTCCAAGTCCAGGGGCCTGCCCTGGCCCTCCGCTGGCTTCCTTCTGGGAGCAGTCATGGGGTCTTCTGGGGAAATTCTTTTTCCTTCTCCAAACTTTATTTGTTACACATTTTGTCCATCGCTGTGACAGAGTACCTGAGAAAATCAACTTCAAGGAAGAAAGACGGACTTTGGTTCTGGTTTCAGAGGACTCTGAGTTGCTCACAGTCACTTGTCTCCATTTCTGGGATAATGTTAGGCAAAGAGGAGAGACAGAAGAGAGAGAAAGACAGAGACAGAATAGAGAGAGAAAGAGAGACAGAAAGAGAGACAGAAGAGACAGAAGAGAGAGAGAGACAGAGACAGAGATAGAGACAGAGACAGAGACAGAGAGACAGAAGAGAGAGAGACAGGAGAGAGAAAGAGAGAGACAAAATAGAGAGAGAAAGAGAGACAGAAGAGACAGAAGAGACAGAAGAGAGAGAGACAGAGACAGAGACAGAGACAGAGAGACAGACAGAGACAGAGAGAGACAGAATAGAGAGAGAAAGAGACAGAATAGAGAGAGAAAGAGAGAGAGAAAGAGAGACAGAAGAGAGAGACAGAAGAGAGAGAGACAGAAGAGAGAGACAGAAGAGAGAGAGACAGAAGAGAGAGACAGAAGAGAGAGAGAGACAGAAGAGAGAGACAGAAGAGAGAGAGACAGAAGAGAAAGAGAGACAGAATAGAGAGAGAGGAAGAGAGACAGAAGAGAGAGACAGAAGAGAGAGAGAGAGAGCAGGCAGCGGGCAGCAGGCAGCAGGGGATACAGAGAGACTGAGAAGAGGAAGGTGGGGGAAGGTGGAGAGGCGGGAAGGGACACACTCAGTGACTCCCCTCCTCCACTGGGCTCTACCTTCTACAGCATCCACCAGTAGGCCGTTGAGTTATGGACCTGTCCACTGGTGAGGTCTGATTCCCCAGGATAGAATTGCTTCCTTCAGGCCCCTCCTCAGAATGCTGCTGCCCTGGGGACCAGACCTGCGACACGAGAGCTTCGGGGTTCAGCAGTGACGCACCCTGGAGCCTTCAAATACAAGCTGTTCTCCCAGGCATGAGACCAGGCTCGTCGGGGACCTGTGCCCCATTCTCGGTCTCAGGGCATCAGAGTCCTGTGGGCGGCACAGGGGCCGCGGGCAGTCCTCGCCACGCCTCCCAGCTGCACTCACCCTTGACAGACATCAGGCTTCCGTCCTGTACCTGTTTCTCATGAGTGCTCTGTGCCCACAGCTCCGCCACAGGACCCTTGGCAGCCACAGGAGTGTGCATTGCCTGCCTTTGGCTTCTCCCCAGGTCCTCTGCTTCTCTTCTGGTTCTCAGCTTCTCTTCTGGTTCTAGGCTTCTCCTCTGGCCCTCAGCTTCTCCCCAAGTCCTTGTCTTCTCCCCTGGTTCTTGTCTTCTCCTCTGTTCCTCAGCTTCTCCTCTGGTCCTTAGTTTCTCCTCTGGTCCTCAGCTTCTCCCCTGGTTCTTGGCTTCTCCTCAGGTCCTAGGCTTCTCCTCTGGTTCTCAGCTTCTCCCCAGGTACTTGGCTTCTCCTCTGGTCCTAGGCTTCTCCTCTGGTCCTCAACTTCTCCCCTGGTTCTCAGCTTCTCCCCAGGCGCTTGGCTTCTCCTCTGGTCCTCGGCTTCTCCCCTGGTCCTTGGCTTCTCCTCTGTTCCTCAGCTTCTCCTCTGGTCCTTAGCTTCTCCTGTGGTCCTCGGCTTCTCCCCTGGTTCTTGGCTTCTCCTCTGGCCCTAGGCTTCTCCTCTGGTCCTCGGCTTGTCCCCTGGTTCTTGGCTTCTCCTGTGGTCCTAGGCTTCTCCTCTGGTCCTCAGCTTCTCCCCTGGTTCTTGGCTTCTCCTCAGGTCCTAGGCTTCTCCTCTGGTCCTTGGCTTCTCCTCAGGTCCTAGGCTTCTCCTCTGGTCCTCAGCTTCTCCCCAGGGACTTGGCTTCTCCTCTGGTCCTAGGCTTTTCCTCTGGTCCTTGGCTTCTCCTCTGGTCTTCAGCTTCTCCCCAGGCACTTGTCTTCTCCCCTGGTCCTTGTCTTCTCCCCGGGTCCTCAGCTTCTCCTCAGGTGCTCCCCTGGACTGATGTGCCCGGAGCCGTCTATGTCCAGAGAGTTTTATGTGGCTGGTGGGATTCTAACTCTTGTGTGACAGCCATTGTGCAGGTATTCTGATTGTTCTCTTTCTTCCACACTAAGGTTTTGAGAGTAATAAAGAGAGAGGCCCCAAGGAAAACCAGATAAAAAGATTAAAGATTGGGAAGGAAAAACAGCCAGGCCAAGAGTGTGAGGAGCTCTCAGATGACCTGAAGCAATCCTACTTTTAATTGTCACTAAAGGGATTAGACTGTTTTCTCCTCAGATGCAAAGAGATGTGACTCACAGAGTTCAATTAAACTGTGTTCAGAAGGTGAGGGTGGGGTGAGCTGCTCACGTGGGCCCTCCCAGCCACCGGGGCCCAAGTCCAACGCTCCCTTGCTCTAACATCCTTATGAAAAAGCAGGGGCCAAGCTGGGGCCGTGGGACCAGGAGTAATTAAAATACCTTTAATTGGAAGATTCCATAAAGCCTCCCGCAGCACAGGGGTGTAATTGCCAGTCTTTCCTTGGCGCTTCTGTTGGGAGCCATTGGAGAGCCAGGAGCTCTTCCAGGTTGGGAGAGAGAGTTCCAAATGGAGCACTATGGGCCAGGCTGAACCATGAGGCTGATGGGAGCTATGAATGGTGAAGCAGAAGAGCATCCTGGGAGTTTCCCAAGCTGATGCTCTGGCAGCAGCAAACCGGCTGAGGAAAGAGGAAGTGGGGAAGGAAGGAACGTGGTGCTGAGCCTGAGGAGCAGAGGCCAGGGATGGAGTTGTGAAGGTTGGGCTGAGTTCTGTTGCTATTGTAGGAAATTGCTCAAGGTTTAAAACATCCTGGACTTACTAACTTGCAGTTCTGTAGTGCAACATCTCAGACAGGTCCTGGTCCTCCTGGAGGCTCATTCTGCCAGGCAGTCCCATATCTGGAGGTCCACCCAGGCAATTTAGAATCTTCCCTTTAACTTGGCATCCTTGAGTCATACAGGCAAAGCTCCTTTTGCCCTCAAAGACAACGCATCAGGGGGTTCTGCAGGTGAGGGTGGGGCAGGGATACCGTGTCCCGGTGGCCAGGGATTCACCGGGAGGACAGTGAAATCCAGCTGGTTGGATGGCTGGGGCCTGAGCTTACAGGGAGACGCTGAACAGAAAGAGGAAAGAACTGTGTAGCAACAGCATTTCTTTCTCCAACTGCAGTGAAATACAGTGGAAAGACAGATGCAGGCACATTACCTTTGTTGAGACTTCCTTGGTCTCCACATCAGTTCGTGGTACAGGGCGTGCTATTTTCGCCAAGCCACCTGTGTGTATCATGCGTCTTGATCACAAGACTTCTCAACCCCTTCCCTCCCCCTTCTTCCCAAAGCAGGCTCATCACGTTAGCTCACATGCTCAGGCTCTTGCGTGAACAGGAGCTCACTGAACTGGACAGCTGCAGAGCACTGAGCCGTGGGTTCCCGTGGAGGGTTCAATGAAGGAAAACAAACAGAAAACACACACCTCCCCCCACAGTGGTATCATAGAACTGTCCTTGCTGCTGACCCCGCCGAATCATCCCCTTCCCCAACAAGCACAACCTGCTGTTTTGGGGAAGAGAGCCTGAGACCACTGACCACTGCCACATCTGTGGCTGACACCCCTGGAGGACACACAGCTGCTGAAGCCTTGAAACTCCTTGTCACAGTAACACTGCTCACCCGCCCCGCCCTTCCCACCCTCCCTGCCTCCCCGCCTCCATCAGCCCCACCTGACGCCACTTTTTCTGCCTAATATTGAACAGGACCCTGGTTGGAAGCATGATGGCTCCATCTGGGACCAAGGAGACTTGGTTGTCCTGAGTTTCCCTGCTTGCTGTTTCTCTTTTCTTACAGTTGAAGGGAATGCTTTCTTTGGAGGATGCAGGGGCAGAGCGGTCACTGGTGACAGGAGGCAGGAATGGCAGGGACTGCCCCTCGTAGACAGTTCCTCACACAAAGCCCCGGCGCTGTGGCCAGGGCTTGGTCAGTGCCTGGGATGGGCCGAGCATCAGCTACCTTCTCAGGACAGGACAGCCATGACCTGGTGACTCCCATTTCATTGTTTTAACAATACCCAGAGGGCTATGGACATTACTGGCCATCAAGCGGCTTCACTGAAAGGCTTGAAGCACATCCACGATTGTGAGAACATTAGCCATGTTTAACTTCGAGATATTTTCACTGCTTCATGCCCATGGGCAGTGACTTCTCGCTCTCCTTCCTGAGGCTCCGGTGCCCGCAATCTTACCTCCAGCTCTGTGCCTTCCTGTTCTGGGCACTTTGGATAACACTCAGCGTCCTGTTTCCAAGGTTTGTCTGCGCTGGGTCTGTGTCATAGCATTGTTTATTTCCCTGGCTGAATAGCATTTCATAGTATAGATGGGCTGAATTTTGTGTTATGCCACATGGATGATTGCCACAGTGAGGCCATTGTGGGCCCTGGTGTGTGGTACTCCCTGTGTGCTCTGGGCTGCGGTGTGTGGTGCTCCCTGTGTGCTCTGGGCTGTGGTGTGTGGTGCTCCCTGTGTGCTCTGGGCTGTGGTGTGTGGTTCTCTCTGTGTTCTGGGGTCATGGTGTGTGGTGCTCCCTGTGTGCTCTGGGCCGTGGTGTGTGGTGCTCTCTGTGTTCTGGAGGTCATGGTATGTGGTGTTCACTATGTGCTCTGGGGTCATGGTGTGTGGTGCTCCCTGTGTGCTCTTGGGCCATGGTGTGTGGTGCTCCCTGTGTGTCCTGGGGCCATGGTGTGTATGTGGTGCTCCCTGTGTGTTCTGGGCCATGGTGTGTGGTGCTCCCTGTGTGCTCTGGGCTGTGGTGTGTGGTGCTCCCTGTGTGTTCTGGGGTCATGGTGTGTGGTGCTCCCTGTGTGTTCTGGGGCCGTAGTGTGTGGTGCTCCCTGTGTTCTGGGGTCATGGTGTGTGGTGCTCCCTGTGTGCTCTGGGCCGTGATGTGTGGTCCTCCCTGTGTTCTGGGGTCATGGTGTGTGGTGCTCCCTGTGTGCTCTGGGGCTGCGGTGTGTGGTGCTCCCTGTGTGTTCTGGGGCTGCAATGTGTGGTGCTCCCTGTGTGCTCTGGGGCCGTGGCGTGTGGTGCTCCCTGTGTGCTCTGGGGTCGTGGTGTGTGGCGCTCCCTGTGTGCTCTGGGGCTGCAATGTGTGGTGCTCCCTGTGTGCTCTGGGGTCGTGGTGTGTGGTGCTCCCTGTGTGCTCTGGGCCGTGGTGTGTAGTTCTCCCTGTGTGCTCTGGGCCGTGGTGTGTGGTGCTCCCTGTGTGCTCTGGGGTAATGGTGTGTGGTGCTCCCTGTGTTCTGGGGCTGCAGTGTGTGGTGCTCCCTGTGTTCTGGGGCTGCAGTGTGTGGTGCTCCCTGTGTGCTCTGGGCCGTGGTGTGTGGTGCTCCCTGTGTGCTCTGGGGTAATGGTGTGTGGTGCTCCCTGTGTTCTGGGGTCGTGGTGTGTGGTGCTCCCTGTGTGCTCTGGGCTGTGGTGTGTGGTGCTCCCTGTGTGCTCTGGGACCATGGTGTGTGGTGCTCCCTGTGTGCTCTGGGCCATGGTGTGTGGTGCTCCCTGTGTGCTCTGGGCTGTGGTGTGTGGTGCTCCCTGTGTGCTCTGGGCCGTGGTGTGTGGTGCTCCCTGTGTGCTCTGGGCTGTGGTGTGTGGTGCTCCCTGTGTGCTCTGGGGCCGCGGTGTGGGGCGGTGGTGCTCTCCGTGGGCTAACACCCCGCTCTCCTCTAAGGCCTGCTCAAGAGTGCATTGCGGGCTCCCGGTTGCTCTGCACCGATCGCATCTTGGAAGCAGACTCCTTCTGACTGAAGTCACTCTGGTAGCCTCAGAACTCCGTGTCTGGGCAGAGGGGCTGGCCTGCAGGTGAGGGATAAACAGCAGAGGTCCAGGGAAACTCCCAGAGTCTGCAGTCTCCTGCACGCTAAGAATTACTTTTCCCAGGGACCTGGGTGGGGAGACCAGCTTCCCCAGGGAAAGTCCAGGGTTCACAGCCTTCACAGGAGGGAAGTGGAGGGTCGGGCTCTCCTGAGGGCCCAGGCCGAGGGCTTGGCGGGTTAGAGGAGGCGGGAGCCCTGGTGGGGAGGGCGCGGGGCTGAGGAGGGGGATGGTGGATCAAGGGACCCCTGTTGGAAGATGGCAGGGCAGGTGGGGAGCCTGTGTGGGGTTCTCTCCAGCGTTGTGGGCAGTGGAGGCCCGGGCAGTTGGATGTTACAGGACTCTTGCACATTCTCCTGGGACCTGCCTCTGTGCCTTGCGTGTCTCTGCTCGGACCCTGGCATTTGGGGACAGTCCCATTTCCCATGTTCCTCTCTGGTCTCATCCAGCCACATCTTTCTGTGTGGACACAGGAGCCGCAAAGAAGGGAAGAAGATGGAGGAAACACGGCGGCCTGCATGAGATGCTGTTGGCCCAGCAGACCTCTGGGGCCTGACGGCCAGACAGCTGCTCTCTCCATCCAGCCTCCTTCCTTCCATGCTACCCAGGACTTGTCCCCTGGCCTTCCTGACTTGTGACGCTGTTACAGAGACTCGCGGTGGCGTGGGTGCGGTTGGAGTCTGGCCAGGCCTCCTCCAGGAGATGCAGGTGGCCCAGATGCTACTGAAGAAGCAGAAGGTGCAGGCCGCCAGGCTCAGCGCCCTGGGCCGCCTGGGCTCCACGTGCACTCACACCAGGCCACGGCCACCAAGGCGTCAGGCGCTCCTGAGGCGGCCTCGCCCTGGAGGGGCTGCCCTCGTTTCCTGTACATTTTCCAGTCCATCAAAATTCACATGGACTAACGACACCTTAGCAAAGGTGAATCTTGCTCCTCCTTAAACACACACACACACACACACACACACACACACACACACACACACACACACACATACACAGCAACTCAAAAACAAAGCCAAGACCACTTCAGAATTTTCGTTGTGAGAGATGAATTCTGAAGGTAAACAGCTTTGTTCCCCACAGCCAATAACGCCAAACAAATATCATGGATGCGCAACTTGGGTAGCCAGAGAAACCCGGCCTGCCCTTCAGGACATTTTCATCTGGACAGGCATGAAGCCGGGTCCAGGAGGGACGGGGGCTCATAGCTCTCTAATCCAAGGTGAGGTGAGGCGGGCAGGTGGGGGCCTTCTGGCACGGGGTCCTGGCCAGCTCCTGGCGGTGATCAGAGCTCAGGCCAAGTGTAGCTAGGGGTCTGGGTCTCCCGGAGCATTTGAACCTCCAAGTTGAAGTGTTCCATCAGTCTTTCATCTTGCCATTCACATCCTCCCGTCTTGTCATCCATGCCCCTCAGCAGAGCTGGTTCCCTTTTGTAAGATACGGACATAATCTTCACAGCTGTGTGAAGACAGCCCTCTCTCACCGCCTTGGAGTTCTGGTGGCAAACCATGCAGAACTGCTCTTCCCGGAGAGGACTTGTATGGGCAGGCGTGATGCAGCTAGTGCCACAGGCCCGCTCTGCCATGGGGCTCAGGTGGCTGTGTGTCTACGAGGCTGTTTCTGGAAGAGACCAGCGTTTGAATGCACAGGCTCTGTAGCTTCAGGGAAGGTGTTCCTCCCCCACCCCCTACCAGGAGGGGTTTAGCCGTGGAGAGCCTGGGTACATCAAGGCAGCAGACACCGGGAGACTCTCCTCTCCAGCCCAGTGGGCACCCATGCTCTGCCCCAGGGCGCTCTGGATCTCAGGACTGCACACCCTGGGGCCGTCAGCCTCAGCTAGTGGCCAGCCCTTCTGGTTGCCAGGCCCTCAGACTTAGGCTCAGTCACAGCACTGGCTTCCCAGTCTCCAGCTTGCGGAAGGTGGGCCGTGGGGCGCCGGGCTTCCGTCCCGTGAGCCGGTCCTCCCCACAAGCCTGCTTTGCAAGGTGCTGTGCACAGCCAGCCAGCTGAGAGGTGATGCGGGACCTGGCCACACAGAGACTGCGCGTTTCCAGTGGCAGTGACGCTATCACCAGGTGAGCTACGGTGCCAGGTGTGGTTCGCATTCCGAGGACGTCTCTCAGCAGGATGTTCCTTGGAGGGAGGGAAGTTTGGGTCTGAAGAGTCACCACCAGGACAGGTTGGTAGGGGGCAAGTGTGGGCGGCAGCCTCCCTGCGTTGGCTGACTCTTCCTCCATGCAGAGACTTCCGGGCGGTGGACCAGTCCCTCGGTCTTCCCAGTCCTCAGTCCACCTCCACGGCTCATTGGGCATGAGGAGGCCTGGATCTTTCTTCGTCAGAAGCACAGTGGAGGAGGAGCTTCCCTTTGCTGGGGGCCTGGCCTCGGGGCATGGGGACACTCCCTAGGGGACACCTCTCACAACAACAGCACATAGGCCCCCCTCCTCGGTGCCCAGGACCTTGCTTCTGCTCCGGCTCTGTCAGCTTCGGATTCTCCCTGTGCGTAGTGCACCCTGCCCGTCCTCAGCCCCGGGGGACAGCCCCCTCAGTGACTGCCTTGGACTTCTCCCAGCACTGCTGGCTCTGGGTGACTCCCAGGGAGGCACCCGCAGAAGGGGGTCTGTGGGGTGGGAGGGGCGTGGCCACATGTGGGATGTCACCGCCGTCGAGGATGGCTCCCAGTCACCCAGGAGATGACTCAACTGTCACTTAGGAAGGGTTATTATTTGATTTGTTAAAACCACACATTAAAAATGGCTCCTTCATCCCCGTAGACTCAACTTTGATTAATGTTTGATCTTATTTATGAGCATAGATCATTAAACTCTCCTAAGCATTTAAGTGGTATTAGAATTTATCATATATTTGAGTGTATTTTTTTTGTATTTCAATTGTCTGACTCACAAATATTCCTTCTGAGCATTTAAATAGTGCTTGTAAATCTAATAAACTAAGCTAACAAATATGGATCCTCTTGAATGCTCTGTGCTCTATGTGATGTAGTAACATTCTTTTATTCTGGGTAAGATGATCTGCCGGTTGTTTTTCAACAACTGGAGACAAGTATTGAACAGAACTTATTCCTCAAATGGAGGATTAAGTGATGTGTGGCTGCTACAACCCTAGGCACGAAGCCCAGAGCCTTGCACGGGGCTCCTGCCAACCTTGACCCCAATGTTCCTGCCACATTTAGTTCCCACAGACGATCTTCCCAAATTCATCAACAGTCCATCATCCTCAGGCCTGTCCTTCAGACAAGAGCACGAGAGAGAAATCAGGGCTCTAAGATGAGCATGAGCCGTAAGGCCCATCCACAGGTCTCATCACCAGAGCTATGCTTCCTCTGCCTTGGCGACAGGATGTGTCCTGCCTGGGGACCCCAAGGCCTGGCTGGGGCTCCTGGGGGGCCTATGACTCGGTGACCTAAACTGTCTGGTTCCTAGAGACAAGGCCACCAAGGCAGAGATCCTATTTCCTACCCTTAAAAATAAAGGCTCCTTGCAAGAGTGGCTTATGCTCCGTGGGAGAAAGAAACACATGGAGACACAAAGGCCTGACTACAGGTTGAAAGAAGAGGGGCGCATGCCTGAGCCAGAGACTGGCCGCTGCAGGGACCCTTCCTGGTGAAGCAATCATCCAACAGTGAGCCAGAGACTGGCCGCTGCAGGGACCCTTCCTGGTGACCAATCATCCAACAGTGAGCCAGAGACTGGCCGCTGCAGGGACCCTTCCTGGTGAGCAATCATCCAACAATGAGCCAGAGACTGGCCACTGCAGGGACCCTTCTTGGTGAGGAATCATCCAACAGTGAACCAGAGACTGGCCGCTGCAGGGACCCTTCCTGGTGACCAATCATCCAACAGTGAGCCAGAGACTGGCCGCTGCAGGGACCCTTCCTGGTGAGCAATCATCCAACAGTGAGCACACCTGGCCCACATGGGCTGGCCATCTGAGAGGAGCTTCTGGAAGAATCCACCTGAATGCAGCGGCATCTGAGAACCACCTCTGATGTCAGTCAGACCAGGGAAGGCTCCAAGGACACACAGGCAAGGCGGGGGAATCCAGACCTGACGAGTGCGGCGGGAACATTCATCCTGTTTGGGGCTCAGCGGGAGGCCATTCCTCCACTGCCAGCTGCAAGCTAGAACTTCTTACCTTTCCATCCTCTGGGAACCCACTAAAACGTGCTGGGATGTCTGTCCTTGAACACTTGGGTTGTTCCCATGCAGACCGCGTTGAGTCTGCACGTGTGGGGTTGCATGCAGGCGGGCGTGTGTCTGTGGGTCACACAAGTGGAAGAACCCCTGGGCAATGGTGTATGTGTCTCCTCAGGTTTTGATGCCCAGTGTCAGGCAGCCTTTCCCATGTCATGTGACCCCCTCCCCACAGGTCCTCCCACATGATGGTACCACCATTTCTAAACTGTTAGCCATTCAGGTAGGAAGGCATTGTTGTCCGCTGGCTAATGAAGTCGGGCTTCTTCTTACATTTATCATTTG
Source organism: Dipodomys spectabilis (assembly GCF_019054845.1). Taxonomy (NCBI): domain Eukaryota; kingdom Metazoa; phylum Chordata; class Mammalia; order Rodentia; family Heteromyidae; genus Dipodomys; species Dipodomys spectabilis. Next base: position 5,566,338 of record NW_024870907.1, on the reverse strand, counting down.
TCATTCTGCTCTATGGTGTACCTGTTCAAGTCCTCGTCTACTTTCTGTTAGTCTAGGCCTCTCATTAAGAATTAGCCATGCACACTGCAGGAAGGTCCTTGGGCGGATTGCATTCTGTTGCTTTAAAGCCATTCTTTGAGCCTCAGGATCCTTCATCTCAACAAAAGTTGATTTACTTTTTATTTCACGGTTATTTTGCTGGGTCTTGTGTGAGAAATCTTCATTTTCTCTGGGGTCTCAATAGCCTTTGTCTGGGTCAATATCTGGATTTAGTGTTTTCCATTCACATTTTGGCTTAAGATCCACTGGGTTTGTGCATGGGGTGAGGTTAACTTCACATTTTTCCCATGTGATGTGCATTTTTCCAGCGATCTGACCAAATGTGTGGAAAGGAAGACATTTCCTCACCCCGTGCAGTGTCCCAGGGTAATCTACACAGCCAGCCACATGGCAGCTGCCTCTCAAGGGAGGCATTTGTGGGTGTCACATACTTGGATTCTCTTTGTTTAAAGGAGTGCGTTCTGCCAGTCTCTGCCTTTGGACTGGAATTTGATCCATTTATATTTAGAGTAGTGACTTCTGGTTTCCCAACTACTTTGCAGGCCTCTTCCCTCAGGTTTCAGTATTACTGTCTTTGGGATTCAGTTGAGTTTTTCTGAGAAACAGAAGGTTACAAGACTGATTTATACCAAGTCAACATCAATCATGCACATGAAAACATCTCTGTCACTAAACCTTCTAGCTATCTGCATCACAAAATTCCATTTTACATGTAGTATGTCCAAAGGCATAGACTAATAATTTTCATGCATTATTCTTTTATTTCTTATGGGAAATAAAAAGGTGAGATTACAAACCAGTTGCAATAAAACTAGCTTTTATTATTTCCCACGTTTGTAGTTTAACTGAGACATTTTTTCAGGTTACTATGCATTTTCTTCTCCTTTCAACAGATAAGACTTATGTGAGCAGGGAGGGTCTATATGCAATATCATTTTTCATCTTCACTGGCCTCAGCATGTTCTTATTTATCTCAGAATGTCTTTATTTCACCTTCAAGTTGAAGTATGGTTTCTTCCAGTAAATGATTCTTTGTTGATAGTATTCTTTCATTCAACACATGGAATATGCCAGCCCCCTACCTGTGGCCTTGAACATTCGTGAGGAGAAATCTATTGAGAAATCTATTGCTGATCTCAAATGTTGCTCTTGAAACAGTCCTTGATTTTAATGTCCCCCAAGTCAGGACCTTTTCAGTTTATCCTTCCTGCAATTCATAGAGCTTCTGGGATGTTTATAGTCATGCCTTTCATCACGTTTGAGAAGATTTTGCCATTATCTTTCATTAATCTGCCTCTTTCACTATTCTGACTCTCCTGCAGTGCACATGTTGCATCCAGTGCTCCTGATTATTTTTCTTTGTGCTTCTCAGACGTGGCAATTGGAGCTGTTTTATTTTCAAGCTCACTGAATTTTATTCCTTTTTTCCCCACCTGTTCAAATCTGGCTTTGAGACCCTCTAGTGACCCTTCCATTTGGGTTATTGTGCTTCACTCTAGAATTTCCTTCATCTGCCCACGTTTTCTCTGAGTCCTCTAAGCACCTTTAAGACTTTCACGACGCAGCCTTCATCTGCAGATCTGTTACTGAGACTTTTCACAGACCTGTTTTTTTCTTCCCCATGGAATGGACGGTACCCTCCTGAATCTTCGTATGCCTTGTGACATTTTATTGAAAATGGGTCATTTGTGTCTTATAATAAGGTAAATCTGATGATCTTAATCTTCTCATCGCCAAGGGGTTACTTTTTAGGTTGCCTCTGTACCGGGCATCAGTCTGAGATGTAAACTTAAAGTGTTGTCAGCTCGTTATCAAACCCGTGTCTTCCGTGGGAGAGCCCTCTCATTTTCTAAATTTCCTGTCCACACGGTTGTCTTGAAGGTCCTGCTTCTTAAATGACTAGCTGTCAAAAAGAGTCAAACGAGAGCGAGGAAAAACAATGCGCCCACCTGTAAGTCTCCTGGAAGCTGCTTCAGCAGAGGGGAGGCTGCCCCACACTGGGCCTGCTGTAGCCTTCGTAACCAGACCCAGCAGCCATGGCACAAGCCTCTGGTGCTTGGGTCACATCTTGTCACTGCCTGCCGGGCACCCTCACACTGCCAGTGAGCTTCCCCAGGGCGCGTGTGTGGATGCCTGGCGGTGCCAGGGTGGAGGATGGGGAGCCACTGTCACGCTAAGAGCTGGAATTGGTCAAAATTACCTGCAATTTAGTTACAAACCTGAAATTGACTTTAGAGTTCCAAATAGCTGCACCAGACAGATTCTGTCAGCGTAATTGTGGTCTAGCTGGCAAGGTGGATTCCAGGTACTCCTCACCTCACTTTCTTCCCAGAATCCACATCCAAGAAGTCTCGGTGTTCACCACGTGCGTCCCAGGAGCCGCCAGTGCCCGCGGAGGTAAGACTGTCAGCTTCGTCTCATTCTGCATCCTTGTGCTTCTTTGCTCAGTGCGTTTCTATGTGAATTCTGAGTCTGTTTATCTTCTTTTCTCTTCTCTCTCCCTCCCTTCCCTCTCTTCTATTTTCTTTCTCTTTCTTCCTCTTGCATACACACACATGCACACACTCACGTGCACACACACATGCTGAGATTTTGATTGGTGCTACGTGGAATCCATGGATAAAATTAGAGAAAACTAACTAACGGGTACAGATGGCTCATGCCTGCAGTCCAGGCTCCTTGGGAGGCTGACATCTGGAGCATCGCTCTTTGAAGCCTGGGAGGGAAAATGGGGCTGGGGTGCCCACAGGTAGAGCACCAGCTGAACAGACAGGTGGAGCGACCTGAGTTCAAACTCCAGCATAGGACAAACAAAGACAACCTGACATGCTTACAGTACCATGTCCTTGGGTTTATAAAATAGGTCCATTTACATCTGTTTTGAAATTGTGTTCATAAACATTTCAAATCTTAATGTAGAGTTTCTGATCATATTCATGACTTGCTGATTTCCTTTAGGTATTGGGTTTTACTTTATTTTATTTATTTTTAGAGCCCAGCTGGGGTTTGAACTCAGGGCCAGGGCTTTGTTCATGAGATTTTTTTTTTTTTTGGTTTGATGCTCTACCACTTGAGTCACAGCTCGACTTCTGGCTTTTCTTTTTCTTTTCCTTTTTTTTGGTCATTAATTGGAGATAAGTCAGCTCAGGTGGCTTCAAACCATGATCCTCAGATCTCAGCCTCCTAGTAGCTAGAGTAATATGTGCAAGCCACCAATGCCTGGATGCATTTTACTATTATATAATTATAAATGGCATTTTCTGATGCTGCTGCTGGGTTGAAGACATAATTTATTTTATATTTTGAGCTAACTCAGGGAAGTTTGCTAAGATCCTTTACTAATTCAAATAACTGGTAATCTGTCATTGGTTATTTTGGACTTTCATGCATAATTATGGCACTTTTAACATTTGCTCTGACTGTTAAGCATTGAACTGCCTCTTCTTTCTCCTTAAACTATCTGGTGGTACAGGGTCTTGAACACAGGAGCCTTATTCCCAGCACTTCCTCTGCTTGCTTGTGTATGCCAGGCACTCTACCACTCGAACCACACCTCCAGTCCTGCATTTTGCTGATTAATTGCAGATGGAGTCTTATGTTCTTTCCTGCCTGGGCTGACTTCAAACCAGAATCTTCTAGAACTTAGCTTCCTGAACAGCTAGGATTATAGGCATGAGCCAACAGTGCCTGGCATCTCTTCCTTATTATAGAAAGCATCAAAAATTATTTTCTCTTTCTTGATCTCAGGGGGAATCTTTCCATTTTTGTCTTCAACATGTGATGTAAGATATTGTTCTTTTTAAAAGACAAACTTTTTCAGTCTAAGGAAATTTCATTCTATTTTTGGTTAGGTTCTGGTTGTACCATGAATAGGCATTCTTATTGTTCCTTGTACTTTCTGTACCTGGCTGTGTTTTTATTATCTTTAGGGATTTTGAAGAACTCACTGAAATGGTTTAAGTGTGTGAAGTATTTTAAGTTAGAGATTAAAATTGTTTAATAAGTCCACATTCTTTAATAATTATTCTTGGGTAACTTTGGGAAAATTGTGTCTTGTGGAAATTTGTGTATTTCCTGTAACATTTCAAATGTTTTTTGCCTAAACTCACTCCAAATGTCTTGTTCTTGTTTGAAGGCCTTGTTTCTCTCTGTACCCCGTGCTGAGTATCTTGTCTTCTTGCTCAGACTCTGCATCTTCCCACTGGGCTGTGTTCATCATAGTTAGGAAATTCTGCTCTTTGTTATCTAGCAGTAGACATTATCTTAACTTCTACTCGGTCTGTGGCAGCTATGCCAGCAAAATGGGTAATACGGTAATATTTGCATCATGTATTGTGTCTCAGTAATTTTTAAAAGGTTTAGCAAGGATTTTTTTAGTGGAGAGGGAATGAGAAACACTTCTTGCTACCCTTGCGAGAAGTGGGAGTTAAAGATTTCTTGTCCCAGTGATATTTGCGCAACCCATGTGTGTCTTTACCGTGAGGGATGTAGTCACATTATTTAATTTGTGAGGATTTTTTTTAGTTAAATGGCCTGTTATCATTTACTTTCTACTTGCTTGGTTTTCTCTGTTACTTATTTTTATGTTTTACACTCTTTGTAGAATGTGATATGTAATGGTTTCACACTCTCTGTAGCATGTGTAGTATGTAGTATATGACATGCAACGGTCTCACACTCTTTGTAGTATGTAGTGTGCAATATGATTCTTTGTCTCAGTATGCATCCCTTATCGCTGTCACGCAGATTATGCTTACATGTAATGCACGAGAAAGCCTGCCCTCTGTGAGTGATTTGCCCACTTGCACACCATCCTGTGTGCTGGTATTGATCATATGCACAGACCTATGACCTGTGACCTTGCAGAGAAGCTGAGGGCTCCATCAGCTCTCCTGCCCTGCTGGAGTCCCCTGCCCACCCTTGCTGGCTGTGTCATACTCCAGCTCCTGAGCTCTTGAGGAGGGTGATTATTTTGTGTCAACTCCTCCCCAGAAAATGAACTTCATTATCTGTGTCCTGAGCTGTGGCTCAGGGGGCAGCCTGCCAGTACTGAATGAAAAAAATCCAAGAGATAACACTGAGGCCTTGAGTTCAAGTAGACACACACACACACACAATTCCCCTTGTCCAGGCATGAAGGTAGCACTTGAAAGCTGAATGCATCTTGTCCAGCTGGGAATGTCCTGCCACTGCTCAGGCAGAGGGGCTGGGGGCTGTGGGGAATCCGGAACTCAGAGAACGCTGGGGGCTGGAAGCCCTGACTGTGGGTGGACACAGGGCGGTGCACGTGGTGACACCAATCTCGCTGTCGCTGCCGGGAAGCGTCTTCAGAAACGGGGACAGCCTTCACATCAGCTTCACATGTTCTGAATTGGCGTGGATGAAAAGCAATCAGCACGCTTTTTTCTCTTCTTTGGACTTGAATTGGGAGACAGTGAAGGAATTTTTGTCTTCATATTCATTGTATGCAGAGCAAGCGTGTGCTCAGCAGGTGTGTGAGCTGCCCATGGCCAGAGGTTTGAAGGTGAGATGTTCCAGTAGTGAACTCAGACCTTTCTGAGGCCCAGGGTTTGGTTTACAGGCTGCTGTTCGTTATGACCTTGGCACCTTTTGGCTCGTCGATTCATCCGGAGGTCTCTTCACGCTTCGTGGCTTATGATCACCATGGCTCTCTCCTGGATCTCTCTGGTCTACACTGAGAACAGCCACTCCCCAAACACACTTGCATGCGTGATTATTTGTGTTACTTTGAAAGATGACATTCTTAAGGGTTACGCGTCCCTCTTACATTTCTCTACGTGCAGCTGCACCATCTCATTCATTTCTTAACTTCAACAGTCCAGGTAGAATGTTGACACATCATTCATGTTAATTTCTTGATTTATTTTAGTATGCAGATCTACCCCTGCCAATCCCACCATCTGTCACCTGTTTAATGATACCAATCTGTCTTAAACCCAAATCCTGAATACTGTCCAGGTGAAGTCCACCTCGTTTCCACGAGATGCCTTTAGTGGACTCTTCTTGGTAGCAAATAAGAAGAGTGTTGCTTTCAAGATAAAAATGTTTTCTCCAACAATTTATCCTGTTAGCTTCACTGTTACAGCTTTAGCCTTGGGGATTACTTGCCCTCTGTCTGGATGGTGCTCTGCTCTGTGTGATGGAGAGTTCTGGCTTCCTTTGCCTCTGTGAAGGGGGCTGATCGTGCTTTGTAGCCTCAATTAGAGAACCATCCTGTCTCGCTGACTATGCTGCCACCTCTCCCACAGAGCAGGTCCATAAGCACGCCCAGCTGATCCCAAGCTCTCTGCCTTCTTCCGCTCATGTAGCTCCTGTTTCTGTACCCGAGCCACATCTTAAAAAATGAGGAAAATCTGATATTCTGAAGACATTCTCTTTATCTTCTAGAGCAAATCTTCTAGCATTCTTCTGATTTATTTTCTCAAAATTATTCCTTTCCCCTCCACCGACCGATACGCATCAGTTAGAATAACGAATGACTTCTGAACACTTGTGTTGTCCTCCTGATGTAGGCTGGCCTTGGGGGGTGAAGGGGGGGGAGGCCACACTCCCCGGAGCTCAGTCATCCTGTGCGGTAGGCCGCATTCTTTCTATATTCTACTTTTTTATATTATTCAATAGATTTTAAAAACTTCTCCATGAAGTACTCATGAATTCCTTCTCCGCTTTGTCTTCAGCCGCCTTGTAGTTGTTCTTGCTGTTCTAAGAGTTCCATTATTTCATTATTACGCCCTCACTGCAGATTGCCAGGGTGAAGAAACACCGCTCCCCGTTCTCGCAGAGCTCTTTCGTTATGCCAGGATTTTGTCTGCTCTTCTGAGCTCTGTCTAGAAGAGCCACCATCTGCAGTGAGCTCTGAGCTTTTCGTCTAGAAGAGCCTACCATCTCTCTAGGTGACTCCACTGTCCGCCCGGAGGTCTGACCTGTCTAGACAGTCTCTCCTCTGCGTGGGCTCTGAGCTCCATCTCCATGGCCCTCCGCTGTGCTGTGCTCACTTCCCCCATTACCCTGCTCCCGGCTTGGCTTCTGAGTAGGGTGCTTGTTGCCTGTGGAGGTGAATGGGCTGTGTTTTTCTGGTGCTTGGTCTTAAAGGAACCAGGCTCCAATCAGTCAGGGAGCTGATAGAATAGCGGCTGAAAGAGCCTGCCTGGCCAGTATCGCCAGCAGCCATGGGGCCCACACAGGCTTTGCAAGACTGACCTGCGTCTCTCAGCCACAGGACTCGGCCCAGGGCTCCCCGGAGGCAGGGCTGCCTCACAGCACAAACCCAACCACAGAGGAATGTGCGTCCTTTCAAACTAGCTCCAACTCCCCATGCAAGACGTCATGCCAGACACAGTCATCTCCTTGCTCATGGCTTTGCATCTTCTATGATTTCCACAGCCTTTGGCCGCTCATGGCCTTGACGCAGAAAATAGAACATTCCAGAAGGTTTGGCCCACATGGTGTTCTGAGATTACTGAACCTGGAGCGCTCCACCCCTCTGCCCGCGTTTCTACCATGCGGGGCTGCCCTCCCATGAGCCGTTCACCTTCTCAGCTCTCGGAGGACTGCCACGGTGGAGCGAGCTTGTGGTCAGGTCACCCTAATTCTATTTAATCATGGCATCAAAGCTCAGGAGTGGCCGTGTTGCCAAAAAGAAGCTGAACAAAGCACTTCCTCTCATTGAAAAGGCGAAACTGCTCAGGTCAATAAAATGAAAAAAAAAATAGTTTCATTGTACAATAAGACATTACAGAGAGAGGCAGGTAGACAGACAGACAGACACACATACACAGAGAGAGAGAGAGAGAGAGAGAGAGAGAGAGAGAGAGAGAAAGAATTCTTATAACCATTATGAGCAGTAACAGCACTTGCCCAGAACTCCACAGGGCCCAGCAATGCCAAACTCGTGCCCCAGTTCCAGGAAGAGCTGGGCACCTCCAATATATTCTACCTTAAATGGAACAATCACATTTTTAGGCTTTCTGCTACTGATATATTTGTTATTTTAACTTGATTAATAATGGTATTCATTGTAGCACAATGTTAAAGTCAGCTAGCACATAGTAGAGTTAGAGCATTCACAAGTAAAAAGAATCTATACTTTTTTCTTTGGAAATGATAAAACACTAGCATGCAAAATTAATGAAGCCATCTGTTTCCTGTCTCTCATGTTCAATCTCTGTCTGTCTCTGTCTCTGTCTGTCTTGCTGCCTCTTTCTCTTTCTGTCTTACTGTCTCTCTTTGTCTCTCTCTTTCTCCCTCTTTTTCATTCCTCCCACCTTCCCTCCTCTGTAATAATGTTGAGATTAACTTTCCTGTGTAGATTCCTAAGCCTGATTTTTGTTGTTGTGGTATGTTTTCTCTTGGGAGAAATTTTAATTACCACTGCAAATTTTAAATGGAAATTCTCTATTTCTTCTTGTTCCAATTTGGAGTATTATACTTCCCACCAGAAATGTATCTATTTTATCTATGTTTGCAAATTTATGTCTTTATTTTAAAAAATCTCTGTTGTTTGTGCAGTTGTTTCTTCTTTTGGATTCTGTGTTTTTTTTTTTTTTTTTTATTGTAAAGCTACTATACAGAGGGTCACAGTTACATGAGTGAGGTTATGAGTACACTTCCTCTTGAACATTGTTACCCCCCTCCATTGTTTTCCCCCTACCATCCCCTCCCTCCCTCCCTTCCCCGAGGTTCTTTTTTTTTTTTTTTTTTTTTTGATTGTGATTAAATGATTACATAATTTCAAAGTCACAAGTTCATTCTAACTTCCCTGGAGCAAATTGTCTACCACAGTCTGTAATATATAACAGTGTTCACATGTTATATACCATATTTGTGATCAGCAGCATGAGGATATTTAGTAGTGGTTCAACCAGATGAGCGGGAGTTCTTTGTTTCTTAAGTCCTGTTAGTTTTGTCGTATCACTAACCTTTTGGATTTAGCATCCACTTATGAGGGAGACCATGTACCGTTTGTCTCTTCGTTCTTGGCTTACCTCGCTCAACATGATTCCTTCTAGCTCCATCCATTTCCCTGCAAATGCCATTATTTTGTCATTTCTAATGGCTGCATAATATTCCATTGTGTATAGATACCACAATTTTTGGATCCATTCATCTGTGGTGGGGCACCTAGGTTGTTTCCATATCCTAGCTATTGCGAACAGTGCTGCAATAAACATGGAGGTGCACGTGTCCTTGTATATTGGTTCCTGTTGTTCAGGGTAGATGCCTAGAAGTGGTATGACTGGGTCGTAAGGGAGGTCAATCTTTAGCTTTCTAAGGACCCTCCAGACTGCTTTCCAAAGTGGTTGTATAAGTGTACATTCCCACCAGCAGTGTAATAGGGTTCCTCTTTCTCCACATCCCCTCCAGCATTTGTCGTTGGCTGATTTGTGGATGTGGGACATTCTGACTGGGGTAAGGTGGTATCTCAGGGTTGTCTTTATTTGCATTTCCTTCACCACCAGGGATGATGAACATTTCCTCATGTGTTTCTTTGCCATTTTTATTTCTTCATTTGAGAAGTCCCTCTTTAGTTCCCTTGCCCATTTAGTAATTGGTTTGTTAGGTTTGGGAGGGATTAGTTTCTTGAGTTCCCTGTATATACAGGATGTTAACCCCTTGTCTGATATATTGCTGGTAAATATTTTTTCCCAATTAGTTGGTTGTCTTTCTAGCTTAGTTGCGATAGATTTAGCTGTGCAGAAGCTTTTTATTTTAAGGTAGTCCCATTTGTCGAGTCTCTCTCCAACTTGTTGTGACCCTGGGACTCTGTTCAGGAAGTTCCTTCCTGTGCCTATTAGTTCAAGTGTCTCTCCTACTCTGTCCTGCAGTAGTTTCAGAGATTCAGGTTTAATGTTAAGGTCTTTAATCCATTTTGAGTTGATGTTGGTGCATGGTGATAGGCTGGGGTCCACTTTTAGTTTTCTGCATGTGGCTGCCCAGTTTTCCCAGCACCAGCGGTTGAAGAGGCTGTGTTTCTTCCATTGTATGTCTTTGGCTCCTTTGTCGAATATCAGCTGGCTGTAGGCCTGTGGATTTATATCTGGATCTTCTATTCTGTTCCATTGGTCTTCGGGTCTGTTTTTGTGCCAGTACCATGCTGTCTTTGTGATTATAGCTCTGTAGTAGAGTTTGAAGTTCGGCATGGATAGCCCTCCCATATTGTCTTTATCCCCTAGAATTGTTTTGGCTATTCTAGGTCTTTTGTTGTTCCATATAAATTTTTGGACTGTTTTCTGTATTTCAGTGATGTACGTCATTGGGATTTTAATAGGAATTGCATTGAATTTGTATATTAATTTTGGAAGTATCACCATCTTTACTATATTAAGTCGGCCTATCCAGGAGCATGGGAGGTCTTTCCATTTCCTAGTGTCTTCTGCAATTTCTTTCTTTAACTTTTTATAGTTCTCATTAAATAGTTCTTTTACATCTTTGGTTAGGTTAATTCCTAAATATTTTATTTTTTGGGAGGTTATTGTGAATGGGGTTGCTCCCTTTATTTCCCTCTCTTCCTGTGCGTTATCAGTGTATAGGAAGGCAACTGATTTTTGTGGGTTTATTTTGTATCCTGCTATTTTGCCGAAGTGACTTATGATTTCTAAAAGTTTGGGGATGGAGTTTTTGGGATCGTGGAGGTATAGTATCATGTCGTCTGCAAAAAGGGATAGTTTCACTTCTTCTTTCCCTATGCGGATCCCTTTAATGTCTTTTTCTTGCCTTATTGCCCTGGCTAAGGGTTCTAGGACTATGTTGAAGAGGAGTGGAGACAGTGGACATCCTTGCCTTGTTCCTGTTTTTAGGAGGATTGGTTGTAGCTTTTCCCCATTAAGTATAATATTGGCTATTGGTCTGTCATAAATGGCTTTTATTGTTTTTAGAAATGTTCCTTCTATTCCTATTTTCTCCAGAGCTTTTAGCATGAATGAATGTTGAATTTTATCAAAGGCCTTTTCTGCATCTGTGGCGATAATCATGTGATTCTTGACCTTGGCTCTGTTGATATGCTGGATTACATTTATTGACTTACGTATGTTAAACCATCCCTGTGTCTCTGGGATGAAGCCTACCTGATCATAGTGTATTATTTTTTTTATGTGTTTCTGGATTCTGTTAGCTAGAATCTTGTTAAGGATCTTTGCATCTGTGTTCATCAAGGAGATTGGCCTGTAATTCTCCTTTTTGGTTGGGTCTTTGCCTGGTTTGGGGATGAGTGTGATATTGGCTTCGTAGAATGAGTTTGGGATAGCTCCCTCCTTCTCTGTTTCTCTGAAGAGCTTGAGGAGTATGGGTATTAGTTCTTCTTTAAAGGTCTTATAGAATTCTGCTGTGAATCCATCTGGTCCTGGGCTTTTTTTTGTTGGAAGACTTTTGATAGCTTCCTGTATCTCATTATAGGATATTGGCTTATTTAATTGGTTAACTTCTTCTTTGCTCAGTTTGGGTAACTTGTATTTCTCTAAAAATGCATCCATTTCCGCCAGATTTTCTTCCTTTAGAGAGTATAGCTTTTGAAAGTAGTCTGTTAGAATTGTTTGGATATCTTGGGTACGTGTTGTGATGTTTCCCGTGGCATCCCTAATCCTATTAATATGGGTTTCCTCTCTTCTTTTTTTAATTAATCTTGCCAACGGGCCATCAATTTTGTTTATTTTTTCAAAGAACCAGCTTTTTGTTTGGTTTATTTTGGTTATGGTTTTCTGATTTTCTAATTGGTTAATCTCTGCTCTCAATTTGGTTATCTGGCTTCGTCTAGTAGCTTTAGGTCCCATTTTTTCTTGTTTTTCTAGCTGTTTTAGTTGCAACATGAGATTATTTACTTGGTCTGTCTCCATTCTCTTGATGTGGGCACTGAGGGCAATAAATTTGCCCCTCAGGACTGCTTTTGCTGTGTCCCACAAGTTTCTTTGTGAGGTGTTTTCATTTTCATTGAGTTCTAGGAAATGCTTTATTTCTTCTCTGATCTCTTCTGTTACCCAGGCCTTGTTAAGGAGTGTGCTGTTCAATTTCCATGTATTAGAGAAATTTCTGCGGTATGCTTTGTTATTGAGAGCTAGCTTGATTCCACTGTGGTCAGATAGGATACAGGGGATTATGTCGATCCCTTTGTATTTGCTTAAGTTCCTTGAATGAACTATGATATGGTCTATTTTGGAGAAAGTTCCATGAGCTGCTGAGAAGAATGTGTACTGTGTTGTTTTAGGGTGAAATACTCGGTAGATGTCAGTTAATTCCGCTTGAAGTATGGCCTCACTTAATTCGGTAGCTTCTTTGCCAATCCTCTGGTTGGTAGACCTGTCCTTTGGTGAGAGTGGCGTGTTAAAGTCTCCTAGTATTATCGTATTGGGATCTATTTTATTCTGTAAGTTTGAGAGCATTTGTTTAACATATCTGGGTGCACCGATATTTGGGGCATATAAGTTGATGATGGTTATATCCTCCTCTTGGATTGTTCCCTTTATTAATATGTAATGTCCGTCCTTGTCTTTCTGTACTGATTTTAATGAAAAGTTTATTTTGTCAGATATCAGGATAGCTACACCTGCTTTCTTATTGGGGGAATTTGATTGGTAGATCCTTTTCCACCCCTTCACTCTGAGTTTGTTTGTATGTTTGGCTGAGAGGTGGGTCTCCTGAAGGCAACAGATGGATGGGTCTTGTTTTCTGATCCAGTCCTCAGTTCGTTTTCTTTTAATTGGCGAATTCAGCCCATTTATATTAAGAGAAAGTATAGAGAGATGCATTGTTGTCCCTGCCATTCCGTTTTCCTAAGTTTTTCTTCTTTCCTTTCCTCCTGTGCTTGCTCAGTTAGACTTTGAGTAATGCCTGTTTGGGGCAGGTCCCAGTTCCTGGTTGCTTTCTTCAGGTTGTGTCCCCCCTCTTAGAATTCTTTGTAATGCTGGCTTAATGTTTATGTATTCATTTAGTTTTTCTTTGCTATTAAAAGTTTTCAGTTCTCCATCGAATGTGAATGCTAGCTTTGCCGGGTATATCAGTCTGGGTTGGCAGTTATTGGCTCTCAGGGCTCGTATGGTGCTTTCCCAGGCTTTTCTTGCATTCATTGTTTGTGTGGAGAGATCTGCAGTGATTCTAATTTTTTTCCCGTTGTAGTATAGCTCCTTCTTCATTTTTGCTGCATGCAGGATTGTTTCCTTATTATTCAGATCCATCATTGTTACTATTATGTGCCTAGAAGTGTTTCTCCTGGGATCTTGCTTGTTGGGTGTTCGATAAGCTTTTGTGATGTAGTTAAGATGGTCGTTTTTGAGGTGGGGAAAATTTTCATTGACTATCTTGTTAAATAGGTGTTGCATTCCCTTGCTCTGGAATTCCTCACCTTCGTCCACTCCGATTATGCGAAGGTTAAATTTTTTAGCATTATCTGCTTGCTCTTGAATTTCCCTTTGGTTTAATTTGAGTGATTTTTCCATATCTGTCACTTTTTGGTCCAGTTGGTGTATTCTGTCTTCTGTATCTGACACTCTACCTTCCATTTCATTCACTCTGTTGACCGTGGCTTCTATTGTGGTTTGCATGATGGAAATGGATCCCTTTATGGATTCAATGTTGGTTCTCAGAGTACTGATCTCACCTCTCAATGAGGTGATATCAGTATGCATTACCTCTAATTTGGCGTTTATCTCACTTCTTACTGAGGTTTGTGCAGCTTCTATTTTTGCATCCAATTTTTGTTTGATATCCTGTATATCTTTTGATAGTTCATCCTTGTGCTCTTTCAATTTCTGATCCATTTCTCGCTTTATTTCTTGAGTCATTGCCTCCAGCAACCCTTGGATGTAGTTTTTGTCTTCCATTCCTGCTTTGCTCCCACTGGGGCTCTCCCCTGCGTGGCTGCTGGCTTTTGAGGTGAGCTTGCTGTCCTGGGTAGTGGTAAACCTTGTGATTTTTCTCTGTGATTTTCGCATGGGGGTTCAGGAGACTGCTCTTCAATCTTGTTTTGGTGTGTCTGTCTTTGCTTGGTTGCTGATTCTCTATTGGTAGAGAGAGTCTGTGTCTGATCTGGATTCTGTTGGGAGCCTATTTCCAGCTGCTATTCACTTAGGATTCTCAGCTCTCTGCTGTAGCAATTCCCGCCTTTGGAAGGGTTGAGCAGCCTAGACTGCTTGTGTTTGCTCCTGCGGGTGCTCTTGGGAAGATCAGATGCTCTGGATGCACTCTCCCAAATACTGGAGTCTGCTATGGGCTCCTGATGTGTTTTTGTTTGTTTTGGGCTGGTTGTGGGCTTGAACTCTAGGTTTGGGTGCTGTCCCTCAGCTCTTCAGCTCAGGGCTGGCACCCTACCATTTGAGCCACAGCCCCACTTCTGACCCTTTTTGCTTTGTTCAGGCGCCGGTCCCCTGGCCTGGTTCCGGCCCCAGCCTGGAGCGCGCTCGTTAGGCCTGTGCTAATGTGTATACCACCTTGGTTATGCAGCCTGGAGGACACAGTTCAAATTTCTTCTACTGTTGGTAGTCTTGACCCAGGGGCACTGTTCCTGGCTTGAGCATTTAAGCTCCCTTCCCGGGGCGCTCTTGCTCTGGCCTGGCCAGCAGAGTGTGCTCCACCGGCTGGTGGGGCTCTCGAACAGTTCCCAGTTTTAGTGGGTCCTGTGGTCCGGGTGTTGGGGTAGGGAGTCTAGGTCAGGGTCTGGGGATTCCCTCCAGCTCTGGTCTCCCTTGATGGATTCCCTGTCCCCTGATGGGTACTCACCCTGTAGGTCGTCAGTTGTTGTTGCAGTCCATCAGTTGTTGTTGCAGTCCGAGTTCAGTTGGGGTGGTTGCGGGCTGGGTTGGGCGGCCCCCCGCCGGGTCGTTGCGATCGCGACAGGTCCCTTTGTGGCGCTGCTGGTGCCGGGCGGCTTTGGCGGGATGGAGCCTCTCCGCTCCGGTGGAGAGTGATGGGTGGGGTGGGATCCTCCTGGAGACTCCCGGCTGGTAGGTTTCTCTGTTCCTGGCGATCCGCTGTTCTGCAATCCGGTACCTGGTGATCTGCAAGCAGCCCCCTGTGTCTCTGTGGCTCCGGCAGCCCCCGCCGGGCCGGCTGGCCGGCGGCTTGGCGCACTGCCGCGCGGCCAGTAAAGGTTGGGGGAGGGGTCTTCGCTCTTCTCTGTTCTGAAATTCTTCTTTTCCTCTCTTTCTTTTTTTGTTATTTTCCACCTCTGGTTTTTCTCTGAGTGTTCGTCTTTTTGTTGTTGTCGGTCTCTTGGGGAGATTAAAGGTTGGAACTCGAACTCTCTTTTTGGTTGGAGAGAGCTGTGGCGTTTCCCTACTGCCCCGTCGCCATCTTGAGAACCTCCCCGACTGTCTGGATTCTGTGTTTTTATAAATTTGCCTCTCCCCTCATTTTGGTGGTTAGAATTTTAGGAGTTAAGTGTATTTTATCTGCCTCTTAAGGAAGCAGCTTTTGTTGTTGCTCATCTTTCTATGTCAGTCCCATCCCTTTTGTTCCTGTGGGCAGCTTCAGTTGCGTTTTGTGTTGTCTTCTTGAATTCAGTGCTTGGGTTGCTTCAGTTGTCATTTTCCTTTGCTTTCTGCTAAATGTATTTAAACAAATGCAGCTGACACTGTAGTGTGGCCTGTTATTTTCTATGTCTCCCTCTGTATCCTAAGGGTGAGTTTTTGCTTTTGGGACCCTCGGTGTTCTATTTGGTTTAATCACCTTTCGTTATCGATTTCTAATTTTGTGGCCATGTGCTCAGGGAGTGTGCTACGGGCCGGCAGGCAGGCAGGCTGGGAGTGGCTCCCGACCACGCCTCTCATCCCTGCGTATGGCCCCTGTGCAGAACTCTGACGTTTTGCTTTGGGATTTCCATCAATCTTACCATTTAAATCTCACATGCCTTTGTGCTGTTTTGCCTCTGACATTTTTGTTGGCAGGGGGGGAGGAGGTTCCTCCGATCTACCAGATTCCACAAGGCCCTTGCAAAGCCAGGGGCAGTCCAGCCTGCTGTCCATTTCCCATCGTACCTGTGTCAGTTGCTACTTCATATATTGTGGCTGAGGTGTTACGTATGCGGAAGAGCTCACTCCGGACCTAGCATTCTGTGCTACTAGGGGAGACGTTGCTCTTAGACAATGAGGTCCTTTTCACCCTGAAACCCACTCGGTCCAGTAACATAAAGCACTAATTCATATCCAGAAACCTTCTGGCACACTCTTTGCAGGCTACCCCTATACCCGCCCTTCGATGCTTTCACTTGTTGTGTCAACTTCAACAAGCATGTGGTAAGTCAGCTCCTTTCCTGAGGGTTCTCCTTCTTGTCTGTGGAGGATCTGAGATTGCTTAGGGCTGTGGGGAATGGGTCTTCATTTCAACTCCCTTCCCTTCCCTTCCCTTCCTTTCCCTTCCCTTTAGTTTTTACTTCCTCTGAACACAGATGCATAGTGAAGGTGGACAGCCTGGGAATGTTGATGAACAGGTGATAGAGACCTGGGCCAGTGCCCAGGCAAGAGAGGAGAACATGCCGGCAGGTGGTTTTGTGTGCAGCTCCGGGCTCACGGAGGTGTGGTCAGGGCCCTGTGGTGATGCTCCCCTAGGTAATGGGAGCATCACTGCCGTGCTTTTCCTCATTGTGCTTCTGTGGTGGCCCCATCCTTCCCATGCCGGCTCTCATGAAGGAAATCACACACGGATACCACACGGGTGGAGCACGAGGGTCTGTCACACTTGGGGCTGCCCCGGACCTCCATCCACACCACTTTTGGCAGTTCCTACCCATCTGGTGGGTCACTCTCCGGTCACTGCCCACCGGTGGACACTGGTTTGACATGAGTCTCAGGCATTCACGGGCCAGGTGTGAAATCTTCTCATATATCTGGGTGGACAAGCCAGAGTGGCTTTCTGGGGTCTGTGAGTGTGGAAATGCTGCTGTGGGGATGATCAGGCCTGGTGGCTCAGCCCAGTGATGTCCAATGCACTCCAAATTGGGGTGTCACCCGGACCACCGGAGCTGCAAGTTCTATTCCCGCACCTGACATAGAGCTTGCCGGCGGTCCGTAGAAGGCTGACCGATTGATGAGTCCACGTGTTTGTTCATTTGTTTTTCAGGTTAGTGGATAGGTGTTGAATAATTTTTTTGTGAATCCCTCCTTAGATATATATTTTTTTGGTTAGCCATTCTTCTCTTCTGCTCCCATCTTGTCTAGTTATTTCGGGTTTTTTGCCTCTTTATTGACTTGTGTAAATGTTTTTGTTAAATCTGTTTTAATTATAGATGCTGCAAGCTCTTCCTCTTCTCCACATACTGTGTGTAACTCTTAGTGACATTTTTTGGGGAATAACAACTCCCACTTTCAGTGCATTCAGATTTATCAATTTTTTAATGTCTGAGAAAATTTTATCTCATCTTAGCAGCAAATAATAGATTAGCTTGATGTAATAGTTTGAGCATAATTTTTCCCTTAAGAATTAAAAATACTTATAATAACTGTGTTTTACAAGAGTGCTAATAGCCATGTGGTTCTTAATCATACTTATAGCAGATTTTTTTTCTAAAAGCTGTTAGGTTATTTCTTCATCTTTGATAGCAGATTTTTTTTCTAAAAGCTGTTAGGTTATTTCTTCATCTTTGGTGGTTTATGATTTACTTACTTTGTCTAGGCTTTTTTGTGTATCACATTTCTTTTAAGTCTCTTGGAGATCATTCAGTCAAAGGTTTCCCAATTTTTCTGCAAATTCTATATTCCTGAGTTTTAAATGTATTTTGCTTGTTCTGCTTGCTTTCCGTTTTCAGAGATGAGCAGGGTTCTGGTCCTGTCTGTAGAAATCTCTGGTCCACAGTGCTTATCATCCCCATGAATAACCGAACAAACCATTAGACAGGTACCTGAGGCTCTAGGTGTGCATTATCACACGCGCCCAGACTTATACAATTATACACACATACTGCACACAATTACACACTGTCACACACCCAGACACACAGACACTCAGACACTCAGTCCCACTCGTACTCATACATTTGCTTAAAATAGCGCAAGGTTTTCCATGTCCAGAAGAATGGAGTCTGTGCCCTGCCCTCCACCCTTTGCCCTCCAGTGACCTCGGTCTCCCAGTCATTCTCCAGCTGTCCCCTGTGTTCCACCTTAGTGCACACCTGCACACAGGTCTCTGGAGTTTACCTCTTCTCTATGGTTGGCCATCTGTCCATGATGTTTTCTCATCTGGGATTTCTTTCCTAGCTGTGCTAGACTTCTATGTGCCTTACAGAGCCCCACTCCCAAAGAACATCCTTGGCAACCTCCTTGGACCCAGAGAACAAGAGTCCCCCGGGCCCTGCAGAGAGCCCCAGTCCACTGCAGCCCTCGGGATCACTTTGGCAGAGTATGGGGGCCCCTCCCGGATGCTGCCTGGTGGGTGTTGGCATCCTGGCTGGAGGTCGGGTGCAGGAACCCCGTGCTTGGTGGGGTCTGCTGAAATGATGGAGCCAGCGACCCTCACCCGCCTCAGGGCTGCGGGATGGACCCTGCATGCCAACCCACACTGGCATTTGCTCTTTGCCCCATTCTCCCCAGTCTTGACTTTGCAGAAAGAGGAAGCAAACAGTGACATGGAGGACTGGCTGTATCTTTCATCCCGTCCCTTTACATTCCAGTGGCTGCAAAAGGGAGTGCTGGGGTTTGAAATTTCTGTTGCCCTTGAAGAGCACTATGGCCCACCCTTGATCACCTCACACTCTGGACCTTGGGTTTGCCTGCAGCCCCTTCCTCCAGCCTTCTTGCCACGCATCCCTGGAAGACGGCTGCCGGTGGACTGGCTGGTCTGAACACCACAGCCTGGTAAAAACCCAACATACATAACGAAAGAGTTTCTTCCTGAGCCCATAGGGAAAATGTCCTCCTCACCCCCAGGCTGGGCTGCAAGCCTGCACCCTCACTTCTACCCATAGAGAAAGAAATGGGCCCCAGCCCACCAGGGTCGAGCCTGCAGGGCTGAGCCTGGCCCCAGCCCAGGCAGGGGCTGGGTGTGGGAGGCTCTGCAGGTCCCGTGACTCCGGGACTCAGCTCTCTCTACTACACTTGGTGGTTGTGAATCTGCCTGGAACCCAAGGACGCTTAATAGACACCAGTGTCCTTTTTTCATGTCCACTGTCATCTCCCTCCATCTAGCATAATTGTCAGAAAATTCTAGAGCCAGCTGAGGCCATTGTGATTAGTTCGCCTCACTGGATACTGTGAGTGGGCTCTCCTGCACTCCACAGAAGGCTCTGACTCTTGAGCCCCAGTCCCCTGGGAGACGAGGTCCCCTGGGAACCGGGGTCCCCGGGAGCTGGGGTCCCCTGGGAGCCAGGCCCCTGCCCCTGGCCCCGTGCTCCTCCCCACAGCTGGGGTGGCAGGGAGCTTCCCCAACCCTCCTGGTGGAGGAACCTCACTGGGCTGTCCGTCACACAGTATTTCGAAAATTACAGCAAAAAGAAATTACTCAGAAGGTGAAATCAGAAAGCATTCAAAGCAGACTCCAATTTTTCTTATTAATTTCAACAGACATAAAATTACTCTGTCAATTTTCTATAAACATTTCCAAGTGCTCACTCTTGGTTTTTGTCTGTGTCTCATCACAGGCTGCCACAAGCAGTTTGGAGCCATCCTGGTCCTCCTGGAGAAGAGTGATGATGAGTTCTTTGAAGACACTTCACGCCGGACATGCCACAGAGCACCAGTGTCACCTCCATGTGCGGCTTCAGCCTTGATCGCTGGTCCCAGAGCCCATGTGGGAGCCTCTGTCTTCCAGCTCCAGCTCCTCCTTCATATTGAATGGTCCCAGGCTACTGCAAGTACAGCAGGAGCTCTTCAAGGGACTTCTTTGGTGAGAAGCTTTATCTTGCAGGAAGGAAATTGCACATGGAAGGGGTTGTGCATTTCCAGTGAGCATTGTGACCTCATGGCTGCAAGTGAGTTCTTTCCTGTTACAACATGGAAGAAGAACAAGGCTTTGACTCCACTCTCTGCCTATGAGATGATTTGACACAGCCGTCGGAAGCTTATTCCTGGGCCGGGGATCCTGTCTTGGTCTGGTCGATTTGTTGATGCTAATGGAAAACACCAGTCCTTAGCAGATGGAAAGATGGCATCAAAACAGCCCAGTAACTGCAAGCTATGTGTTGAGACCCCAACTAAACATCTAGGGATGAAACTGCAGTGTGAGAGATGAAAAATACACCAGATGGGGGAATAATAGAGTAGACCCTGCAGGAGAAAGATCAGTCTGCTACAAGGTGAATATAAATGTATGTGAATATATATATGTGTGTGTGTGTATATATATATATACATATATATATATATACACACACACACATATATGTACATATATATACTTATTTTATGAGATCCAAAAATACAGACACTTGAAACACGTAGACTTAGGTTTGAAGATGTGGACGTTCACCATCCTAACTATAGAAATAAAGTTTTATTTATCCAGATAATAGATGGTGGACACTCAGTGGCTTCCAGTTTGTGATCTTACAAAAAAAAAAAAAGCAGTGGTGAAGAGTCACGTGCAAGTCTATTTGTAGAAATACATTTTCATCCCTCTTGGGCAGATGACAAAATCTAAACTTGCTGATTTAATTTTGTTTTAATTATTACATTTAAGTAGTTGTACAAAGGATTTGCCATTTAACAAAGCGGCTATTCAAGAATAAATCTTGATCTGATCCATTCAACGTTCTCACCCAGCCTGCCCTGCCCACTCTTCTTAATTTTCTAGGATGTACATTGGATTCTTGTCTGCATTGCTGGTTTTGTGGTTAGTTAATGCTTACATTTTTAATGCAATTGCCAGGATTCTCTCTAAAGTGTCTGTACCTTTCTACCCCGTTCCTTCAGTTCCAGATGAGAGCTGTAGCTCATCTTTCCTTACTGCACCTGCTTCTGTCTTTCCATGTTTGAAGCCACCCTAGAGAATGTAAGGTGGAGTCTGGAGCTGGGCTGGGGGAGGGGGAGATAAATTTGCATCAATTTTCATTTGCATGTCTAATCATGGTGGTATCTTTTATAAGCTTAAAACAATGTACATATCTTCACCAGTGTGGTACCCACTTAGATGTTTATTCTTTTCTAAAATGAAGTTGCTTGCTTTCTTGTTTTTGAGTCCTGAAAATTTTATTTCTGTGAAGGCACTGATGGTTGAACCTACGGCTTTGTGCACTCACTGGTAGCACTCACTCTACCGCTTGAACTATTCTCAGCCCTAGACCCCAAACATGACTTCAGATCCTCCTACCTCCACCTCTAGAGAAACTGGGAATACAGGTGTTCACCCTCATTCTGGGCTTGAGATGCAAAATTCCTTATGGAGTCTGAATACATACCTTCATCTCTCTCTCTCTCTCTCTCTCTCTCTCTCTCTCTCTCTCTCTCTCTCTCACACACACACACACACACACACACGTGATTGAGACCTGTGCCTTCTGTGCCTCCACTGTGTAGCTGTCTGGGCACCTTTTTTAGATCAGCTAGCTGTAAGTGTTGTAGTTGATTGTGTGACTTTCCATTCTCACAGGTCTGTTTGTCTGTCCTAATGCTGGTATTACATGTTCTTGAAGCCAGTAGCTTTAGAGCAAGGTATGACATTGGAAAGTACACATCCCTTGACTTTGTTATTGTTTCTCAGAAAGATTTAGGCTACTCTGAATTTTGCACTTGCATTTGCATATTAAGGTGAGCCCGTGGAGGTAAAGGGCAGCGTGCTGGTGTTTGTGTGGGTTTGCAGCAGATCAGTCTGAGGGAGATGCAGCTGCCCATGCTGACCCTCGTCATGCGTGACCCTGGAGTGTGGCAAACCTTCCTGTTTACTTAGATCTTTACCTTTGCAGCACTGTATATTTTCACTGCTTGATTTTAGTGTATTTCATTAAAGGTGTTCCTAAGTATTTTATTATTTTTGTTGCTATTTCAAGAGGAATTGCTTTCTTAGTTTTGTTTTCAGTTAGCTCATTATTCACACACAGAAATAAAATTGTACATGAAAAATGTGTCTTGTGACCCTGCTTAAGATTAAATTAAGTAAATCTAGCTTGGCCACAGGAAACAAAACAATATAGAATCCATTTTTCCAACATTTTCTCTGTTGTGTTTTGGTATTTTTAGCCTTTTCTATAATTGGATCAAATTGTCTATGAATTAAATATATAAAACAGACACAAAATTAGAGAGACATGAACATATCATGGTAATTTCTGGAGATATTAACACCCATCTTTTCGTTACTATAGAACAAGAAGATAAAAAGTTATGAAGGTGTCAGAGGATGTAAAAACCCTCTCATAATGAATCTGATCTGATGGGCAGCTATAAAACATTATTTTCAAAGAATACACATGGAAAGTTCCCAGGGCATATGGAAAGCTCTCAGGGATGGAATAAAAAGTGAAATGCATGAAATTAGTAAAATTTATAATAAAGAATTGGAGCATACTCCCTTGTGCACAATAAATACCCCAGAGGAGGAGGGACACTTTACAGGAGATTTTATTACATTAAAACATGATAAATACACCCCAATTAGATGAGATATAAATAAAGAAACACCCAAGGAGTTGGCATTTATGGTCTACACTTACAAACAATCTAGGAGTTTGAGGAGAAATCACAATGAAAGCAAGGAAATACCTTGAAATAAATGAACATGAATGCACAACACATCACAGTCTATGAGCTGAGGTTTAAACGATGCTTAGGAAGAAATTTATACATTAAAAGATGTAATTAAGAGGGAAGAAAGTTT
Source organism: Dipodomys spectabilis (assembly GCF_019054845.1). NCBI lineage: Eukaryota > Metazoa > Chordata > Mammalia > Rodentia > Heteromyidae > Dipodomys > Dipodomys spectabilis. The sequence goes on along the minus strand of NW_024870907.1, from coordinate 5,543,535 downwards.
TAAAGTTAATGATCTACCTTAGGAGGCAAAAAAGAAGAACAAATTAATCCCAAAGAAAGCAGAATAATAAAAATAATAAAGGTTAGAGCAGAATTAAATGAAATAGAAAACCTGTAATTAAGAACTTAACAAAGTGAAAAAGTCCTGTGAAAAGGCTAAAGACATTTTCTAAAACCCTGTCAAGACAGTAAAGAGCGCGCGCGCACACACACACACACACACACACACACACTGATGATACAGAAGGAAATTGGCTAATATCGGCATGGAAAAGAAGATGCTAGTCCTGGATTTGCAGACACAAAAAAGGATACGAAGTGAATATTATGATAAACCTCAGACTAGGATAGTGGGCAAGCTGCTTGAAATAAATATAATTTATCAAAACACAAAGAAATAGAAAATCAGATAGGATAGAAGGATTGATGGATAGACAGACAGACTTACAGACAGACAGACAGACACATAGACAGATAGACAGATTATAGATTTGTGTGTACCAGTCCTGGAACTGTCTTCAACTTGGGACCTGGATGTTATTTCTGGGTGTTTGTGCTCAAGACTAGCACTGTGCCACTTGAACCACAGCTCTACTTCCTGCATTTTGCTGGTTAATTGGAGAAAAGAATCCCATGGACTCTTCTGCCCAGGCTGATTTTGAGCTGCAATCCTCAAATCTCAGCCTCCTCTGTAGTTGGGATTACTACCATAATCCCTGGACCTGGTCATTTTAGAATACTCTTAATCTATATTTAAATACAGTTTTACACTGAAAAACTGTAATCCTGGGTAGTTTAAGTGATTAATTTAATATTAAAGTAGGCAGTACTACAAACATATAGCTAGCAAATAGGATTATAGGACAATATCCCTTATCAATATAGATATAAAAATCCTAAACATAATAGTAGCAAGTAGAATGTGGTAATATGCAAGAGTATAATATACATTACTATCTTAGGAATGCCACAATCTGAAGTCAATTATCAACTTGAATAACTTGTTGCCTGAGCAATAAAGAATACATGTAAAAGACCCTAGCCCACATGAGTACCACAAAACCCTGTGATCAGGAACAAGAAAAGGACTAGAGGTACTGTGACCATTTCTTTGTTGTTGTTGTTGTTTTTAATTGTGAAAATACTGTATGGAGGGGTTACAATTACATGGGCAAGATAATGAGTTACATTTCTTATCAAGCATTGTTGCCTCCTCCTTTGTTTCCCCTTCCCATCCCTTCCCATCTCCACCCCTCCCCCTGACCCCCCTCCCATTTTTTGACATAATGACTTGTACATCTCATTGTGCAATGGGTCCACTTGTATCCCTATTTAAACAATTTGTTTTTTTCCCGTCCCCTCCACAAATTATACCAACATCAAATACAGTAAAAGCAGGGATTATACCGTGGGGGAGGGACATACATAGCAACAAAGAAATCATCTTATAAATATGTTAGTAACAATCACATGAAAGAAAAAAAACATTTGAATACTTATCTTGGGGTTCATTTCACCTAACATCAATTTATCTGACCTTTTCTGCTTGTCTCAGACATATACTAGTTATTGCAAATAAGGGAAACCATGGCACCTATATTTCTTTGGGCCTGGCTTACTTCACTTAATATAATTTTTTCCAAGTCTTTCCATTTCCTAACAAATGGGGCAATGTCATTCTTTCTGATGGAGGCATAGAATTCCATTGTGTATATATACCACATTTTCTTGATCCATTCATCTACTGAGGGGCATCTGGGTTGGTTCCATATCTTAACTATGGTAAATAACGCTGCAATAAACATAGTTGTGCTGGTAGCTTTAGTATGGTCTTGTTTGTGATCATTTGGGTAGAGCAGCCTAGACAATCAACTGTGACCATTTCTATGTAACATTGTACTGGAAGTCTCAGCTAACATGAGACAACAAGAAAAATATTGGAAAGAAAGCATAAAAATGTCCATGTTCATAGATGCTATAATTTCTTATCAAGAAAACTCTTGATCATTGAAAACAACAATAGAAAACAAATAGATCATTAAGTAAATTTAGCATTGCCACATGGAAAATTGTGAATATAAAATACAATTTCCCACCTAATAGCAGCAATTAGAAAATATTTAAAACTTGATGAAAAATACAACACTTGAGGTTAAATCACAAAGACTGCATGTAACATTTTTATTTGCAAATTATAAAGATGGTTTATGATTTCAATGAAAAGCTAATAAACGGCAATATACCATGTTCACAGGTGGATAGACTCCTTATTGACATGTCAGATTTTCCCCCCAAATGATTATAGTTTAACTGTAATTTTTGCTCAAAATCTAACCTTTGTGAGCTAGTAGCAATAAGTTGAATATAGAATTTTTCTTAGCATGCAATATTTAAAGTATATAAAGGAAAACAAATTTGAGGACCCATAACTGATGTTAATGCTTGCTATGAAGATGTCAGCCCCAGGGCATGTACTTAGATGCAGAGACCAAAGGAAGATGGTAGAGCCCATTTGGTCTCTTGTGGGTCACTTCACTCAGACCTGTAACATCAACTGATTATTGAAAGATGCCAAGGGAACTCAATAGAGAAATTTTAAAAATTCTTTTAAGAAACTATATCAACAATTGACTATCCATTTATATAAAAATCTCCCATTTCACAATTTTCATAAGAATTAGTTGATATCATAGTCCTGCATGCAAAAATCTGTAACTATAAAACTTTTAGAAGAAAGCCAAAGAAAGTACTTGTGATTTTGGAGTAGACAAAGGCTTCTTGCAGGCTATCGAAGTCAATAACACAAAGGAAAAATAAATTGACAATTTTGGCTTCCTCAAAATTACAAAGCCTCTTCTCATCAAAAGAAACCATTAAGAAAATGAAAAGGTGAGCCGCTGAGTGGGAGAAAACATTGGCCATTCAATATGGCCGTGCAACCAGAAGCTCTCTCCCAAGACAAATGACTTGAGCGTTTACAGCGATAGCTATGCATGAGTTACAATGGGTCAAATGATGGTGGGGAAAATGATATATGACTGATGGCTAGCATGGCTACTTTTCAGATGATAAATGGCAGACACATACAGGAAAGGGGTTTGAAACTTCAGTGATTAAGGGAACACAGCTTGAACCAACCGTGAAATGCCACCTGGTCTACAGTTGAAGCCACTTTAGAGATTACCAGCATGAACCGCTGGCCAGAATGTTGATAGATTCCAGTCCCCACACAAAAGAAAGGTATTTATCAGCTTCTTATCGATGTGAATGTGTACTTACCCTCTAGTCTGGTAAGTGCTGCTTCAGGAAGAAACATACTATCTCAGAAAACCTGCAAGTAAATGCTATGCTAGGTTTGTTTTAAGTAGCCCCAAATTACAAACAATCGAAATAAACATCAATCCATTGAGAGTAAATTCTGCATTGTATAGAACATTAATTCCTACAGTAGCAGACTACTCAGAAGTGAGTACGTGGAACTACCTGGTAGACTCACATTTCAGTGAATGAAAGCAGCCAGGCTCCAAAGACAACTTCCTCTGTGATTACATGGATGCAGAGACTTAAATTAAGCAAAGCTTGTGAGGCATGGTAACTCTGGAGCAGTGATTGCATGGAGCTGGGAGGTGGCTGGGAGGACATGTGAAGGAAAGTTCCAAGATGCCAAACACCACCTATGTGTGTGTGTATCAGCATTTACCCAGTGCAACCCACGGGATCTTGGTGATTCCTTATATAAAAAAATAGGAAGCATGGCTATTCAGTTAGACTATATTTGTAGAAAGCCTACATGTTTCTCAAAGTTCATTACATAGTTCCTTGTAAAACTATTGTCAGTCATAAGCCAGGGTCCTGACAGTGCTGAGGATAAAAATCTCAGCACTAACTGGGTGCTAGTGGCTCATGCCTGTAATCTTAGCTACTCAGGAGGCTGAGGTCTGAGGATCACAGGTCAAAGCCAGCACGGGCAGAAAAGTCTGTGAGATCTTTAATAAACTGCTCAGTAAAGCTGGAAGTGGTATTGTGGTTTGTGTGATAGAGTGCTAGCACCCAGGGCCTGAGTTTAAGCCCAAGGACTGGCAAAAAAAATCTCAGTACTTTGAACACTTCCAAATAAAGCCAGAGGACTTGGTTGTCTACCACCTCCTCACCACATATCTCTGATGGTGACCCATGGAGTGGGAGGCCTGTTTCTGCACTCTGCCCTCCAGGCCCCAGTACTCCAGCCCTGACAGTACCATGGCTCCTGAACCAATGGTCAAAGTCCAGTGACCATACCTTACTTTGCTTGGAGTCTGCAGAGTCTCACTTAGAAGCAACGCGGTGTCTGTAACTGACACCTGCCATCTTCCCGCTCCCCAGGAACTGTCCTGACTGCTCCAGGTCCTCCTGCTCTTAGGTGAAAAGCTGTTATCTGTGGGATTTGTTTTCCAGAGAATTGGAAATCAAACTGCTGTGGGATGGAGCATGGCCTATCTGATTACCAAGTAGAGCTTTCAGTCTTCTAGTCAGAATCAATAAACACATGTTTCATTAGGACCCTAGTTACTAGGAAGGCAGGAAGTGCCAGTGGAGATTGAACAAGAGAGGAGAAACACTTCAGAGGGGTTCAGAAAGGCAGGGTTTGCTTCAGGGAGAGGAACCTGGGTGGAAGAGCTGGTGAGAGGAAGACTTGCATATCCACAAAGTCGCTGAAGTCACCAGCTCCTCACTAATGGGAGATGGGGGGGGGAGCTCCCTTTTAGAATTCTCCAGGAGCTGTAAAATAGGTTGTATATTCAATTTCCAGTGAGGTCTGGAGGAAACGTCTAATGGCCAAGGCCTCTAAGCATGAGTGTGCTTCTCTGTCCTCTACCAGAGTCGAATTCTGCAGCAACAGAGGCAGCCTGGATGCTTTGGTGCACATGTCCTTTATGAACCGAGTGCTCCTGACAGTGTTCTCATGCTGCACCTCCTACATGTGGTGATCTTTATAGTGGGAAATGGCGTATTTGCCATGCAGCTGATAGTGGTGTTATTCAACGCCTTTCTGGATGTCCTGTCCAATGCAATAAGACAAGAAAAGTAGTAATATGTAATAAGGTGGCAATCGACCATTGCTTTGTTGAAGGTGCTTGTCCAATTAAAAAGGAAACCGCAGCATAGCCGGCTTACATTGACTTAATATAAAAAGTACTCAGAATGGAAACTGAGTAAAAGATCAACATTTAAATTCTTCTGATATTCTCTTTCTCTCTCATGTGCACAGGCACACACACACATAGAGGCCTATTTGACATCTACCTGAACTTCTCTTATATGTCTCATTCTTTTTTCCCTCCCTCTCTCCCTCCCTGTCACAGATCTTTACCCACTCTGATTATGTACCAGGACTAAGGAAATCCTGCCAGAACGCTCCTTCCTTTTCAGCAGAGTGTGTCCACTGTGTTCACTTACTGAAGAACTAAGCCAGACCGAGGAAGAACCGGTGAGGGGAAGGGCCGGAGTCTAGGTGAGGTGCCTAGGACACCTTTCTGAGAGGTGTAGACTCCACACGAGGGCGGCTGGCAGAGGAGCACTGGCCTGAGGAGCAGACACGAATGGCCTGAGCTGGACGACAGCAGTCATGTCCTCAAAGTATTGGGTCCCAGAGCATCTCCGGGACGCGGCAAGGACCCGGCCTCTGTAGTGACCAAGGTGGATGATAAAGGGAGGCCGAGTGTTCCCTCCTCTATGTTCATTCAGACCCTGCCATCCTTCCCACCACCTTCAAAACGCACACGGCGCCACCACCCACCATGCCTGCCCTCTGAGGCCTTCACTTCACAGTGCTTCAGAAGAGAGGAGCATGCAGCAGAAGCTGCACTCTGAGCTGTGACCTTGGCTGGTTTCCAGGACTACTGGTATGTGATTCAGTCCTTTCTTGCTGTATTGGCTGGTGGCCACTGGCCACAGCTCCCGGGCGGCCTGGCTGTGGGCTGAGTGCATTCCACGCAGCCCTACTGTGTGTCATTTTAATTTCCCCATACTCAATAGGTGCTCTCCTCACTCAGCTGCAGTTCCTGGAGTATTCAACTACAGATCAACCCCACTGCAATACCCTGTTGGTCTTCTCTTGACATTTCTCTGGAATATTCTCAAGATTTCTACTCCTCTAAAGCAGTCCTTCCTTCCCTGTAAACTCCTGAAAAGACCTTGAGCCAGGTCCTTTACTTCTGTTTTAGCTCACCATGCATTATTTGAAGAAGATACAGTGATGTCTTAGGATAAAAATAAAATGTGTCTTCTTTGTGTTGGTTTATTTTAGAGTCAGGGTTCTGCTATATAGCCCAGGCCCAGGCTGGTCTAGAACACAAAATCTTCCTGTCTTGGCCTCTAGGGTGCTGGGATGGTAGGTAGAGTCTGTGATTCTTGGCAGGGTATGCCTTGAAGGTGCTCAGAGTGGTTCAAAGGCTCCCAATGACAACAGAACACGGTGGTTCTTACAGTGGACTTAGCGTGACACAGGATCCTGTCCTAAGGCCGCTCTGATTGCACTGTCGCAGCTCAGTACGAATATGTGTTAACCATTGGTATGCTGCTCATCACCACGCCCCACACCTTCCCACGTTAATACCTCTCCCCTGCCCCATCCCTCCACACCAAACGCTTCACCCTTCACTGCCTTCACCTCTGTTGCTGTTCACACAGCGAGACCCGGAACGCAGTGTCTGATAGGCAGAAAGTGGACCACACCATGGGGGTTTGGACAAAGCTTATTGACACATCACATGCTTATATACAGCCTACAGGCATGAGAAGTAATCCACAGTCAGGGGGCAGAAAGTTCATCTTAAACAGTATTACGGGAATGAAGACAACGAGAGTTAACTTTAAATCAAGTAAACAGGAATAGTTCATCCTTGTCAACAAATGTGGAGCAGTTCCAGTAACCAAAGGTTGCAAAGAGTAAGCAAGGCACCGGTGAGCACACAAACGGAGCCTCGAGGCATTGTTCTACGGGGCTTATGGGGGGCGGGGGCACAAATGGCACTTCCTGCGAACCTTCACCTGCGTCTGGTTCCGGGTGTTGGACCTTTGCCCTGACTGGGAAGAAGGGGTGCTCCCCTTTCTCTTCCAGAGGGAAGAAGTGCTGGCGTGTGCACCCTCGTGGACTGTAAGAGTCAGCTGGGGTCACGCGAGCCGATGTCTGGACACAGCTCAATCCCAGCTCCTCTCAAACCCACCCTCCAGGGGAGTGCAGCCCTATGACCCTGTCACCTGGGCCTCCCCAATCACCAATGTCCGTGGAAGCAAACTGCCCATGAAGAGATGCACAGGGTCTCTGAAATCCCTCATATCCCACATCTGCCATCTGACCGACGAATCTCCAGCTTCAATGGGAGAAAATGTGCGAGAGGAGCATGTGCAGGATCCTGTGCTCTTGTTTCCTTAGGTTGGCTTTGGGAAAGCAGAGCCGAGGCTGGACCCGCAAGCTGTGGAGGGGCTGGGCCGCGCAGAGGCTGGGCCCGCAAGCTGTGGAGGGGCTGGGCCGCGCAGAGGCTGGGCCCGCAAGCTGTGGAGGGGCTGGGCCGCGCAGAGGCTGGGCCCGCAAGCTGTGGAGGGGCTGGGCCGCGCAGAGGCTGGGCCCGCAAGCTGTGGAGGGGCTGGGCCGCGCAGAGGCTGGGCCCGCAAGCTGTGGAGGGGCTGGGCCGCGCAGAGGCTGGACCCGCAAGCTGTGGAGGGGCTGGGCCGCGCAGAGGCTGGGCCCTCAAGCTGTGGAGGGGCTGGGCCGCGCAGAGGCTGGGCCCGCAAGCTGTGGAGGGGCTGGGCCGCGCAGAGGCTGGACCCGCAAGCTGTGGAGGGGCTGGGCCGCGCAGAGGCTGGACCCGCAAGCTGTGGAGGGGCTGGGCCGCGCAGAGGCTGGACCCGCAAGCTGTGGAGGGGATGGGCCGCGCAGAGGCTGGACCCGCAAGCTGTGGAGGGGATGGGCCGTGCAGAGCAGAGGCTGGGCCCGCAAGCTGTGGAGGGGCTGGGCCGCGCAGAGGCTGGGCCCGCAAGCTGTGGAGGGGCTGGGCCGCGCAGAGGCTGGACCCGCAAGCTGTGGAGGGGCTGGGCCGTGCAGAGGCTGGACCCGCAAGCTGTGGAGGGGCTGGGCCGTGCAGAGGCTGGACCCGCAAGCTGTGGAGGGGCTGGGCCGTGCAGAAGTGATTCAGGCCTGCGCGGTTGGCGCTGTAAAAGTAATGAATCGAAGGAATAAGGTGAGGGAAACACATTCATGTAAATACCAGACTCTGGCTTATGGTAAGGTTATAAAGGAAGCATTCCAAATTCACAGAGAAGAGCTAGTCTGTTAAATCAATGACACGGGAACAAACATCCACCCGTATAAGGAGAGATAATCTTATAAACAACAGGTGACATCAAACATTAAGGGCTAAATATTAAAACAAAGCATGAAGTAATAGGAGAAATAGGGAATTATTGTAATCATTCGGCCTATAAAGAAAATGTTTTCTAGAACCATTACAAAATCTAGAAGCCCAGAGGTAATAAGAAGGGAGACACATGGAAAGACTTGGGCTAATTAGTGGTGGCATCCCTTGTTGATTTTGCTCAGACTTCATGTCCAAGTCTGGACCGTGGAGTCTGGGAGACGGACAGGTCTATTACCGTCCACGGGGCAGCGTGGCTGTCCACCAGCGTAGATGGGGTGTGACGTGATCTGCGGGGAGATACGGCCGAGAAACCACTTCTAATCAGTCCTGTGCCCCACCTTGTCAGCAAAGACACAGTGTTAATCATTGCACCCAGGTTTGCTGGGGGACCCACTCTCTGAGCCCTCTGAACCCTTCCCCCCTCCACTGCTGGCTGGGAACGCGGATCTCAGAGTCCCTCTCCCTCCACTGCTGGCTGGGGACCCCTGCTCTGAGTCCCTTTCTCTCTACAGCTGGCTGGGGACCCCTGCTCTGAGTCCCTTTCTCTCCACAGCTGGCTGGGGACCCTGCTCTCTGAGTCCTTCCCCCTCTACAGCTGGCTGGGGACCCCTGCTCTGAGCCCCTCCCTCTCCACAGCTGGCTGGGGACCCCATTCTCTGAGCCCCTCCCCCTCTACTGCTGGCTGCCCCCCTCCTCTGAGCCCCTCCCCTCCACTGCTGGCTGGGGACCCAGCTCTCTGAGCCCTCTGAACCCCTCCACTGCTGGGTGGGGATCCTGCTCTGAGCCCCTCCCCGTCCACTGCTGGCTGGGGATCCTGCTCTGAGCCCCCCCCCTTCCACATCTGGCTGCCCCCCTCCTCTGAGCCCCTCCCCTCCACTGCTGGCTGGGGACCCAGCTCTCTGAGCCCTCTGAACCCCTCCACTGCTGGCTGGGGACCCTGCTCTGAGCCCCTCCCCCTCCACTGCTGGCTGGGGATCCTGCTCTGAGCCCCCCCTTCCACAGCTGGCTGCCCCCCTCCTCTGAGCCCCTCCCCCTCCACTGCTGGCTGGGGACCCCTGCTCTGAGCCCCTCCCCCTCCACTACTGGCTGGGGACCCCATTCTCTGAGCCCCTCCCCCTCTACTGCTGGCTGCCCCCCTCCTCTGAGCCCCTCCCCTCCACTGCTGGCTGGGGACCCAGCTCTCTGAGCCCTCTGAACCCCTCCACTGCTGGGTGGGGACCTCGCTCTCTGGGCCCCTTTCTCTCGGCAGTGGTGAGGCAGCTCTGCAGGCTGCGGCCACTCTCCCGGGCCTCAAGCCAGGGGTCACAGCCAGGCCCAGAGGCAAGTCCTGGAAGAGTTGACAGAAAAAGATTCCACCTGCTTGCTACTCCATTGTGGAGCCAAAGAAAAAGCAATATCCCATTTATACTCCATGAAAAGACCTCCAAATATGAGTGTTCTCTTCCTACATCACTCTGCGTACTGCCCTTCTCTGAGAACAAAATGAGCCCTGTGTTGGCCCGTTTTTGCTGAGCAACACGGTGGAGAGCGCATTAATAAGGGACAGGATTAACGAGAAGGGCTCCTCACGGCGTTCAGTGATTTGCCTTAAATAGGATCTGGCTTCCTCTCAGAATAAGAGCGATTTCACAGAAATGTGCTTGGTCTGTCCCCCAGTCAGGCCAGGGTATCTGCATGGAAGTGGGGGTCCTGGTCTCCCAGTCAGGCCAGGGTATCTGCATGGAAGTGGGGGTCCTGCCAACCCCCCCCCGAGTCTTCATCCATGCAGCCACGCAGAACTCAGCACGGAGAACGAGGTGGGAGAGCGAGGTGAGTCATTTTCTCGCAGGAGTGGGTGTGGCCTCCGCGCTCTGCAATGTCATTTGGGGTGAATCAGGAGAAATCCAGGGGCACATCTCCAAGCAGTGTAAGTACAATCTACTGCTGGCCTGACTCACACTTAGGTTGCATTTAGGAAAAGAAGAATGATGAGGGTGGCGTTTTCTTGATAGACAGTTGAGGCTGTGGGGTGGAGAGGCAGGAGGTCTGGGGGAAGCATGGGCTGAGCCGGCCAGGCCCCTGGCTGTGGGCAGCAAGGCCTCAGACCTGCACCTGGGCTGTGGGCGGGGCGTAGAGACATGGGTAACGTGGCCTGCAGCATGTCATGGCCATGTGTGTTTGCAAGTCAGCTACAGGAAAGAGAAGAGGAGAAATAACAGTTCTGGATCACTCGCCACCAGGCCCTGGGGCTCCATACTTCCATATTTGATAGTTTATCCTTTCTACAGCACCTCTATCAAGAGCGGGCTGGCCTGCCCTGGAGTCCAGGCGCCGTGGGGGAAGAGAGGAGGTCACTGACCCGAAGTCTCGGGGAAAGGAGCCAAGAGGGAGACCCAGGGTAGTGGGCTTCCGCACTGTCCCCTCTGCTCTGCGGTGAAGATGGGCGTCCCACAGCCCCGAGCCAGGACTTCATGCCCCTGGGAGACAGGAGTTGGCACCCAGTGGGAGGTCTTCAGGTAAGTGTGGCCATGCCCTTGAAGGAAGTGTGGGACCCCAGTCGCCTCCCCGTTCTGTCTTCTGTTCTGCCACGCACATCCACCGTGACGCGGGGACTCTCCACAGGCCCAAAGCGGAGGCGCCAAGGGACCATGGACTGAAACCTCAGACCTGTGAGCCTCCAGATCTTCTGCTGAGTTAAGTGTCACGGGCTCTCGATGTGGCGAAGGATGCTCACTATTCCTGAGTGTGTGTGTGTATGCACGCATGCATGTGCTCACGTGCATACACTTCTGAAGCACTGACACAAAGGTGGCTCACTAAAACCCTTCACCTCCGGGCCTCAGACACCTTTGCTGGGCACAGAGCTCTCCTCTCCTGGGTTCTCTGAGGACAGTGGCCTTGCTACGGTGTCCCCCGGCTCCCCGTGGTCAGATAGTCAGGATTGCCAACGGACCTCTGTCTTCCATCCTTCAGAAGGGGCGTCTTCTGAGCCCTCGGCCTCGCAGAGGCTCATGGGAGGTGGGGGTGTTGGAACCATCTCCTAGCCATTCTTTGTGGAGGGCTAGCACCTGTGAACACAAAGGTGTGGCACAGGACAAACTTTGTTCCCAGTGGCCATTCTGACCTACTTTAGAACGGGTCACAAGTACGTGTGCCCCAGCCTCTTTATGCCAGAGGGTGGGCGGGTTCCCAGAGTCCTCAGGACTCACGCCAAGGCCTTTGTGCAGGAACACTGCCGGCCGGAGTGGAGAAGCCCTGGGCTTCTATGAGCCGACTCCATGGGGCCGAAGAACGGCAGACCGGCCGCCCTCCCTGCCCGCCTCTGCGGAGAAAGCCGCAGTATTGTCCCCTTCCCAGCACGGGACGTATTCTTAAATGCACTTGGTGAGAAGAACAATTGTTATTCAGAAATAGTCTACCTTCCCCCTTGGAAGACTGCCTCAGAACACAGTGAGTTATTTTCCTGATCCTTTTCAGTAAATCAAAGGTTTCACCGTCATGTCAACGCTTGGGCAACGGTCTCTCGGTCCCTGGCTATTGTTCCCTGGGATTCGGATGCTATCTCCTCCACCTGCAGACCCGGCAAAGGTGCTCGGCCGCTGGCTAGCCGACAGGTGAGATTAGATTGAACCCTCCTTCCCTCCCTTTGTCATTTTACCACTTTCCCTGGCTCGGTGGTGGGATCGTTGATCCTAGCTTAAAGTGGCCGGGTCTCAAACGCCTGCCAGCAGCTTCGGCCAGGCCGCTCTTGGGGTGTCCGTGGGGTGTCCCGGTTGGTGGCTGAAGCTGGAGGGAGGCTCGGATTCTACATAGCCCCCCCAGACCCGGCCGGGCCTGCTTGTGCTGGAACCGGAAGTGGCGGGGCGGGGATGAGGCGGGGCTGCGCTGGGCGCCTGCCCTATCATGACCTTGAAGTTGTGTGGGAACCTTTGGCTCCCTGACTCTGAGCCCGGCTGCTCAGGCTCCACCGCCCACAGGGCCGCTGGGCCTCGCCCGGCCTCACGCCTGCCCCTGCGACCCGGGGAGGTGGGCAGGGTGATAATAGCCACTCAGGCTCACTCTGGGTTTCTGGTACCACCACCACGGAGGCATCAGGGTCACACCAGCTCCAGTAGAAGTGGCCTGGACTCACGGGAGACTCCTGCCTTGCCCACCACCCCCCTCCAGTCCCCAAACCTCCTGCCTGCGCCTAGGCTGCCCTGTGAGGCCCCCTTCCTCCCTTCCCCAGGGCCCTGGAGGGCTGGGAGAGGGTGCGGGTGGAGGTGGGGCAGGGGTCCGCAGGAGAGAGGTCCCTGCCCCTGGGAATCCACACCACGCTTGGTGTGGCCAGCCCTGCCCAAGGCCTGGGCTCCCAAAGGTGTCTAGGACCTATCACCTGAACGGTTTCCTGATGCAGCCCGGGCTGGGGCAGGTCCTGCCTCACCCTGCAGAGAGCCCACAACTCCCCTCTGCTCCTGGAACACAGCCCTGTGTGCATGTCTGGGCACCCAGCACGCACAGGGAGGAGCACTCTGCCCAGCACCTGCTGAGGAGGTAGGAAAATCTCACAGGGTGTATTTCCACTGTTACCATTCATCGATGCCATGCATGCATGGGGAAATACAGTTTCTGTTCTCTCTGTCCTTTGTCCTTCCTTCCTGCATCTCCCTCCTCCTCCCTCCATCTCCCTCCTCCTTCCTTCATCTTCTTTCCTCCTCCCTCTTTCCTTCTAGGTTTAATAGTCTGGTGGTTTACTTATTGCAAATGGTTTATATCCTAACCCAAATAAATTTTCTTTGCTTTTCTCCATTCCCATTAATTGTGATTTATGTGAACTTAAAAGTCTTCTGTAGTAGCATTTATATCTGGGAGCCATAAATCCCAAGAGCAACTTCTCTCAGGACACACACACACACACACACACACACACATGCATGCGTGCACGTGTGCACACACATGCATACACACTCACATGCACATACACCATCTGACCTATGTGTGATGCAGATGTGAGTTTCATTTCTGAGTCGAGAGGAGCGGAAGCTTGGGGAGGTAAGACCCACCTGGGGGAGGGGCCTTCCAAGCGGGCTTCCCCTCCCTACCCAGAAAGCTGGCTGAGGGCTGAAGGTGCGGGTGCCAGGGCTGGGAGCTGGGGGTCCCCTGCACTCCTCCAAGCCCAGGGAGCAGGACTTCCAGGACAGGAATCTGCCTGCTCATTTCTGCCAGCAGGGCTCAGGGGACGTTGTTGAGTAGCTTCTAGAAAATAGGGCTTTGCTCACCCTGGGAACTCAGCAAAACAAGCAGCAAGCCCAGCACACTCATGGAATGTGTACTGCATCCTCGAGCTGGTCAAATACCTCTGAGGCCACTCCCGCCCCCCTACCCCCCCCCCGTGCCTGTGGGGAGCTGAACTCAGGGAGTGTGGGCACCTCCCCCGGCCACCAGCACTGGCGTTGGCACTGGGCCCATTCCACTCAGGAGCAGGGGTCCCATCCTGCAGGGGTCCAGCTGAGCGGCCACCTTCTGGCTTGGCCTCCTGCCTTTGTGTCTCTGGTGTGTAAACCCTTTGTGTCTCTGGTGTGTAAATCCTCGGTGTATAAATCCTCTGTGTCTCTGGTGTGTAAATCCTGGCTCATAGATTTCTTTCTACTCTGGCCCTCAGCTCCCCTGCCCTTTCCAGAAGACCCTGAACCACAGGCAACTCTCCAGAAACTTCTCTCCCATTTACCCATACTGTCGTCACTCTCTTTTTTTCTCTTCTACCTACCTACCTACCTACCTACCTACCTACCTACCTACCTACCTACCTACTTACCTACCTACCTATCTACCTATCTACCTACCTACTTACCTACCTACCTACCTACCTACCTACCTACCTACCTACCTACCTACCTACCTATCTACCTACCTACTTACCTACCTACCTACCTACCTACCTACCTACCTACCTTCCCTGCCTGCCTGTTTACCTGCCTACCTGCCTACCTACCCACCTACCTACCTGCCTACCTAACCTGCCTGCCTGCTTGCCTGCCTACCTAGATACTCTACCTGCTTTCTCCTCACAAATCCTCCTTTGTCCTGAAACCTTCTACTGACTAAAGGGGCCTACCCACACCCACAATGGCTATTGATTTTCTTATATCACTTAGTTGTAAATATACTTACCACCTAAAACACGCCTTCACAGCTGCTCTGGGCTGGTGCTTTCCCAGACAGGCCTGGGCAGGCTGATACCAGAAAGGAGCCAGCACAATACGTGAAGTCTTTGAGACAGAAGTTAGGAAGTAGAACACAGCCAGTCACTTAGGGGTGGTTGCTAGTGATCACCCACTGACTATGCCATGTCTACGAAGTTGTTTGATGGAGTTCATAGAATCTTAATAAATTAGTTTGTTGACTCCTGGAATACAATGCTATCTGCACACAATGTCTTCTGGTACTTCCAATATTAAAAAAACAACAACAAAAACAAAAACAAAAAACTTGCTGAACTCAGTTAAGTTGACCAACTTCACCACATCGTTTTCATGGTTAAGACTCATTTAGGGTCCCCCCGATTTTAGTTTTATGATTCTGTCATTTTGTCAGGCATTTTAGCCATAAAAGTTCTGGTGATAAAGCAGAGCTTAGAAACCTATGGGATTCTGGGCACGTGTGAGAGTTTCGATTTGGGATCATTTTATATTCATGTGCTTTGATTTGAAAGTGCACCGACACTGGCTGGAGGTCCCTCTCAGCCGGTTTGATGCATTCTGTGTGATTATGAGCAGAGCAAGTTGCCTGGAGAAATCCTATTTTTACATAATGCAATTTTCCAAGGGGTTTGTGTTTTCACAGATAAAATAATTGCTGGAGAAATGGGTGGGAAGCTTCTGACTTTTTCTTTTTCCTTTTCAGACTCACTCATAGAGACTCTTTCAAATGTGGGGGGAAAAGGCCTATTGCTACCCTCATCTTTGTCTCTTCTTTGTTCAGAGAAAACACTGAGTAATTGTGCGAGTAAAATTCCACATAGACTTGTATTGCATGCAGGGTTGTTGCAGGATGACTGCATTTCTGTGCCGAGTGCAGGGCTGTTCCAGGATGATTGCATTTTTGTACCGAGGCAGTGCTGTTCCAGGACGATTGCTTTTCTGTACCGTACTCAGTGCTGTTCCAGGACGATTGCATTTCTGTACCACATGCAGTGCTGTTCCAGGATGATTGCATTTCTGTACTGTGTGCAGTGCTGTTCCAGGACGATTGCATTTCTGTACCGCACACAGTGCTGTTCTAGGACGATTGCATTTTTGTACCGCATGCAGTGCTGTTCCAGGATGATTGCATTTCTGTGCCTAGTGCAGTGCTATTCCAGGAAGATTGCATTTCTATACTGCATGCAGTGCTGTTCCAAGATGATTGCATTTCTGTACTGTGTGCAGGGCTGTGCTAAGACAATTGCATTTCTGTGTACCTTGGGAGGTGTTCTGGTGAAAGGTGACATTTCTCATTGGTCACGGGGTCCTTGGAGCACACAAGCCCCTGGGGATTATCCCTACTGCCACATTGCTTCTGCTGAGAATAAGCAAGTGCTCCATTAGACCAGACAGCAATGATGCTCGGCAAAGCACAGCTTGCCCATCTGAGTGCTTGCTCCTTGGCTTGGCGTCTGGTCTCTGAGTGGAGACCAGCCTTTGGCAGAGCCCACAGCTCTCTGGATTCCTGAGAGTGGACAGTGCCCTGTCCCCACATCTCCTGAGACAGGCTCCCTGTTCTCGGCCATGGGCCAGAAGGGTGGACTCTCTCTGCTCCTGCCTGTACAGACCTCAGAGTGAAGGAGAACGGAGAGAATTCCATCAGGGGTGTTTGACCTGGAAAGGGTTGGAATTGCCAAAAGGTACGCACTTGCATTAGGAAATAGTTGGATTTTATGCTGCGGCAATTGTACATTTGCACATAATGATGGCATTTTCTGCACTTTATAGCTCCGACTGCCGAGGACAGTGTCTGGGATGGAATCTGATATGTTCAGCAAGTGCTGGGACCTTCCCGTCAGCGAATTTTTTCTTGAATAGGTGTGGGCACCCATGGGAAATGTCAAATTTTTTCATACAGGGTAGATGTTGTTCAAAGAATACAAATACATTACGTACACACAGGAGAGGGAGAGGTCTCATTTTGGGCACAGAGGGTCCCTTATACTCATTATCTGTCACCAAGACAAACTGAAGGCCCCGACTGAATATGTGGGGGGAAAGAAGTTAGCTGTGTGGTAAAGGGGCTGAAAGTGAGGCAGGTGCAGGAGAATCACAGGACACAATGTCCAGGGTTGTGAAGGGAGAGGGGAAGGAGGTGGTGGCAGGGTGCACACCTACGCAAGATACCCCTGAGGCCCCGCCGCGCGCCCTCCTCTCAGGCCACGGTTGGCAATCAAGTGACAAAAGTCCGGGCGGCGTAGCTGCTCTGATCCGGCTCCTTTTCACAACAGTGGCATCTGGGGCATGGTGGGCAGCAGGAGGATTTTAGGAACAGGTCACAGAGCTCCTCTCAAGGGATGGGTGTGGGGCGAGGCGAGCGGATGCCTGTGTGTCTGCTCCTAAGACGTATTAGATGTTGGAGCGAGACAGGAAAACATCACCGAGGAGCTGGAGGAGAGTCGACTGCAAGAGAAAGTCCTGCTCTCACAGCGCCACGACGCACCAGTGAGAAAAGCCTAGAAGCAGAGTGTTGAGGGCGAGGCTGTGAGGAGCTGTTGCCCTGGACGGGATTGAAAGGCACTGCCCCCTCCCCGGACAGCACTGCTTCTCGCTGTGTCTGTTCTGACCTCTCTGAAGTGTCCCATCTTCCCTCTTTGCTCAAATCCAACCTGTGCGTCACTGACTCCCACAGGCTGCCCTGGCTCCTACCTCACCCATGAGCTCCTACAGGGGTGTGCAGCTGCCTTCCAGAAAGTTCTATTTGGGCATCTCCCAAGGAGCCCAGCACTTATCTCCGGGAGCTTCCTTCTATACTGCACCCTCCTCCTGAGCCACCCTTGAATCTGCGTCCCCACATGCCACCTTCTGTCTTCCTTCCCTCCCACGCTTCCCTGTGCCATTGTCTGTCTGGTCGCCATGGCCAGCCCTTGCTAAGAGCTAAAGGGGCTGACTTCTAACTCTTGAGTTCCCTGGGATACTGACTCAACTCTTTGTCTCCCCAACATAATTCCTCCAAAACAACCAGAATGAGCCTCGAAAATGCGATTCAAGACTTCCCATCAGTGTACTCTAGTCCTAGAGTCCCACAGGGCTTCCAGCCGCGCTTCCGTGAAGTTCCGTGTCCGTGACCTGGTCCCAGAGAAGTCTCCTCGTTCCTTTGTGCTGTCCTCTGAATGAGGCGGGAATGGCCAACCTCTCATTTTCCTTCCCGTCGGAGGCTCGCTGCTTGGGAGCTCCGGGCATGAGCCTGGCACAGCCTCCTGTCCAGTCGGCCTCTGCTGCCTTGGGAGAAACAGCTCTGCAGACGGAGGCAGCCATTGGCACGTACTAGCTTGGCTCCGTCTCCTCTCATGACAGGCCCAAGGAGCCCAGCCTGGCCTGCAGTCTCTCTGTGCCCATAAATTCAGTGAACACAGGAGGCCCCAGGACATTGCTACCCTTGAACTCCATGTTCAACTGCATGTAAAAACACCACTGCATGTAAGCACGGTTTGTTCATATTTTCATCTTATATTTTTGTCCATAAAGCAGAACAATACCAAGGTTGTGTGTGTGTGTGTGTGTGTGTGTGTGTGTGTGTGTGTGTGCGTGTGCGTGCGCGCGCGTGCGCGCCAGTTCTAGGCCTTGAACTCAGGATATTGGCATTGTCCCTGAGCTTTTGTGCTCAGTGCTAGCACTCCAACACTTGAACCACGGCTCCACTTTCAGCATTTTTGGTGGTTATTTGGAGATAAGAGTCTCACAGACCTTCTTGCCCCAGCTAGCTTTGAACTACCATCCTCAGATATCAGCCTCCTGAATAGCTAGGGAGGCTTCCCTAGCTTCCCGCTTCACTTATCATCATGTCTAGAAAGACTTGCTGCCTGGGGCTTTGCACTGTACCCAAGACCATATTTGACAAGCTGGATCTTTTGGGTATGTCCTGGAGCTCCAGTCTCTGGGGCAGTCTTGTGGCTCCTGGAAGGCAGCCACCTCAGAGCTATGAATGTGGGCAGGAGCCAAAGTGCCCAGACCAAATCCCTATTCTGCAAATTACAGACCAAGACAGCAAGGAAAGTCCCCAGCTTCTCTGCTTCTCCTTTATTTTGCATATAAAAGGAGGATAGTAAGAATTTATACATCATAGTTTTGCTATGAGGAGTAGATAAACCAATTGATGTAAAATATTCACTACAGCACTTGACATACATTGATTGGTTAGTGAGCAAATGGCCTAGACTATTAGAAAATATTCAATACAAAGCCTTAAGAGGAATAAGTGTAGAGAAAAGAGTGCGAGGCATACCTGTTTGGGGCGAGGGTCAGACACACAGGCATTGCTAGACAGAGGGACGGTCACAGTGACCTGATATTTGAAGGAATAATTAACAATAATTTCCAGAACTGCTGAACAACATCAAGGCTGGAATTCAAGAAGCACATTAAAAACCACACTGGGAACACACACACAGACACACTTGCATGCACAAGACACGCAGATGTGAGTGCTGTCATGCACACAAACACACGTGCACAGAAGCATGCATGTATACAGATGTGCTCACCATGTACAGGACACACACAGACATGCACACACAGTGCATCAGTGCATGCATGCTCAGATGTGTACACACAAGACACAGGTGCACATTTGCAAGGCATGCACACAAGAATGCACAGATGCATGCATGCATACAGATGTGGATGCACATGTGCAAGACACACAGAAGCAGATATACAAATACATACATGGTACACACGTTTGTACATACATACACATATGCATACATGCATGCATGCATGCACACAAAATTTCTACTGACATTTATTGAAACCCAAACTATACAGCAAAAATTACATTCAGAGAGCCACCATAGGTCTGGTGTCACTTTTCTACAGACATGTGTATCAGGATATCTTTGAGATAGAAAAAGAAAAAATAATCCTTCCTCAGTGTCAGGTACTTTGAAGAGACAGTACTTAAACATAGCAGAAATGTTTCTAGAGAGTTAAAACCTGAGAACCACCAGATGGATCTTAAAAGAATGAAATGGAATATATGGCAGGACAAGGCACTGTCAGAACGAAGAAGAGTGAACTTGTTGGCTATGTATGCACGTTGAAGTGAATTCAAGAACTATTGTCTTATGCATACACAGACATGTGCATGTATCTGACACACACACATATACACAGCATCAATATACACATATCCTAAGCAAATTTGTCTTCATGTAATTAAAGATCCGTAAGGTCTATCATTTTCTCTGAAGTGTTACTATATTCACTTGAACTTACTGTTAATGTAAGTAGACTGAAGCAGCTAGGAAATAATTAAAAATACAGAAGAAGAGCTAAAGAGGGTACAGAATGATTAAATTACCTGATTCAAAAGAAGACCATAGTTTAAAAAGGAAATAGAACATGCCAAGCCAACTTGAAAAACCTAGACAGAAAATGAAATATATCAGACTAGATAAAAATCAAACTCAAAACCTCAATCCACAACGCTTCATAGACACTTGACCTGTGAAAGCCTAGCAGGGTTAAGAGTCAAATAACGAAGGAAGTGGCACAGTGACACACACCTGGAGGCCCATCTCTTGGGAGGAGGAGATCAAGAAAACGGCGGAAAAAATATTCGTGAGACAAACAAACCAAGAGTGGTGGTGTGCACCTGTGACTCCCACTATGCAGAAGATGTATGCGCAAGAATCATAGTCTGAGGCAGGCCCTGGCATAAACCATGTGGGACCCCCCCACGTGAAAAATAACTAAGGCAGAAGAGGGACAGGTGTGTGGAGCACAGGTGAGTGGACCAAGTGGTAGAGTGCCTGCAAGGGTGAAGGCCTGAGTTTCCTGGTACGATCTGGAAACAAGAAGCAAAACAATAGAAAACACACATTTCTGTCGACAACAGCAAAAGAATTCTAGAACAGCTCAACAAATATGCCATGAAGCAAACGGCATGCAAGTCTAGAAAATGTCTCAGAGCCAGGGAAAATGACAAGAGGGGTGCATTGATCATTGACCAAGATGCATTGTGCGCACACACTGACCTGTTGAATTGAGATGCCGCTGTATAATTACCTAATGATATGAATAATGGCGGTGATGACGATGATGGTAATGCCAAGGCAGCATTTGCCTAATTGCGAAACCAGTTTTTTTCCACAAGAAACGGTAACAATATTACAGAACCAAATACGGTAGCTTCAAAATATACAGCAAAAGCAGTAAATAAAGGGGAAACAGACAACCGAAGAACCATGGAGGGAAAAGTAGCAAGATGATTTCAAGAATGGATGCAGTAGGTGTAAAAATGAGCAGGCCTCTGGAAGGTCTGAGCACCCCTGACCGAGCTGGCCCAGCGTGGCTCACCCCCATACCACGATGTCTGGTATTCCATGCACATGCTTCATCTGCAAAATCTGACTGCAGCAGGAAAAGAAGTTAATTCTGAGTTTTCTGAAGCATTTGGATAAGTATAGGTGTGGACACTGAACATTAAGCACATGGCCGCGAAATTCTAAAAACGTGGAATTTACACAAGGTACTTTAAAGTGGATATGTAACAAAGAGAAATTTTATTGACAAATTACACAGATCTGTTAAACTAAATGATACTAGGAATAGAAATAACTGGAATTTATGGGAAATCAGCCTGATCTGGATCTCTGTCTAGATGTGATCACCTGTACTCAGAGGGGAATATATATTTAGCTATCCATAACTTTGGCCAGACACAGAGACAGACAAGTATTTGAAAAGACTGTTTAGGCACTTAAAAATCTAGATACAGAAGATGTCAACAAGATTAACAATGTAAGTTATATTGAATCTAGTTCTATATCTGTATCTACCTAATCTATCTTTTCTATCTATTTATCTAATCTATGTGTCAGTCTGTGTGTTCAGCACTGATTAAAGATCAGATAGGAGGACAGCACATAAATACCAAATAGGGGTGGAGGTAAGATGTTGATGAGAAGACTAAGGTTATGAAATTAAAAACGTAAATATGCAATGAAAAAAATGTAGGCAAGGCTTAGATACTCAAAGTAGTAAAAGAATCAGCAAACACTTCACAAAACTAAAGAAACAAGCAGGAAGGTAGCTGAGCCTCAGTGGTTTACACCTGTGATCTTAGGTACTTCTGAGGTGGAGATCTGAGGATTAAAAACCAGATGTCAGACAAATCTGAGAGATTCTTATCTCCAAATAACCAACCAGAACCCAGAAGTAGAGTGAGTGTCCAAATGCTAGGCTGGACTGAAAGCTCAAGGAAGCATAAATTAGTAGAGAAGGAAGAACCACTCCAAATCCTATAAATGCCAAAACAAATACGGCACAGTAAACACAACATTGCGGCATAAACAGAAAAATCTAAACGAAATTGGCAGCATTTATACAAATTGATCCAGAAGAAATAGGAAATCTGAATTGTCATGTATCTGTTTAGATGATCAAACTTGTTCTTCTCAAATGAATCAAATCCTTGATTTTGTACGTGGATTGTTTCAGTTTTCAGGATGGATTGGTGATCTAGAGGCTTTCAAAAGAAGTTCATGAGGTGTAAAATTATAGGCGAATTCAGCATAAACTTAGACGACAGTTCTAAACAAAATATTAGCAAGCCAAATGTGGCACCCGGAGAGTAGAGGAATATAATATGCTCAAGTTTCCAAGAATGCGTTTAAAAAATATCCTTATATTCAGGAGTCAAATAGCATAGCTCACCACAGTAATAAAACAAGGATAACATTGTTTACTTGATCATCTTGATAGATGCTTTCAAAACACTGGGCAAGTTACAGCATCCACTAGCATAAAAGGTAGCGAGGAATAAAGCTTTATCGAGGCAGCCTACGGTGTGTTGACAGGAGCGGAAAAATGTTCAGTGAGGTGTGCCTGTTTTGATTGTGCGGGTTTCTGTATGATACACACATACTAATTTTGCCTAAAAACAAAATGTCAGGAGCACACGTTGCATTGTCTTATTGGTGAGCAATGTTCTTTCTCACTCTCTCCCCCTCCCCCAGGGTACGCTCTACCAAGTCACTCACAGTGAGCTTCCTCTGACTTTCTCTGGCCAATAAAGGGGACCGCCAGGCTGGTGGGGTTGTTCGCGATGCTTCCTGGCTGCTGGGTGCTGCTCAGGCTTACTCTGCTCAACGAGCTCAACGAGCCCCCAGCCAGCGTGCCATCCTCCGCTTGAACCCTGGACGTTCACCAGGAGCTGGGCCTGAGGCCAGCCTGGAGCTGGACAGCGATTCCACAGCCGTGGGTCAGGAGCGGAAAACAATGACCGTGACCTGACTGGCAGGATTACTGTGGGGCAGTGACGGTGTGTGTGTGTGTGTGTGTGTGTGTGTGTGTGTGTGTGTGACAGTACGCGTCCTGGATCTTCCCTCTTCTCCCCTCCAGTGGAAGTGCTCGAGTGTGGTCCAGCCCTGGTGCTGTGGATCTGTGTGGAGAGATGATGACCGTCACTAGACGTTCTAGGACTTGGGCCCAACAGAGCCCATGGAAACCCGATGAAAAGACAGTGGCGGCATTGGACCCCACCTCCAGCTGACCTCCCCTCTCCCTGATCCCAGGTCCTCCGTCTGCTGC
This sequence comes from Dipodomys spectabilis, assembly GCF_019054845.1. Taxonomy (NCBI): domain Eukaryota; kingdom Metazoa; phylum Chordata; class Mammalia; order Rodentia; family Heteromyidae; genus Dipodomys; species Dipodomys spectabilis. Next base: position 5,520,405 of record NW_024870907.1, on the reverse strand, counting down.
TGAGCTTCCTGTGGCTGAGACTCTCCTGTGAGATGCACACGTGTCCCTAAGAGATGTTGTTTTCATCGTAGCGTTGCTGCATGAAGAGCTGAGTGACATGCCACACACAGTGAACCCAACAACTTCACGAGCAAGAGGCGATCCTCGCTCCACACCACACGGGAAACACCGAAGATGGGCATGCTCAATGTCAACAGACACGGGGTGAAGTGCGGGCAGAGTTCAGAGCAAGAGAGGCCCGTCCTCACAGGGATAAATGAATGGAGGGCATCCTGGAGAGACTTAAAGCAGAGTTGTCTCAAAAGGTTTCAACGTTGAAAGCTTAATTTCATGAATAGGTTCTTTAGAAATATTTTATATACATAATTCAAGATGGTCTCCAGAAACAGTGTTTACCGCACCCTGTAGGGAACGTTCTCAACTGTGGGAATCATTTTCCCCCATGTCGGCAGTGGGAGTGTGTGACCGAGACAGGGAAGGCTGGGGCCAGCTGGCAGCCGGACCGGAAGGCCCAGCCCTGCAGCCCACTCTCAGTGTCCGACCTGAGGTTACCATCAGTCCGGCAGCCAGTGCTAGAAGCCTGAGTCCCGGAGCTCCGCGCCCCTGGGCCAGCAGGGCCCGTCATAAACACGACGGATATGGAGATGTCTGCTCCTCTGTCTGACTGACCAGGAATTGGAGGCACCATGCATTAAACGTCTCATAGGCCATGGACCCCCAGCACAAGGGACATCTTGCACAAATGTCACTGCTGAACAGCGTGTGCTGCTGCCACAATGGGAAGCAACAAGATTTGCTATTACACACAGACAGAAATTGGAGAATAAAATAGTGCAAAATTAAGTTCCAGCTTTAGATTGTTGTAGCACAATGAGGAGCGTACTCGAAATCTCATTCTAAACCGCAGCGAAACTCTTGTTTTCAACAGAATTTGGACAAGAGCTAACGGAGTCAGCGCTCCAGCTATCTGGGCCTCGAGGTGAATTGGCATGCGCTGAGCAGTGAGCTCTGGGGAGATATGCATGCTCCCGTACATCTGAGCTCAGGGCCTAGGTCCCCAACGGGTCCAGGCCCCTCGTGATTGGGACATTTGTCCAAAGGCATGTGACACAGGTTTGTGGAGGGGCATGGGAGGAGGCGTGACTTGGGGTGTGAGTCCCTGGAGGTGGGAGGGGTGGGTTCACCGGTGTTGGCACGGTGGAGAGACACAGGCTGAGGTTCCCAGGCCTTCCGTGGGACCACGGGTCATCCCAGCGGAGAGATTAGCCAGGCAGACCCTTCATCCAGGAGTCTGGAGAGGAGCACGTCTGGGTGTGGAGGCCGGCTCTGGGCGCCTGGGTCATCGGAGGCAGGAGGCCTCCTGGGGCCACGGGTTCGCCGTGGGCTGTCCTGCTCCTGTATGTGCTGTGTCTGCTCTCTGTCCCTGGCAGGGGCTGGTGGGCATGCCTGTCTCGGATGGCACCGTGCTTCCATGGTGCTGGCCAGTTGTCCTCCCTGACCCTGAATTCCCAGGGAGCCGGTTGTGGGTAAAGGGCGAGAGCTATGGCTGGTGCAGAGTGGGGACATGGAAGAGAGCGTCTCCTCCCCGCACACTCTGCGGGCACTCGAGCCCAAGGAATCTGGATCCTCACATCAATCGCCCGCTGTCGCAGGCTCTACGTCCTGAGCCGGCTCCCATCAGATGCTCTGAAAATAGCCTGGTGCGGACCGTGGTGGCTCTTACATAAGATTTAGTGCTGTCTCCAGCCCGCGCCCGTCAGGAATGTGAAGTGACAGGCTGCACCGGAGCGTCCGGGGGTGACGGGTTCCGAGCCAAACGCAAGGTGACTCTCTGGTGTTGGGGGCCTCTCAGCAGGCAGGCTCTGTTGGGGGGCGGGGAGGAGGCCCAGAGGCACAGCCCCCCCGAGGGCTCACTGGGGCCGGCCTCTGCCAGGTAGGGCTGTGCCAGCGAGCTGGTGACTCATTCCTTCTCCATGAGGAGGCGTGAACAGGGGGACGGGGGGGTCCCCAGTTCTTCACCGTGACAGATCTAGGCCATTCTCTGATGCAAACGCCATGGAAGCCAGACCAGAGCCCTGCAAAGGCCCTGTGGGTGCCCTGTCCAGCCAGCACCCTGGTTTGGCTCCCCGCTGGAGTGGGTGGGGCAGGCAGCCACATCCAGGCCACACGGCCGGACGCCTCGACAAAGGACCGGGCCCCGTCTGCTCCGCTACACCTGGGCGCCCAGCCCTGTCTTCGGTACCTGTCTGCTTCCCTTCTCTACTTCTGAGGCCGCCAGGGCTGTGTCTCAGACAGTTCAGATACTGGGGCCCCCTGGTCCTCAGGAATAGGGTCCACCCCTCACCGGGGTGCCTGAAGGTGCCACCGGCCACACAAGGCCCCGGGACGCCTTGCTTCCTCCTACCTCTCCCCCCTGCATACAGCTCAGTGGATGCATCAGGCTCAGGGAGCATGGACAACAGTGCTCTTCCAGCCACGGTAATGCGCCCATGCGCCGTGACCATGCCGTTTGCAATCTGAGATGGAACTGAAACTAGACAGACCGGTTTTCCTCTCCTTACAACCGCACAACCGAAGGTCGGTCCTTACCCCAGGCCTTAAGTGATCTCAGCCTGGGACTTTTTCCTTTTGCCTTGTTAAGTCTCAAGAACGCTCAACTTTGCACTGGAAGCAAGTGCTTAGGCTTCTTTTTTATGTATCCGGTGGCTTCCACCGCCGCTCGGGCGTGCGGGACCATTATGAAGTAAGATCAAGGCTCCTTGAGCTCACGGCTATGCTGAGAGATCCAATCTGAGGCTGGGGTAGCGTGTGCAGTGTGCACAGCCGGGCAGAGCACAACTCACACTAGCAGCATAAAATGGGCGCTGTGCACTTTGATCTTGAGACTCGGAGCAGCACATGCATTGGAATGTATTAGCTACACATTTCTGGATTCTTTTTCACTTAATCTTTCTGAACCAGGGTAGTCAACGGGTAACAACCCCCCCTCCCCAGAAACGTCAGGGAGCGTGTGGCCCCGGTGCCAGCCTTCCCCTTGAGACCAAGCACCACCGCCCCGGGACCCCCAGGCCTCTGTGCACACACCTTCATCTTCATCTTCTTCCCCACAGCCTCCATTCCAGCCAGCACCTGCCCCGGAGGGAGCCCGAGGCAGCCTCGCTTTCTTGGCTCAGTTGCTTTCTGCATGACCCTGACTAGGATAGCTGACCTCTGCGAGCCTTCGTCTCTCCTTCCCATGAGGAGCATGCCCTTGGAGGGCTGGCTTGTAGGTCCTGTGGCGACAAAGCAGAGCTGTGCTCGCGGGCTCCCGTACCCCCCTCTGCCAGGCCCACTGGTCTCCTTCAGGACTGGGCTTTGGTAACTCCTCCACCGCGTGTTCCACTGGCTTCCACGAGCAGAAGAAGGTTGCTCTCACCAATGGTGGATGGAGAGCATGGACTCCTCCTTCAGTGCTCCATGCAGTAGGCAGGAGAGGCACCCCTAACTGCATGTGGAATAGCCAAAGGCGAACAGTTCTCTGGCTCTTCAGTTGCCTGCTGGCTGACCTCTCCCTGTGCGTACACCCAGCACAGCCTGTGCCTGGGTGGACTGGGTCTGGCCGTGACACCCTCGGAAGCTGCCTGCTCACCCCCTGGGGACAGAGATTCCGATAAGCATGAGATGTTGTTTGAACGCCGGATCCTTTGGGCTGACAGGACTGGGAGTTTTCTGTCTCAGCTGGGTGCTGCTTTCATCCCCCAGCCGATCTCTATAGAACACAAAGTCTAGGTCTGTGTTCTGTGAGTTGTGACTGAGCCTAACTCACGCCGGCTTTTACGGTCTCCCTTCACGCCTGCACTTCCTCTCTTGGGTTTGTATTAGTTAGGCTCAGCTGTGTAACAAAGCGTTAAAACATGGCGGCATCCTGTTTGTTATTCACAGAGTCTGCGGATAGCCAGCGGCTCTTTGCCTGGCCTGAGTGCAGAGTGCTGTGAATTCACACTTACTCCGCTGGGCTGTTTGAGCACATGAGCTGTGACAAAGTCTGTCCATCCATCGGGGTGGTCTTGGTTCCTGTGACCTGTCTGCACACTCCACGGGAAGCCCCCCCACCCCCGCTGATGGTGGGGTTCAGCGGCTCTGCAGCAGTGGGACCCCTCAGCTCCACCCTGCAGGGTAAAGCTGGCCTCGTCCTGACCCCTCTCCCCCATCACCAATGCCCTGCCCCCGCTCTGCCTGGAGGCCTCCAGGGCTGACCCAGATGCGTCCTCTCCTGTCCTCCTGGCTCGGCCTAGGCCGGGCAGGCTCTGCTCTGCCTGGGTCACAGATTCCTGCTGCCCTGGACTCCCGCAGTGTCCCACCATCCCTCCAAGAACAGCAAGACCCCCTCCATCCCTCCCGGGCCTCTCCAGTGGTTCTCCACCCTTCCCCACCCGACATGGGCCTGTGCTCTGCCTGTGGGCCCACAGAGCCCTCTGCTGGGGGAGGAGTCCCGCCCACCGCACCTGTCCTGCTCCCATCATTCCCTGTACAACTCGGCCCAGAACGTAAAGAACTCGGGGACACGGGGTCCCTCTCCTTTCCCTTCGCATCACGTGTCTAAGGCTCATCTGTGTGTGTGGGCGGGGGGGGGAGGGCATGGATTGGTACTTGGTTCGTTTCTATGACTACTTCATATTCCAGTGTGTGACCCTCTGAAGGCGTTCACCGGGTCAGGCCTCTGGGCTGTCTGTCCCTGTTCTTCGAATAATGCCGCTGTCCATGTGCCTGCAGAAGCTTCTGTATGAACCTGTTTCGGGGGCTCTTGTCATTTCTGAGCTGTACAGTGACTCCCTCCGTAACGGTCTCAGGAGTTCTCCACAGCCGAGGCTCCCTTCTGCCAGCATGGAGTAGAGGTCTAGGCTTCGCCGCATCCCCTCCAGCACTGCTGCCCCTCTGCGTTTGCTGATTTATTTCTTCTGCTCACCACGTGCATGGCCGTCTACCCCGATCCCTTTTGTCCTGTCAGTGCCTCCCCTTTAGGACTCACTCCCGCCAGTCATGAGATGATAAGCCAAAGGTAGACAACGAAATGGGGGTGAGGAGGAGGAGGACAGGGCCCCTGGATGGTTAGGGTGCTGTGAGCGTCCACGGTGTCTGAGCCGGTGTTGCGCAGTGGGCAGGCGTGCCGGGCTCGAGGGACGGGTTCGTGTGGTGGAAGCAGAGGGGCGTCCTGGACCGAGAGGGCCTTCCCCTCTGCAGGTGTGCTCTGTACCTGGGCTGTCGCCTCCCCGGGCCCCCGGGGAGCAGCAGTATCACCCTTCCCCGCTTCAACACGGATGTCCTAATAAGGCAGAGACTTTTCGTTCCTCTCTGTTTTTCTGGTATTAAATTCATCTCTTGTGATGTATTGATTTTCTTAAAAGAAAAGCAAATCCATTTTTCATTTTTTTTTTTTTGCTGCTTATTACTAGACACTGGGGTCTGAGGCACACCGAGCAAGAATTCTGTTAAAAGTGTTCAAAAATGTTTCCAAATCTGAATCGATAGCAACACATGGATATGTTGTTCAATGCTGCAAAGAACAAATGTAGAAAGCCGCACGGGATGCAGCTGCCCGACCCTGTCAGGAAGAGCCCACGGCTCTGGCCTGAGCCGCTGCTGTCAGCCGGGGACCGCAGAGGGAAGAGGGCAGACACCCGGGGTGGGAAGGCAGGTGAGTCCGAGGGTCAGGAGGAGAGGGTGACCCCACCTTCCCACCCCACTGGGCTCCCAGGCCGGCTGGGATGCGCGGAGAAAGGGTTGAGGACCAACAAGGCAAGCGGGAGCGGGTGGAGAGGGGCAAACCCCACATTGAGTGTGTGCCCCACCCACGGAGGGCCACTGCCCCACCCTGGACGGCCTGCCCGGCACTGAGCTCCTCACGCTGGGGCCCTGGCCGGCCCTCGCTCAGGTGGAGGGAGCTCTGGGTGGAAAACCCAGTCTTCCTCCAGGAGCAGAAAAGGGATTCTTCCCGGGGAGGAGATACAGGCATCACCATTCCCTTTTCTATTCCGCTCTTGCAGGCTGTGCCACGGAGACACAGTGAGGAGCGGGGTGCGGGTCTGCTGTGGAGGAATGACGCCCAGGACGGCCTCCCCCACCCCTGCACCAGGACGAGAGGGAGGGGGCAGAGGGCGGAGCAAAGCGGGACAGCCAGCACCCCGGGATGAGCGTCCGTGCTGGGCCTGGGCTCCCCCCTCCCCGGGCTCCCCCCTCCCCGGGGTCCCCCCACCCCGGGATCCCCCCACCCCGGGCTCCCCCCACCCCGGGCTCCCCCCTCCCCGGGCTCCCCCCTCCCCGGGCTCCCCCCACCCCGGGCTCCCCCCTCCCCGGGCTCCCCCCTCCCCGGGCTCCCCCCACCCCGGGCTCCCCCACCCCGGGCTCCCCCCTCCCCGGGCTCCCCCCTCCCCGGGCTCCCCCCACCCCAGGCTCCCCCCACCCCAGGGTCCCCCCTCCCCGCACTCACAAGCTGTGCCCACATTGGCAGCACCTTACAAAGGGGTCTGAATGTTTAGCGCTGGAGCACACCTGAGGCCAGGGCGCCTTCCAGACTGGGCACCGGAAGACCCACCTGTGGGACTCTGAGGCACTGGATGGACGCCAAGGTCTAGAAACTCAAACTGACCGCAGACTCACGGCCAGCCCAGAGGGGGAACTGGGAACTCATGGTCTGGCTACAGCAGGACAAAAATGACCGCCTCTCTCTGAGCCTTATCAGGGTGCTCAAAGCATCCAAGATGCACCCCAAGACACTCAGCACATGGAGATGCACCCCAAGACACCCACCACACAGAGAGCCAGGGTTAGCTCGGATCTGTGGGAGCCACACGATCCACAGACTCGGCCACCCAGATGTCACCACGGCTGCAGTTATATGATCAGAGCTGGAGCGCAGCACCCATTGATCTTTTTCAACAAGTCGTTACAAGCACATCTGAAATAAATACAAAATTAGAAAGCTGAAATGTAAGTCTAGATGAAACATACACAGAACAAAACAAAAGAGCGACTCGCAGAGAGGCTACACAGCATGAAGAGCATGCGGAGGACAGCGGGCAAAGCCATGCAGAGATCAACAGGAAAGTTACCGCATCTGCTCAGCCGAGATCAAAGTGGAGGGCGTACGGGGGGCCCGGGGGACCAGGGGCAGGGGCGCGGGGAGGGGTCCAGGAGAAGCCCAGGGTCGGTGCCATCGGAATCAAGCAGAGAAGGAAGACGAGGTGCTGAGAAGTACAACCCAAGAAACATTTGCTCCAACTCTTCCCATGTGAAGAACCCATACCCCAACAGAACAAAGAACTCAGTGAAACCAGAGACGGCCAGCCCGGGACGTCCACAGACGGCAGGAATGCTCACACACAGCCTCTCTGAAGCCAGCCAGGAGCAGCTGGCCCAGGCCTAGTGTTCTTAAAAGGGCGGAACAGAAAGAATTGTCATCGCAGAACAGGTATCCCCCGGAAACTCCTTCAGGAATAAACATTCTCCACCGAAGGAAAACGAATTCAGGGCCAGCGGGATTGTTTTAAAGGAATTCCTAAAGGAAGATCTTTGGATACAGGGAAATGACGCGGCTGGGTGGGGTGGCGGGGGGGAAGGAGCATGGAGGAGAGCCACCAAGGTACAAATGCCTGTGAGGAGCTCTTCTCCATTTTAAGTTCTTTAACAAAAGGTTTGAAGCTCAAGAGCAAACAATGTGCTACCACCGGTGGGGTTGTCCATGCACATAGTAGGGCCACACGGAGAGGGAGGGGCACACGGAGAGGGAGGGGGTACACGATTGTGGATCCATCCGAAGGCCAGCTTTGCGCGCGCCCCCCACCCCCCCCCGACAGGCCAGCATCAGGCTTCCAGGCAGCCTGTGGGAAGGTGATTAGTGATCTCTGGCTTTCAGGATTAGTATACACAAAGAGATGCAGCAGAAAAACACAGTAGAGTATAATAACAGTGTTCAAGCAAGCCCAAAAATGGAGGAAAATGCTCAGGAAAACAGAGAATGCACCTAAGTAAAAAATAAATAGCAGAATGATAAACATTAAGTCCAAATATATAGCTTATTGCAGTAAATGAAGATGGCTTCCACACAGTACTAGAAACAGAGGATGTTAGAATAGACAGATCAGGAAGAATTCTTCTGCTTCCCACAGGGGATTCATCTTGGACACCGTGGTGTGGGTGTATTAAAAGAAGGCGGAAACTCTGCCGTCTGAGCACCGGCCGTGGAGCTGGGTTGGTGATATTAGCACAAAACAAAGTACTTGTCCGAGAGAACATGTTCACGTCGGCGTCAAGGAGGAGGGGCCTCAGGCGATGACAGGAGAGTAAGGCCCCAAAGAAACACACCAACCCTGGGTGTGGGTTGAACAACGGGGCTTCTGGGTTCAGGAAGCAGCAGCTACGAGGCTGGGAACAGAAGTCGGCAAACTCTCCTTGGTGGGTGGCAACAGCAGCAGGCGTCTAGCAGTGAGAAAATCACCGAGGAGAGTGTGTGCGCTCGCCGGCAGGCCCTCAGCCCTTCCATCTGGGCAGCAGGCACAGGACGCCCCACTGGAGTAGGGCGAACACAGGCTCTCAGGAATGCGTGTGGGCTCAAACAGTGCTGGCTAGCATCCTGCCCACTGGGTCGGATCCCTGATCCTCATGGAGTTAAGCTCAAAACCAGCAACAGAAAGACACCGGGTACATCTCCAGATACCTGGAAATTGAAACACACCTAGTAGATAATAATTGGATCGAGGAAGAAGTCTCAGGGGAAATTAGAAATACTTTCAACCAAATAACAGTGAAAATAAATTTGTGGAAGGTAGCTAAAATAGTGTCTGAAAAGAAACTTAAAGCATTAAACGCTTATATTAGGAAAGGCAAAGGCCTCAAATAAATAGTCTCAGCTTCACCTGAGGACTAGACTACAAAGAGCAAAACAAGCCCAGGGCAGGGAAGGAAGGAGTTATAATGAGGAGAGCAAGGATCGACCAAACTGGAAACAGAAGCAAAGAGAAGATGAAGGAAACAAATACCAATTCTTTGCAAACTATCTGTGCAGACCTGTAGTAGGGAATACAGGAACCAAACTAGATCCGTCAACATCTGAAATTATCTTTCAATTTTGACACAGATTCTGCTAGCATCAAAATGTTAAGAAAGGAAACACACAAATGCACACACTCACATAGACATATACATTCTACAGCTGCAACTTAGGTGAGCTGGATGAAGTCATTGAAAGTCACAAGCCGACAGAAAATCTCCCAAGATGAAGTAGAAGACCTCAGCAGTCATGGTACTACTGAGGAAATTGGATTTTGAGCTGAGAACTTGCAAGAAAGAAATCTCCAAGTTCAGGCAGCTGATGGGCATATTCCACCTAGCATTCAAGAACACGAGTTATTCACTATTTCTTGAAGAAAAGACCGCACTTGCCACCCCATTTAATTAAGTAAACATATGCCGATACTGAAACCAGGCAGGATAGTATGCCAAAAAGTAAAAATAAAAAATCAAGAAAGAAAGAAAAAGAAAACAAAAAGATAGAAAAGGGAAAAGTACAAAGAAAGAAAAGAGAGGAACTGCACTCTAATCCTGTCCATGTATTTGTGTGTACATGCACATAAATATCATCATCAAACTATTATCAAATGGGATCTCATGTTACATAAATATGTCAACATGCGATTATCCACTGGGGTTAATTTTAGGAACTTAAAACTAGGTCAATACCAAAAAGTCAATATGACTGTAATGAACCGTATTATCTGTGCCCAAAGCACTACCACATTATCATATTTGTTGGTACAGAAAAGGCATTTGACAAAATCCATGTATGATAAAAACCCAAAGCAAGCTAGGAAGAGAAGTAAAAGTTCTGGAGCCTGCTTCGTGGTATTTCAAAAAAGTTACTGTTGATGTCTTACTTAGTGGTAAAAAATGAAATATTATTTCCCCCTAACGTCAAGAGAAGTCCCCTCTCCCCAGTGGCAAAGGAAGCCTGTGAAGGAGACAAGACAGAGACGGCAGAACAGAACACACAGACCGTGCTGCTCATCAAGACCACCAATGCCCCCCCCCGCCGCGACAGCACGCAAAAACCCTCCCGAAACAAAGAGGCGTTCAGCCAGGTCATAGGAGATAAAGTGGGTGCATACGCACATGTGTGTACATGCACGCACACCACACACACGCATACACGGGCACACACACTAACGTAGGGTGTCATGGGAACAAATGGCCTACAAACACAAATTTAAAAGCTATGCAAAGATGAACACAAGTTATGCATCCCAGGAGCTCACCATCACACAGACACACCAGAACATGAACAGAACCTGAGTGCAAGGTGGTGCACACACAGAAAACACCCGCACAAGCAGAGCAGCCGCAGAAAGGGGCGGAGGCTCGTGGGGTCCACAGCGGGAGAGGTGGCGCTGTCCATGTGATCAGAACCACGGCCACTCCCATCAAAGCCCCGCAGAACGTCTCTCAGCGCACACAGGATCATCCCCAAATCCAGGTGAAATGTCAAATGAAGTGCGGTTTAATAAACAAGAAAACCAGGGGTTACAGGACCAGAGAATGGGACTTACCTTTGAAGTTGCTATAATCAAGGCCGTGTGGTGGTGACAGGCAAAGAGCAGACAAAAACCAGGTCAGAGGGGCCAAGGAGGGACCCACCCAGGCATGGCCCTTGGTTTTTATGAGCATGAAGCAGCTCAGTGGAGATGGAATTAAGTTTTAGTTCGAATCATTCATTCCTAATGCTCAGGAATTGTGTGTGTGTGTGTGAGTGTGTGCACACATGCTCGTGTGGTGTTAATCTTTATAACAAATGGTGTTGAAACAATCGCCCATTCCTGAGGGACACTTGGGAGACATTCCTGTGGCCTGGCCCCCCGCGTTACCCCGCACAAAGACTGAGTCAGACCACAACATGGACCTGCATGCAATCCTCCACCGCCCCTCTAAAGGGTGCTCGGGTGAAACTCCCTGGGACCAGGGCACCAGGAAAGCACCAGGAGACCTGATCCCAGCATTAGACCTCAGACACCACAAACACAACTTGTTCCAGAAAACCTAAGGCTGACTCAGACTTCATTAAAATAGCCGAAGCTTTGCTGCAAGAGGCGTTGTTACGCAAACACAAGGCCACTGCTTCAGGTTGTACTGTGTGCCCCAAATTCACACGTTGAGGTCCCAACCCTGCGTGCGTTAGACTGGGATGTGTCTGCAGAGGTCACTGCTGACAGCGAGGTCGCCCACGGGGTCCTTCAGGAGGGAATGTTGACACGGACGGATGCAGCCTAGAGGAAGCGGTGTGAGTGCACAGGGGAACGGTGGCCAGGTCCATGCCCGCGACTGAGATTGCGTCTACAACCTCCCCAGAGCCTCAAATGGGCCAGCCCGCCCGCACCCGGGCTCTGACTTCAGGCTTCACAAATCGTGCAACAACAAATAATAAATAAACGTCTGATCATCTTTTGAAGTGTCCAATGTGTGGGGCTAGGTGAGGGCAGCCTTAGAAAACAAATGCACAGGTTGCAGGCCAGTTTGTACTTGCAAACCACATATCCAGAGAAGCTCTTTGTATCCAAAATGTATTTTTTTTCTTCCTTTTTTTTTGGGGGGGGGGTCCAGTCGTGGGGCCTGAACTCTGGGCCTGGGCGCTGTCCCTCAGCTCTTCAGCTCAAGGCTAGCGCTCTACCACTTGAGTCACAGCGCCACTTCTGGCTTTTTTTCTTTTTGCTTATGTGGTGCTGAGGACTCGAACCCAGGGCCTCAGGCATGCAAGGCAAGTGCTCTAACCACCTTCCCAGCCCCCTCTTCTTTTTTTATTAATAAATTTTTTATTGTGAAAATACCGTACAGAGGGGTTACAATTACATGAGTAAGGTAATAAGTATATTTCTCATCAAGCATTGTTGCTTCCTCCTTTGTTTCCCCTTACTATCCCAGCCCTCCCATATGCCCCCCCCAACCAAAGTTGTAAAGTTCATTTTTCAACATAATGTCTTGTACATCTCATTGTTGCAATGGGTCCATCTGTATCCCTATTTAAACAATGTGTTTTTTCCCTTCCTCTTCTCAAATTATACCAACATCAAATACAGGGTTATACCATGGGGGAGGGACATACAAAGGAACAAAGAAATCATCTTATAAATATGTTAGAAACAATTGCATGAAAGAAAAAAACATTTGAATACTTATCTTGGGGTTCATTCCCCTAACATCAATTTATCTGACCTTTTCTGCTTGACTCAGACATATACTAGTTATTTCAATTAAGGGAAACCACGGGACCTATGTTTCTTTGGGCCTGCTTACTTCACTTAATATAATTTTTTCCAAGCCTTTCCATTTCCTAACAAATGGGGCAATGTCATTCTTTCTGATGGAGGCATAGAATTCCATTGTGTATATATACCACATTTTCTTGATCCATTCATCTACTGAGGGACATCTGGGTTGGTTCCATATCTAGCTATAGTAAATAATGCTGCAATAAGCATAGTTGTGCTGGTAGCTTTAGTATGGTCTTGTTTGTGATCATTTGGGTAAATGCCCAAAAGTGGGATTGCTGGGTCATAAGGGAGCTCTATGTGGAGTCTTTTGAGGAAGCTCCATACTGCTTTCCAAAGTGGTTGAACAAGTTTACACTCCCACCAACAATGCAGTAAGGTTCCCTTCTGTCCACATCCTCCAGCATCTGTTGTTATTAGAGTTCTTGATTATAGCCATTCTAACTGTGGTGAGGTGGAATCTCAGTGTTGTTTTGATTTGCATTTCTTTTATGGCTAGGGAGGTTGAGCATTTCTTCATGTGTCTATTGGCCATCCTTCTTTCCTCTTCAGAGAAGTTTCTCTTTAAGTCTTTAGCCCACTTATTTATTGGGCAGTTGTTTCTTTGAATATTTGTTGTTGGGGGATTTAATTTTTTGAGTTCCAGGTATATTTTAGATATGAAACCCTTGTCTGTTGTATGGCTGGTGAAGCTCTTCTCCCAATCCGTGGGGTTTCTATTGATCTTGCTAGCTATGTCCTTTGCTAGGCAGAAGCTCTGCAATTTCATGCAATCCCATTTGTCCAACTTTTCTTTGATTTGTTGTGTTTCTGAGTCTCTATTAAGAAAATTTCCACCTATGCCAAGAAGCCCTAGGGTTTCTCCTCTTCCTTCCTGTAATGTTTTCAGGGTGTCTGCTTTGACTCTGAGGTCCCAAAATGTATTTTAAAACCCTTACAAATTAACAGCAAGAAAATAAATGTTCGGGTTTAGAAACAGCAAGAAGACTTAGGCGTGTCATCAAAAAGAACAGGCAGAAAGGGTATCTCCTGGAAGCACTTTCCTGCCCTGTGCCGTCTTTGAACTGGAAAATAAAATTAGGGTCAGACACAACCACTCACCTACTAGAATGGCCAAAAGAAAAAACACTATCCTCAACACCAAGGGTTGGAGCGGCTTCGGGACCACACAGCCCAGGCCCTCAGAGACCGCAGAGGGAAAACCCATACCGCAGACAGCTTCCTGGCTTACCAAACACAACGTGGGCTTGACTCCATGGTCGGCGGCCTGCTCCTGAGGAGAAAACTCAGTCCACACCCAGAAGGGATTTGCATCTCAACTGTATTAATGACCAACTTTATTAATTCCTCATAACTTTCAGGAGCTGGACAGACACACGCACCATGATGTATCTGTACAAGGGATGTTTCTCAGCCAAGGCAGGGAAAGCCCCACGGAATCTGCAGAGTAGGCAAGCTGGAGAAGCCGCTCTCAGCCTTCTGAGAGCTTGGTGCAGAATCCCGGTCTACCCCAGTCCCAGTCCATGAGTTGTGAGGCTGGCTTCCGTCTTTCTACAAAACGTCTTTGAAATGGATCCAAATTGCTGTTCACAGAGGAGGGTGTGTTACGGGATGATGGATCGGTTCTCTGCCCTGACAGTCCTGGGTTTACATCACTATGCATCAGTTAAAATTCACAGGCCTCCAAACTCGAAGGGTATTTGTACTGTGTATGATTTTAAGAAGTCATAAATAATCAGGCTCCATCAGACCCTCTGGCTGAGGGTGCAGACGGTGTAGAGGTGTTTCAGAGCCCTGTGAGAGGACAGGGAGCAGGCCCTGAGGGAGGGGGAGAGCACAGGCCGAGGTCCTCGCCGCTCCGCAGGAGAGCGGTGCAGCCGCTGTCCTTCACTGTCCCTGACCGCTTCAGTAACGACGTTCACATGCCATCACGGCACAGATGTGGTTTCCGTCATCCACTCAGGACCACGTAGTAGAGTGCCAGCATGGACAGACACTTGCATGCTGAGCAGAGTCCCGAGTACATCACACGACCCTGTGATCACACCACCGTCCCAGCACACAGACCCCGTGATCACACCACCGTCCCAGCACACAGACCCTGTGATCACACCACCGTCCCGGCACACAGACCCTGTGATCACACCACTATCCCGGCACACAGACCCTGTGATCACACCACCATCCCAGCACACAGACCCCGTGATCACACCACCATCCCGGCACACAGACCCTGTGATCACACCATCATCCCAGCACACAGACCCCGTGATCACACCACCGTCCCAGCACACAGACCCTGTGATCACACCACCATCCCAGCACACAGACCCTGTGAGCACACCACCATCCCAGCACACAGACCCCGTGATCACACCACCATCCCGGCACACAGACCCCGTGATCACACCACTGTCCTAGCACACAGAGCCCGTGATCACACCACCATCGCAGCACACAGACCCTGTGATCACACCACTGTCCCAGCACACAGACCCTGTGATCACACCACCATCCCAGCACACAGACCCTGGGATCACACCACTGTCCCAGCACACAGACCCTGTGATCACACCACCGTCCCAGCATACAGACCCTGTGATCACACCACCATCCCAGCACACAGACTCTGTGATCACACCACCATCCCAGCACACAGACCCTGGGATCACACCACCATCCCAGCACACAGACTCTGTGATCACACCACCATCGTAGCACACAGACCCTGTGATCACACCATCATCCCCGGCACACAGACCCCGTGATGACACCACCATCCCAGCACACAGACTCTGTGATCACACCACCATCGTAGCACACAGACCCTGTGATCACACCATCATCCCCGGCACACAGACCCCGTGATGACACCACCATCCCAGCACACAGACCCTGTGATCACACCACCATCCCGGCACACAGACCCCGTGATCACACCACCGTCCCAGCACACAGACCCTGTGATCACACCACCATCGCAGCACACAGACCCTGTGATCACACCATCATCCCGCAACACAGACCCCGTAATGACACCACCATCCCAGCACACAGACCCTGGGATCACACCACCATCCCGGCACACAGACCCTGTGATCACACCACCATCCTGGCACACAGACCCAGTGATCACACCACCATCCCAGCACACAGACCCTGTGATCACACCACCATCCCGGCACACAGACCCTGTGATCACACCACCATCCCAGCACACAGACCCTATGATCACACCACCATCCCGGCACACAGACCCTGTGATCACACCACCATCCCAGCACACAGACCCTGTGATCACACCACCATCCCAGCACACAGACCCTGTGATCACACCACCATCCCAGCACACAGACTCTGTGTTCACACCATCATCCCGGCACACAGAGCCTGTGATCACACCACCATCCCGGCACACAGACCCTGTGATCACACCACCATCCCAGCACACAGACCCTGTGATCACACCACCATCCCAGCACACAGACTCTGTGTTCACACCATCATCCCGGCACACAGAGCCTGTGATCACACCACCATCCCGGCACACAGACCCTGTGATCACACCACCATCCCAGCACACAGACCCTGTGATCACACCACCATCCCAGCACACAGACTCTGTGTTCACACCATCATCCCGGCACACAGAGCCTGTGATCACACCACCATCCCGGCACACAGACCCTGTGATCACACCACCATCCCAGCACACAGACCCTATGATCACACCACCATCCCGGCACACAGACCCTGTGATCACACCACCATCCCAGCACACAGACCCTGTGATCACACCACCATCCCAGCACACAGACCCTGTGATCACACCACCATCCCAGCACACAGACTCTGTGTTCACACCATCATCCCGGCACACAGAGCCCGTGATCACACCACCATCCCAGCACACAGACCCTGTGATCACACCACCGTCCCAGCACACAGACCCTGTGATCACACCACCATCCCAGCACACAGACCCTGTGATCACACCACCATTCCAGCACACAGACCCTGTGATCACACCACCATCCCAGCACACAGACTCTGTGTTCACACCATCATCCCGGCACACAGAGCCTGTGATCACACCACCATCCCGGCACACAGACCCCGTGATCACACCACCATCCCAGCACACAGACCCCGTGATCACACCACCGTCCCAGCACAAAGACCCCGTGATCACACCACCGTCCTGACAATGCCCCTGTGATCACACCACCCTATCTGGATGATGTCGATCATGCTGGCCCAGCCACTTTTTCCACTTTGAGACACTTTCTTCTCCTGCTCATGGAAGTGGAAGGACTTTCCCCAGGACGTGAACAGAAGGTCAGCGTTACCATCCAGTGCAGCTGTGCCCTGGGAGAGGCTGGCGACCCCCTGAGCAGAGGGCCGAGGTGGCGATCGGTGAGCCCCGTCAGGTGAGATCTCTCGCACCTAACATCGGGGGGTTATGGCTTGAAAAGGAGCCAGACTACCTTCAGCAGGAGGAGCTGGGCTCGGATGAAAGTGGGAGAGGGAGAGAGGACGCCACGCTCCTGCAGAGACGCTCCCGGAGCCCTGCAGATGCAAAGTGATAAGGGGCTTAGAGCAGAGGCTGCCGCCTGATCTAACCGCCATCTGTGGGATTTGCTGACTTTGAGCAGACCGGGGGATATCTGCGTGTTACAGCCCAGCCGGGACTGTGCAGATGGGGCTTTATCTGATCTTCGGGGAAATTATTCTCCGAGTAAGCGCAGCCATGATGGCTTCTGAAGAGTGCCAACTCCCCGCCGTGGAAAGGTCAGGGGGGTCCACCAAGAGGAGGCGGCTGTGGGCGGGCGCTGGGCGGGAAGCCCGCTTCTGCATCTCGGGGAATGCCTGCAGGATGCATGGTGAAATAGAACGGGGGGTCCCAGGGTCTCGCTGGACAGGTTTCCAGGCCCTGTCTGCAGCTTCATCCCCAGAAGAGGTGACTTCCCAGCTCTGCCCACCACCGAGCCCAGATGTGCTCACGGTGGGGTGGTGGGCGGTGAGGCCATGGCTCTTGTGCCAGGTTCCAGGGCAACCGTCTGAACCCAGAGACACTTGTCGGAGCTCAGACTTCAGCAGACACAGAAGGATGACTCATGGGAGACAGGGCAGCACCAATGTCCATGTCCCACGGGGCAAGTCCTAGCTTTGCCCTTAGAGATGGAATAGGTGGCATTTATTCCCTCCCACTGCTGAGTTCAGCAGCACAGACTCTTCTTCCAATCACGATGATAGCTTCTCATGGCTCTGTCAGGCCAGTGAGCCACTCCCCCATGGGGTGGGGTTCAAAGCCAAAGAAGCAGGGGGACGTCCCTCAGGGCAGTCCCTGGATGTCCAGCAAGGGATGGCCTACCACCCCTGGATGTCCAGCAAGCCCTTTCTGAGTGGAGCAGGCCCCACTGATGATGAAGATGTCTGCTACTGTGCCAAGGGCAGCTCTGGCTGGGCTGGGCTTGGCCTGGTCCTGACCCCGGGGCCCGTGGAGATGAAAATGGGTCTGCTTGCCAGAGGACTTAGCTCCGGGAGCTCTTGTTGACTAGGTTCTGCGATATGGAACTCAAATGGTAGCAAATGTGGTGAGGCTGGAGATCCTTTCACAGACCTCTGAACGGAGGGACGATGGGAAGACATGACTCTGTCCCAGTGCCCACCACCCACTGAGGCTGAGGTGACCAGCCACAGCCCAGGGAGCATGGCGGTCTCCGGTGCCGCTCAGGGCAGGGCCTGGCCTCTCCAGGCCGCCCTCTCTCCATCTCTCTGATGCTCTGCGGGAGCAGCCGTGCCCTTCCCCGCACACTGGCCTCTGCAATGATCGATCCATACGGCCGCAGTGCACCTGTGCTTCAGAGAGGCCCGGGTCTTCGGGTGATGGTGGAGCGGTGGCGCTGCTCCTCAGCAGAGGCCGAGGTGATATTTCTGGGACTGTTGCCATGTCAACCCTGGAGCCACAGCTCACGTGTGCATCAGCCCGGAGGCCGTCCTTCCATCCGCCGTCCTGATCCCTGACACACATCGGACTCCCGGACGTGGGGTCTGAATGCAGTGCAGACTCTCAGTGTCTGCCTGATGGCCTCAGGAGCAGCCTGGGTGGGCACTGGGCACAGGGGGCAGTCAGGCAAGTCTTACCCGCACTGAGTTCTCATCCAGAGGACAGACATCCACATTAATAGTGTATCTGGGCATCAGTAGCTCAAGTCTGTGTTCCTAGCTACTCAGGAGGCTGAGATTGGAGGATCGTGATCCAAAGCCAACCCGGGGAAAAAATGTTCATGAGAACCTCATCTCGAATCAGCCTCCCAAATCTGGAAGTGGAGGGATGGCTCAAGTGGTAGAGTGAAAGAGTTCAGGGAGAGTGTTAGGCCCTCAATTCAAGTTCCAGTACCAGTGTACACAAAAAGTAGCAGGAGCCATAATGACACGAGTTGCCTAATGATGGGGGGAGGGCTGGACTGCCTTCCGCATGATGGGGTAACAGGCTGCCTGGTAGACGACCGGACAGAGAGAGGAGCTGTCCACGAGCCCCGGACGGAGTCCAGCAGGCCCTCAAGCCTTAGGTCACAGTGAATATCATACTTCCGGAGTGGTACCTTGCATCTACCTCTTTCTACTATTCAGGGATTGGACCCCACAAGCCTACAGCTAATGGAACTTGAGTTGGTCAGCCATTCTTTCATGCATCACCAATGACCCTCAGAGCTGCTAGGGTCAAATACACAGTAAGTGGAGATCCACACACACACCACATCTTACTCATCTGGGAGATAAATTCTGGGTAGAGGAACTCCCAGGAAGGTGCGTGGTTCCGTGTCGCTAGAGCAAATGGGGGAGAGGATCCACAATGGGGAGGGCAGGAAGCCTCATGGGGTGGCCCGTGGGTGGCTGTGGGGACGGAGGGCTAGCATGGAAAGGGTACGCAGGCCGGGGGTGGACACAGCAGGGGTTTGTGCCTGTGTGGACAAGGTAGGGATGAAGGAGAGGCAGTCACGGCTGGGAGAGGGAGCTGTGGGGCTGAGCAGCGTGGGATGGCCAGCCGTGCGGGAATGCAGGAGGGCGGGCTCCTGCGATGGCAGGTGGGTGAAGCCGAGAGACTGGGGCGGGCAGGTCGCCCGCCTGGAGAGGGACACAGAAAAGATGCGGATGGGTGCGGGCGGGAGGAGCTCTGTGGAAAAGAGAGAATGATGGACAGCAGGAGTCTCCACACTGCCAGCAAGGCTGCTGATCTTCAAGCCACTTTATGAGCCGGCTTCAGTCAATCATGGAGACATGTGTTTCCCCACACCAGAGGGTAATTCTGCTTCCAGTCCTAGAGGAGGAAACATATCCCAGGGCTGAGGGAGACAGGGTGCTTGCAGTAGATTTGCATGCTTCCGAGTATTAAACTTTGATACTGCTTTAAAAAATTCAGCGAGGAACTTCAAAACCTCACACATCCTGCGGCCTTTGCTCCTTAGGAAGGCAGCATCCCTCCCCCAGCCTCAAACTCCACGTTCACACGGTAGGGGTGAGGCACGGGCTCCCTGCGGGGCTGCCTGGGGCCCAGCCGTGAGTTCTGTCAGTTCAGGACTTCAGTGCGGAGGTGGGGCCTGAGGAGAGGTGTTTAGGAGACAAGGCTCTGCCCACACAAATGCAGAGAGGCTGAGCGTGAGGCTGTGTGTTCGGGCTCTCCTCCCACACTGTCTGTACACACACACCCTCCCTCCCTCTTCCTGTCTCCCACCAGGGGATGGGGAGGACCCTCGGAGTGCAGAGCCCCGACTCTGAATTTCCAGCCTCCAGAGCTGTCAGAAAGCAACCTCCTCCTTGATA
Organism: Dipodomys spectabilis; assembly: GCF_019054845.1. Taxonomy (NCBI): domain Eukaryota; kingdom Metazoa; phylum Chordata; class Mammalia; order Rodentia; family Heteromyidae; genus Dipodomys; species Dipodomys spectabilis. Next base: position 5,500,288 of record NW_024870907.1, on the reverse strand, counting down.
ACTCATCCTGACTCAGGCATTGTGTGACAGTAGCACCTCAACTAAAGTGGCCTGGAGACTGCAGGAAAGATGGGTGGGATGTATGGAAACGACTTGGCCCAAATGCACCTCATTAGAGGGACAAACACATGCACCAGGGCTTGGTGTGAAAGGTCATTCTGGGCACTTCATGCCCTCTTGGAGTTTTGGTGGGTGACATATACCATCACCACAGACATGTAGGGTTTCTCTAAACCATTCCAGGAGGAAGAGGCAACTGGGTGAGGGTCTCCTGAGAGAAAGCCTCAGCTCTGTCCAGGCGTCCAGCAGAGCTCCTGGGGGAGGGTCACGGAGGCGTGTGGGGCTCCTGGGGCAGCAGATGTGAAGCTGGATGAACACAGCAGACACACCTGCTGGGCCCAGGCTTCCTACACCGAGGCTCACCAAGTCTAAACTTCAGTCCAGCCAGAGGTAATGGGAAGGAGGCTACGCAGGCTGTGAAGCTCACTTGTAGATGGTGGGGTTGTTGGTGGTAGGGTGCCCCTGAGGTCCCCGGGAATACAGGTGTCTTGTCATGGCTGCTGCTGTAACCACGGCAATGTTGGGACCGAATGAGCATCTTCTCTTGGTCTGGCATGTTCCAGGGAGCAGGGGGTCACAGAGCAGCACCAGGAAGGTGGCCTGACATAGCTGAATGACAGCACTTAGGAAGTTTCTCCCCCAGCTCTGAGTCCAGCTGGGGTTCAGGGAAGAAACACCCTGGCAGTGGTCCCATGGGGACACCCTAAGCAGTTCACAGGGGAAAGCACATGGCGTGACATTTGCAGTTCCTGGAAAGCTGATCAAATTAGAAATTTCATGAAATGGCTGATTGATGACTGCGGATGGACATTGAGTGGCTCTTCCAGGTTTTGCCCAAAGAGAGCAAGAAAGAGGAGAGCAGAGCGCGGCTCCAGGGGAGCAGAGGCCCCCCTGGACGGAGGAAGACCACAGTGCCTAAGTGAAATGGAGTCTGCGGTGGAACATGCCCGAAGGAAAATTTAAAGCACTTGAAAACTCTCTGCACAAAACGAAAGAACTCCAAAAGTTAAGGAACAATCAACACACATTTAATAGCTTCACAAGAAGAAAGAGGGACTTCCAGAATGGAACCAGACTATATCGGTGGCAAATTTCTAATAGCGACACGACATCCCAAGAGAAAATGTCTTTGAAGATCTGAAAGTATTTTGATTCTATATTTCTAATACCAGAAAAAACACATTATTCAAGTAGGAGAGGGGAATAAAGTGATTTCGTGCGTGAAAAATTCAGAAAAATCAATTTAGCTTCTGTAGGTTCTTTTTGAAAGATAATTTGAAAATAGACTTGAACTGAATAATAGTAAACAAAACCATGATTTCAATAGGACAATGTGTGTGAGGTAAACAATAGTGACATGAACAGAAGTAAGTGGACCTGGTAGTTAGTTTCAAGTTGATTCTTAGGAATTTTAAATATCAAAAACTGTGAACAGCATATTTTAAGTATTATTATAAAAGGATTTATCATTGCAGAAGTCAGAATTGGGCGTGAAGTTGAAGGGAAGGGAATAAAAGCAGGCTAAATGTTTTATTCTCTTCGGTAGAGAATGTAAAACTATTTTCTGTGTCTTCTAGGGAGACATTGGACTGGAATGTATGCCAAGCATTAGTGGCTCTTGACAAGCTGGTGCTCCACTGGATGAATGCCACTCCAAAAAATAAAAATAAAATAAAATTTTAAGAACCGCTTTGGTCGTTTAAAAACCAACACCAGTTGGGGGTGCTGGTCTAAGTTTCGCAGTTACAACTGGACTGTTTTTTTCTTTTACCATTTTATTTATTATATATATATGAAAATATTATATATACATATGCATATATAATCTTTAAGTAGTTGTACAAAAGAGTTACCATCCAACAGAACAGTTCATGAACACAATGAATCTCGATTTAGGTCACCCCTTTCCTCGCTCTCCATTTTGTGGGATATATGTTTAATTCTTGACTGCATTTCCCCCTTCTTCTCATTGGTCTACCTCTGCCCTTGATCCCACCCACCCCTGTCAAGTACCCATTTCCTGGTGTTTACTTTGTGGAACTATGAGTTAGCCTTTTTAAGGAATTAATACTTTTAAGTTCTCCTCGAATTTACCATATTCCATTCAATACAACCCTGGACCCTTGCACAGCACCCTGAACATACCCAATATCTTCTGATCTTGGGAGCTGAGCAAAGTCAGGTCTGGTTAGTACCTGGATAGGAAAACCAGAATCCTTTTTGAGAAAGACAGGAACTTTGGGTAGGCAGAAAAACAGTGATGAAAACATAGGAAATACTCCAAAGGAAAAAGATATCCAGATAAATCCTTATGTATACATACATATGGTAAAATGCAAAGCCAGGTGTGTCAAAAATCCAGGCTGCATGAGGAGAATTCACAGCAAAGACCGCAGAAAGCTAGTTTAGCTTTTATTCAGAGTAGGAAGCTAAAAAGGTCATACACATTCTACTCAAGTGATTTGCAGAATAAATGTTGGTCTGAACACATGCTTACAGACACATTCCAGAACAAATCCAGAAGAAATGACAATATTAGAAGCAGAAATTTACTTTTAAGAGCACTTTAAAATAATTGGAAAAATCAATAAAGCTAAAAGAAGCTTATTTGACACTATTAATGAAACAGACAGAACGCTGAGCAAGGAGTGAACAAAGGTAGAGAGAAATTCTAAATGAAAACAAAAAGAGCAAAGTGTTTCATGCCTGCACTGGGGTTTAGAAGTGGAAGACAGCATTGTCTCAGAGCCAATTTTTGTGCCCATAAATTTAATATTTATGATGAAATGGAAATTTTATAGAAAACTATAAACTGCCAAAATTTACTAGAGGAGCAACAGAAGTCCAGGATGGACTTGTAACCATTTTATAAATTGTAGCATTACTTAAAAAGTCTTTCTCTTGTTTTATTGAGGCTCTATCAAGGTACTGCAACCTAAGGCTTTGAGCAGGAGTTTTCTAAAACCTTAAGGAACAAATAATTCCAGTTTAATGTTTAGGGAAAATAAGTCAAGAAGCTTTGCCGTGTTCTTTGTATGGCTGAAATATCTTGGAGGCCAAAATTGGACAAGGATACTATGAAAAATAAAATGGTGTGTTAATTTATATGGTGAAAAATAGACACAGATTCCCAAACAAAAAAAGAAACAGACTATATCATGTATCTGTGCAGAGAGACCTGTATCCTGTTTATTTCATGAAAGCATTGACTTCGTAATGCGAGGAAAAAAGCCAGTCATGTTAGCAAGAGATTATTTTTAAAAAAGAAGCATACAAATGATCCCAATGCACAATAAAATAAAAACCCACGAGATAAATGCAGAAACTCTCCGGTGGTGCCTAAGCCATCTGCATACAACGCTAATATCTTACTGGTTTAACAGATCAGAAATAGGAAGGGAAATCTGTTCTACAAAAGAAGTTTTAATTCAACCATCCAAATGTCACCCATACGAGACTGTCAGCCACGTCTTCCAGAAGTAAGACAAGTTTCTCGTGCAACAGACTGAATGGCTGAGACAGGGAAGGACAAAACCGAGTTATCATCCTTTAGAGATGATGCGAATGTTTATACAGAGTGGATGACTGAGAATCTGTAAGATTCTTACAGCCACTGAGACTGCGGCACGTAGTACAGATCAGCACGGTACACATACGGTACTGCACAGATACCGCACGCCATACAGGTACAGCACCTGCACCGTGTACAGGTCAGCATGGTTCACTCAGACATTACAACAACATTTATAAAACCCGGGGCAGCTGCTCCAGCCTACCAAACTTCATGAGGTCTTCCCGGAGAAGCTAAAATTTGATTAACACCTTCTAAAGGGAAACCGAAAGAGACTGTAAACGAACCCCTGCTCCTGAGTGTGTGCCTGCAAAGATCTCAGTGGTCACCATTCTCAGAGAGAACCCGGTCACTGAGATGGGGCGGCGCTGTAAGGGAGCTGTCCACACAGTGGTCAAGCCGCTCACGAGAGCAGACTGCGTCCATTCCCTACCACACCCCACCGGGCCTTGGCGTCTACGAGAATCTGTTGGAAGATGGTTTCTCTTATTCTCGTGAGCAGCAAGAGGGGCCCAGGGCAGCCTCTGCCTCCAGCCAGCCATTGTGTAACAAGTCTGGAGCTAACCAGATACAAGAGCAATCTGAGGATGTTGCCATCTTGGTTCCTAAGACTTACAGAACTGAAAAATGCGCTGGGACTGGATGTTTAAGACTGCATGCGCAGCGTTTGGACACACACTTTCAGTCCACCAACCATGGCATCCTCTGATCTGCACGTTTCCCATCAAAGCCACCCCCACACCTGCTACCTGGCCAGATGGCCATCAAAAGGGAGTCCGGCGCTGCCCACTGAGCTCGCTGGGTGTCATGAAGTTGTCTATTGTCACCAACTTGTCTGTACATGAATTGGCTTCTATTGTGGACCTCACTTGGTAAACAAGGGGACAAGTTGATTTTAACATCTTAACACCAAAGAACACCATGATAATAAAAAATATGAAACCAGGGAAGAAAGACATTTGTTCTTTGATAATTCTTATTAGTGTACTTGCAGAGGGTAAAGAAGATGGAATTGATGGAGTGAGCCAATCATCATGGCTGCCATCATTGAGCTATCTCAAACACACAGGGAAGTGTGTGAGGACCAGTGATGTTTTCCTCATAAGGACCGGGAAGGTTCTCACACAGGACCAGTGCCCAGAAAGGCCCTGAAGTCTTAGATAGGCTTTGTTTTGCCTGCATGTTGGAGACATAGCTGTGTCCAGCCTCCGGTGTCTTAGGATGGATCACATCTTACATGGGGCTCAGTTGATGTACCTGTTCCCTTTCTAGAAAATTCTGACTTGGAAATTTATCCTGTCCAAGGGACCAGTTAAGAGACAGGAGATTCACCCAGGGTTTCATACTGGCGGGGCAAAGGCTGGCTTCCTGCTCATCTGCAAATGGGGGTCTAGCTAGCCTTTGGTCTTGTCCACTGTTTTTAGGAAACAGCCTTCAGGTGAACAGTTCATCTGCAAGGACTCTGAGCCTGGCTACAGAAGGTGGTCGCTTAGAGGAGAGGCCTCTGGAAATACCCAGGAAGAGAACCGTGGAAAACTCAGCTGTTTTTTGCAGATGGCCGCCTTCCTGCCTGCTCCGATTTGGGCAACGTGGCACTTTGTCCAGAAGTGGCTCCTGCATCTCTTTCCCCGTTGCTGTTGCCTAGGAAACCATCCCTGGGAGCCACATGTTTCAAGTGAGCCCCTCAGGCTGAGGCAGGAGCCTGTGCGTTAGCATCTGACATAGCTTCAACCCCACAGGGCCGGCAAAGGTGCGCCAGGGTGCCGTCACGGGAGAGAAGCAGGCCTGCTTCTGACATAGGACGAAGCCCCGGGCTGGCCAGTCGGGTCTGAGCACTGGTGGCGTGCTGTCTCCAGCCACCACCTACAATCCGCTGTCCTCCTGCCACTGGCCCCTGGTACCCTGTGCCAAGCCCATCTCCTCCTTTGGCACCTGGCCGTTCCCAGGAGCCTCAGACCTTCCTTACTGCACCCTCGCCAGTGCAGCTTGGCCTGAGCTCTTACGGCTGGCCTGGGTCCAGCCTCTGACTTCCTGCACCTTGGCAGACAGTGGGGCTCGGCATCACCTTCTGCTCCAGGCCTGCACACAGGGCACTCCTAGCTCTGCTTTGGGAAGCCATGCTGGACCACCTCCCGTAGTGGCTCGGCCTGCTGACTTCGGTTTCTCTCCCACCGCGACCCGGGGGCCACCAGTCCTCCTTGCTTCGGGGTAGCCTGTGAAGAGAAAGCATCTCCAGGTGTCTTGGAGCCCCGTTGTCAGCTTAGCGGGGAGAGAAGGGCAGCAGGCTCACATGGAGCCCAGCTCCCAGGAGGCAGGATATTAAATCGATCACACTAAATTAAAAGCTTCGGTCATCTCTTGAACTCGGGGTCGAGAGGCAGCTCTTTCTTCTTATCCCAACTGCTACTTGAGTGGACGCCAGGCCGGAGGGGATCCACGGAGCTCTGTGCTCTGCATTAGTTAAGGATGAAGCCGGGCTGGGATGCGGGACAGGATTCCGAGGCAGAGACGGCTGGGATGGCTTCCTCGGAGGGGGGCGCAGAGAGGCTCGCGGGTGTGGCGGGGCCAGGGTGGCGTCCAGCGGGGCCCGGTGGTCACTCTCGCGGGGCCCTGGGTCAGATGGCCCCGCCCCGCCGTGGAGGAGCGAATGCCGCGCTCTGTCAGAGCGTGCACACCCATCCCTCGGTCTCCGAGCAGCAGGCTCGGAGGTGCGGTAAGAAGGGGTGGGCTCAGCTCTGCCCCGAGGGGCCCGAGCGCAGGGCTGCACGGAGGAGCGGGCGCCCAGGCCCCGTCCTGGCGGGGCGTAGTCGGGCCGGCTCGCTGGGTCAGAGCGGCGGAGCGGCCGGCAGCAGCAGGAGCAGGAGCATCACGGGAAGAGACAGCCGGCCCAGAGTCTCCAGGGTCGGGGCTGGGGCCGTCAGCACGCACGCCATGTGGGATTCCACGGGGTGACAAAGGCTGCTGTGCCCGGGGAGGGGTCCCGCCTCCTCCCTCGGGTCCCGCCTCCTCCCTCAGGCCCCGCCTCCTCCCTCAGGCTCCGCCTCCTCCCTCGGGTCCCGCCTCCTCCCTCGGGTCCCGCCTCCTCCCCCGGGTCCAGCCTCCTCCCTCGGGTCCGCCTCCTCCCTCAGGCCCCGCCTCCTCCCTCAGGTCCCGCCTCCTCCCTCAGGTCCCGCCTCCTCCCTCAGGCCCCGCCTCCTCCCTCGGCCCCCGCCTCCTCCCTCAGGCTCCGCCTCCTCCCTCGGGTACCGCCCCCTCCCTCGGGCCCCGCCTCCTCCCTCGGGTCCCGCCTCCTCCCTCGGGCCCCGCCTCCTCCCTCGGGCTCCGCCTCCTCCCTCAGGCTCTGCCTCCTCCCTCAGGTCCCGCCTCCTCCCTCGGGTCCCGCCTCCTCCCTCGGGCCCCGCCTCCTCCCTCGGGCCCCGCCCCCTCCCTCAGGTCCCGCCTCCTCCCTCGGGCCCCGCCTCCTCCCTCGGGCCCCGCCCCCTCCCTCAGGTCCCGCCCCCTCCCTCGGGTCCCGCCTCCTCCCTCGGGCCCCGCCTCCTCCCTCGGGTCCCACCTCCTCCCTCGGGCCCCGCCTCCTCCCTCGGGCTCCGCCTCCTCCCTCGGGCTCCGCCTCCTCCCTCGGGCCCCGCCTCCTCCCTCAGGCCCCGCCTCCTCCCTCGGGTCCGCCTACTCCCTCGGGCCCCGCCTCCTCCCTCGGGCCCCGCCTCCTCCCTCGGGCCCCGCCTCCTCCCTCGGGTCCCGCCTCCTCCCTCGGGCCCCGCCTCCTCCCTCGGGCCCCGCCCCCTCCCTCAGGCCCCGCCTCCTCCCTCGGGTCCCGCCTCCTCCCTCGGGCCCCGCCTCCTCCCTCAGGCCCCGCCTCCTCCCTCGGGCCCCGCCTCCTCCCTCGGGCCCCGCCTCCTCCCTCGGGCCCCGCCCCCTCCCTCAGGTCCCGCCTCCTCCCTCGGGTCCCGCCTCCTCCCTCGGGTCCGCCTACTCCCTCGGGCCCCGCCTCCTCCCTCGGGCTCCGCCTCCTCCCTCGGGCTCCGCCTCCTCCCTCGGGCTCCGCCTCCTCCCTCGGGCCCCGCCTCCTCCCTCGGGCCCCGCCTCCTCCCTCAGGTCCCGCCTCCTCCCTCGGGCCCCGCCTCCTCCCTCGGGCCCCGCCTCCTCCCTCGGGCTCCGCCTCCTCCCTCGGGCTCCACCTCCTCCCTCGGGCCCCGCCTCCTCCCTCGGGCCCCGCCTCCTCCCTCGGGCCCCGCCTCCTCCCTCGGGCCCCGCCTCCTCCCTCGGGCTCCGCCTCCTCCCTCGGGCTCCACCTCCTCCCTCGGGCTCCTCCTCCTCCCTCGGGCTCCGCCTCCTCCCTCGGGCTCCGCCTCCTCCCTCGGGCCCCGCCTCCTCCCTCAGGTCCCGCCTCCTCCCTCGGGCCCCGCCTCCTCCCTCGGGCCCTGCCTCCTCCCTCGGGCTCCGCCTCCTCCCTCGGGCTCCGCCTCCTCCCTCGGGCTCCCTTTGCCCCGTGCCAGCTGCCTAGTCAACACCCTTGCAAGGCCTTTTCCAACGACGCCACATCAAACGGAGGCCATTAGCTGGCATACAGATGGTAACTGAAGTGGGGCCTTCGGTCCCTGACCGAGGAGGCACCTACCAGCAAACATTAGGCATCAGGCAACAAAATGACAGATCTGGAGGGAAAAGTAGACACAGGCACTGCTAGGGCTGTGATCTCCAACACCCTCTATCAGAAACGAACCCCCCTCTGGCAGGAAAAACTTTACAAACCATAGAGTTGACTTCAACAGCACCAATAATCCGCTTAATGAATCAAAACCTATGGACTACTTCACCAGACAGCAGCAGAATAGATGTTCTCAAGATTATATGGGAGTATCATGGAGATGAACCACAATGTGGCCCTTAAAATGCACTTTAAAAATTCAAAGAATAGAAATTATATATGCATACTCTTAGATGACAACAGGATTAAACTAGAAATCAATAACAGAAGATAGCTGTAAAATTCCAGACTGCTCAGGGACTAAGCAACACTTGCAGTAACACACAAGTCAAAGAAGACATCTCACAAGAAGTTAAAACTACACCTTACACTAAATTAAATTGAAAAGACAACTCATCAAAATGGGTGTGACCCAGCAAAGGCAGTGCTGAGCAGGAAACTGATAGCCGAGAATACGTACATTAGTAAAGAAGAAAAGTAATTTAAGATCAATCACTCAGCCCTTCGTGTTTGGAAGCCAGGAAAAAGAAGACAACGTTAAACACATAATAAAAAGTAGAAAAGAATTAATAGAAAGCAGAGGAGAAATCAATAAAACTGAAAATAAAAAGTAGTAGAGAAAAATCAACAAAATAAAGAGCTCATCTTTGAAAAGATCAATAAAATTAATACGTTCCCTAATTGAGCTCCTTAAGACAGACAGAACACAAGTTACCAATATCGGAAATGAAAGGGGGCCGGAGATCCATCATCAGAAATCTCATTGCAGTAAGAGGATGATAAAGCTAACGAGGAACAACTCCTAGCCCAGACATTCCTTCAGAGCCACAGTCTGCCAAGAAGAAACAGACACCTTAAATAGGCCTACATCCTCTTAAGGAAATGACCACCAGTGAGTCAGTGAACATCGAGACAGAGGCCTTGGTGAGCACATGGCTCACCCAGCCCCTCGCTGGGCAGCCCCAGCCCCCGCATTGGAAGCAGCGCTGAGTGGACCTGAACTGGGGTACATCCAGGCCACCTCTGCACTGAATGCCTCACCCTCGGTCCCGGGCCTCCTATTCCAGTCTCGTCCTTGTTCCCTCTCCTCGCTCCAGTTTCCTGCTCATCTGCCAGGGAGACCTGAGCGTGTGGAGATGCTCAGGACCAGAGGGCCCTCGGAGGCCGAGCTCTGGGGAGATTCCCACATCTCACCTCTCCAGTTCTGGTCCATCGGAGCTTGCTTCCTGCAGGAGGAAGGATGGCTGTCTTCCCATGATTAGCCCTTCACGGAACAAGAGGTGCCCTTCCACCCTCCAGAACCCCCTGTTATACTTTGTGGCCGCTCCTGACTGGCCATGCCCCCAGTTCCTGGGACTGGTGGGGCTGGCGGGCGGGCAGGAATGAGTTTTTTTCTTGGCTCAAGCCCAGTGCCTGGTCTTGAAGTACTTCCCCTTGCCCTGGGGTCTCCCATCCGGTAGGTACTGTGTGTGTGGCACCCTTGCGGTCCCCGACTGGGAGGCCAGGCTCAGCTGCCCCTTTGCGGGTCAGAACCAGTGATTTCTGCACCTGCCTTCCAGCCCCAAGGCCTCCCAGATGCATCCCAGCCTTCCCACAGAAGGGAATCCAGCTGCAGACACTTGCAATCCTGCCTTTTCCACCTCTCAGATGCCCAGTCAGGGTTATTTCTGCCCCTGTCACCAGAAATCCCCAGGGGCTGGCAGCTCAGGGCTGCAGAGGAAGGTGGGCTGTGCACTCTGACCCAGCCTCCTCTCCGGAAGACAAAGATGTGAGCTTAGGATCCTCGTACAAGAAGTTGTGGGCTCTTTCTTGTTCCCTTGATGGCTAAAGCCATGGAATTGCACATTTCTCAAGCAGAAGAAAGAGCATAAATCAGGATGTACTAGTGCCGAATGGCCCGTTTCCAAACCACAGGGGTGAAGCAGGAGATGCTGAGCGCTGGGAATTTTATCCCTGTCTTATGTCTCAGCGAGACTTTGGACAAGGTGACTGACCCCACCCTGAGGTTTCCCGGGGGAGGAGCAGAACTGCAGTACGGGCTGGGCCGTGCTTTGCTGGTCATGGCTTTGTGACCTGTGGTCATGCTCTTTCCTGGCTCCGTTCCCCGCCCCCCCCTCCCTTGTGCTTGCTCCGTGTGAGTCACGGAGGACAGAGACGCAGGCCTCAGGCCCTGCCCTGTCCCCTCGCACAGCCCTGGCTGCCTGAAGACTACCTCAGGTTCCAACTTGTTAAAATACAGAAAGTGGGGGTGACAATAATGCTGGGTACAGAGATGGGACATCGCAGATGTCTGGAAAATACACCACACGCACGCCAGGCACTCAGTACCCAGCGGGGCTCACCACTGCCTGTCACTTTCAGGATATTTATTCCAGAAAAGCTTTGGCCTTTATGTAAAAACAGAACAGGGAAAGCACAGTCTAACCAAATCGCAGTGTTCTGCGGTCTCGTGTGTGTGTGTGTGTGTGTGTGTGTGTGTGTGTGTGTGTGTGTGTGTGTGTGTGTGTGTGTGTGCGCGCGCAGCAACTGGTGACAATAGATATATTTTCTTGCTTTTAAAAGGAATTGTGTGCTTTAATTAAGAAAAAGAGAAAGTTTTCTCTGAGCGTGTTAATTATCTGGCTTGTCATAGGAGGTATTTGTTCCAGTTGACAGGCCATAATTAATGCAAGAACAAAATGACGTTCCCTAGAGGAGACAGGCAGCGTGGGGAGCGCCCATTGGCATGCACTCTGGGGCTGCACAGGTGTGGGGGGCCTTGGGCAGGGCTTCTGGAGGTGCATAAGGAAGAGAGAGCGGCCTCTCCTTAACTCTCCCAGGGTGCCCACGAGGCCGTGCCCATGCCTTACTCGCTCTCCCTGAGATTTCTTCTTTCCCACAGCTATCAGCTCCCCATGGCCAGGAAGAGCGGAAGAGGCTAGGGCCTGAGTCCATCCCAGTGAAGTAAGGAGGCCGGGTCCATGCTTCCTCTAGATCGTTGGCCTTGATTTCCCGTGACTGTTTCCCTAGCTGGTTTGCTTCTCTGTTGGGTTGCAGTGTCCTCATCTGGTTTGCTCTGCTCATGTGTAACACTGTCGTTGGGTTTGAGTCCATACACCCTGTGTGGTTTGGGTCTATATAAGCTGTGTGCTAGCGGCATTCGGGGCTGCTGGTCTTTGAGGCAAGAGTCCACCTGCCGTCCTCCGCCTCTCCAGTAAAGATTCATTTGGCTTTTCAAGTGGCGTCTCTGTTTCTCGTGACTGAGCTTCCTTACATCACCAGATCTACCCAGGGTGAGGCAGTGGCCCTGGGTCAGTTTCTGAGGTGCTCTGGGGCTCTCCAGCCACCATAGAGCGCTGGTGGGCAGGGCAGCGCCCGGTGCCCGACACTGGGTTGATGACATACACTCTGTAGCCCAAGGCTCCTTTTCTGTCTTCTCACTACAATGGTTTGACTCGCTTATCTTCATGGGAAATGTAGACCCAGAAGTCCCACGGCGTATGCTTTGTCTGTGCCAGGCATCGGGGCCGAGCAATGCCTGAGACCTCACGGCCTGCGGAGGTGGGTCTGTCTGTGACACAGTCAGCCAGGGCCTACGGGCTGGAGCCCTCCCTTGTGCGTTTCCCTCGCTCTCTCATGGGCTGGTGGGCCGAGCGCCTGCGAAAGGGCCGAGAGGCGTGAGCAAACCTGGCTGCACCGTGCGGTGGAGGCATCAGGGGAGGTCTGCGCGGCCCATGATTTCTAGGTGATGTTGCGGACAGGAGTGAGGGGCGGACATCCGACCCACCTCAACCAGCAGGGGTGGGGCAGTGAGCGTCCGGTCAGCCACTGGTCCCCGAGTGGGGAGCCCAGCAGGCCCAGCAGGCCCAGAGGAGAGGACTACGGTTCTGTTCCCGCCCTGCCCGGGTCCCACTTCCGGAGGGGAAGGGAAGGGCAGCTCACCTTGCTGCTCCCGCCTCATCACCAAAATTGCTTGAAGCCTGTTGTTTGATCTGATTACCAGCAGCAGCACACGACAGCACTTCCAGGCGCTTTTGTCAGCAATGTGAAGTTCACTGTCGAGTTTAAGATGGTGTTATGGTAATAGGGTGCCTCGCTGCCTCTCAGCTCACCCGGAAAGGTTTCGGTACTCGATAATATCTCCATTTCAAGGTTAATTAAAAGACAATCATGCTGATTCGCCTTGGAGGGACCTTCCCCCCCACGCAGGCCACCCCGGGCGTCAATTCTGATTATCTACCAGCCGGTTGCCAGCCCTCCTGCCTCCCCCTCCCGGGGACCTCCCCCTCCCCACCCCCCTCACCCCCAGCTTCCTGCCTCCACTGAGTCCCAGCACGCTCCCCCAGGCTCAGAAGGAGTTTCGACAAGACACGGGCTCCAATACATTTTATACAGTTCATAATGTAGGGAGATCACCGCTTCCCAAAAACATGCCTTAAATATTAAGGTGCCGAAGAATACATTTGAAATGTACAAGGAGGCATAAAATAATTATCTCCTCAAGGTGCTATTAGCAGGACCTGGATTCAACTGAACCCGCGAGGACGCTTGGCCTGGCCGGCGGCCCCGGCTCCCCACGCCCGGTCTCCCTCACAACACCCATTCTGCCCTGCTGAAGAGCCGGTGATGGCTGGTGAGTCCCACACTGAGCCCGAGGGCTCAGTTCTTCGGGAAGGAATGGCAGGCTGGGCGCCCACGGGAGGCCAGGCTCATCTGTGCCACGTCTGCTGGGCTGCAGCGGCCGCAGCCTCAGAGGGGCCCATTCACCTGGCAAAGCCTCTGCCTGAGCTGGTGCCTGCATGGCGGCCAGCGGGTGGGGGCCAGCTCCACGGGTGGGGCCAGCTCCACGGGTGGGGGCCAGCTCCCAGGGCCTCCGTATCGCTGGACCACTAGGAAGCATCCTCTTGCACCTCCTAAGTAGTGATGCCAAGAACCCCTTGGCAGGTCTGTGGGGACTTCCACCATGGCCGTCCCGAGGGAGCGGCTCCTGCACGGCTCCCTTTATCCGCCCGGCTGCGGCATCCGGGCCCCTGCGCCCCCACCTCCCTCCTCCATCTCAGCCTGTGTCTGGGTGACCGTGCCCAAGCTCCCTCCATGGGCCAAGCCTCCTCCCGAAGCATCTTTCTCTTCCTCATCCCTCTGAGCTAAGGGCCTGGCCAAGGGGGATGGACAGAGAGTTCTGTGGAGGATAGAGCCGAAGCTCATGGACGCCCAGCATTGCTCTCTCCAAGCCATCTCAGGCACCCATAGCTCGCTCTCTGCTCTCTGCTGTGGACAGGTGCACGCAACTAAGACAGAAGGAGGAACTAAAGGTAAGAGTCTTGCCCAGGTGCAAATCCTGATGCGTCTTCTGTAGATAAGAAGGTGCGTTGGCTGTAGTAGTGGGGGACTAGGGGGTTTCCTGGATGAGGCTCTCCAAGAGGAAAGGGGGAAATAGAAGGAGGAGGAGGAGGAGAAGGAGGAGGAGAGGATAGAAGAGGAGGAGGGGGAAAGGAGAGGAGGAGGAAAGAGATAATAGAAGGTAGTACAAGCAGAGGAGAGGGAGGTCAGCCCTGAAGATACAAGGGCGGAGGGGGGGGCTCTGTGGATGGCAGGGATGTCCAGGAAGCAGCCTCCTGAGCAGGAGGAAGGGACTGTCCTGTTTCAGGTGTGAAGATTCTAGGTCTGTGCTCAGCCTGCTCTCCCTGGGGCCAAGGTCCCAAGCACCAGGGCCCATCTCTGCCTTACTTCACACTGCCTTTGAGCATGGCCACCGCTCCCGCATGGCATTGGATCAAACAGTGGGCTTTTGGTCTGACATTTAAGATAAACTCCCTCTGGGATTGGGCTGGGATTTGTTCCTTCTCACTTCCCAGGGACCCTGGCTTCTGTAATGGCATCCAGAAACCCAAGAAATGCTCCTCCGTGAACATTTCCAGCTCACTGGCTTGGGCTGGCACAGGGGAGGGTGAGCATCCTTTCATTCTTCCATTCCTCCGTTCTTCTTCCAACCCCCTCTGCAGTCTAATAGCTGTTAGGCCAAGAACATGAACTGAGCCTGCATGAATTGGGTCTGGAAGGATTCAGAGATCCACAGGCCTTGGACTCTCATCCCAGAGAGACCAAAGCCAGCTAGAGGCCACACATGGCTTTCTGGGGTACAGGTGGTATGTGTGTGTGTGTGTGTGCGTGCGTGTGCGTGTGTGTGTGCGTGTGTGTGTGTGCGCGTGCGTGTGCATGTGTGTGTGTGTGCGTGTGTGTGTGTGCGTGCGTGTGTGTGTGTGTGCGTGCGTGCGTGTACGTGTGTGTGTGCGTGTGTGTGTGTGTGCGCGTGCATGTGCGTGTGTGTGTGTGTGTGTGTGTGTGTGTCTTGAAGTGAGACAGCAGCCCCTCCTCCCAGCGCAAGGGTTGCTGACAGAAGCTGCCACTGCGTTTGCTTCTCCAGAGCAAGGAGCAATTAGCATCCATTCCGACTCGACACAGGTGTGCTGCTCACGGGGCCTTTGCGAGGAGCAGCATCGAGGGGAAGCACAGGTGGGTGGAGGGGGCAGGTGCACCGTGAAGCCTCATCTGCTCAGGGCTCTCCACAGGGCCTCCTGGCGAGCAGCAGATGTGGATCGAGTTGCGCACATCCGTGATGACTTAGGGAAGCACATACCCACCACACCCCTGCCAGCCGCGGCCCTGCCCCAGCCCAAGCCCCTGGATTGCGCCACCATGCCCACCAACAGGAAGACATCTCCCCGAGATAGACGCAGCTCTGAGAAGCCAGGAATTCTGGCCACACTCTGCTTCTGCAGAACAGGCACCCTCACCCCGTCCTCGCGAGCGCTGGGCACCGTCTAGGGGTAGAGCTACCTTGGTACGGCTGCCACTCATGGCCTATCCTTGGTGCTGACTGGTGCTCTGGGTCCTGCAATGGGCCCCTGCGGATGGAACTCAGGCGGCTGATTTGCTCAGGAGGCCTTTGGAAACTGGGAAACGGCCACAACGTGATACTGGTGCTTCTAGGGTAGCCCTGAGGTCCTGGGGTTCTGTGACGTCTGCCTCCTGTCTGGTGTCTTGCCTGCCTCCCAGCTTCCCAGTCAAGTGTCTGGGACAGGCCATGGCCAGCCTTTGCTGGCTGTGTCCCTCAGTCATCATCCACTGTCGGTCCGTGCCTGTCCAGGAAGCCCCTGTCCACACAGTGACTCTGGGATCTCCCGTGGGGAGTTCACAAGCGAGGAGAAAACCCAAGGACTCAGGCAGGTCTGTGACTTCTGCCCAAATGGCACCGTGGTCCCTCACAGCTCTAACTAACTGTGCTCGTGACTGTGGGGAAGTTGAGCTTGGAGTTAGTGGGACCACATTCTGCCGGTGGCATGCAGACCCCAGGGAAACAGAGCCGCCTAGAACCCAGCCTTCCCTGAGCCAGTGAGGGTTACAGGAACAGAGCCGCCTAGAACCCAGCCTTCCCTGAGCCAGTGAGGGTTACAGGAACAGAGCCGCCTAGAACCCAGCCTTCTCTGAGCCAGTGAGGGTTTCAGGAGAGAGGGTGCACAAATAGGCCCCAGTCCCCGAGGTGGCCGTCTGTCAGGGCTGCCTCTGCTGGGAAGCTAACAGCAGACGGGCGTGAGGAGCGGACTGGCCCAGAGAGGGACTGTGACCTGCCACCAGCTCGTTCTTCTGGGTGCAGAGCAAAGAGAGCAGCTTCTGCCAAGAGTTTTTCAGAACATGCTCTGCTACACAAGAATCTTGCTTTTTACTGTTTCCATGGAGACGGATCTTAATTATATGAAGTGTCTGGGCAGTAATATCTCCAGGAATGTCAGCCAGTAGCTACTTTATACGCAAGACCCCAGTGCCGGGGGGGGGGGGGGGGGGGGGGGAAGGGGGGAGGCCTCCACTGCTTGCTTTTCGGTGTTGATCTCGACTCCTGTGATCATGCCTCTTGCTCTCGCCACAGACTCTCGACAGCCTCTATTCTCTCATGGCCAAAGGGCCCAGGCTCCCTGGCTCGTGGGTTCCCTGCTGAGATCAGGACCTGTCTTATGACCTGCAGCAGCCGGCCTCGAGTGGAGGCGGGGTTGTGGGGAAAGCGGAGGATTTCTTGTGCCCAGGATGGCCTCTCGCCCGCCCACGGAGCCTCATCTCACTTTCCGTCCAGGTCCAAAGAAAGGGGCTCTGCTGTGGCGAGCTTTCCTCCAGGGTTTGTGTGGTCACAGTCTACAGCTTCACGAGCCACCCAGAGGCTGGTCTCGGGACTCTGTCTCCCTGGCCCATGTCTTCTTGTCACATGGTCACTGGTGGGTAGCCCCTGGCCATGCCGAGTCCTCTCTCAGAAAGAGCCTCGTAGGTGCCCAGATGTAGGCTTCAGGGACCCTCCCCCCCAAGCCACATGTGCAGACACTGACCAACACCAGCCTGCTCTGCACTGAGCTCGCAGGGCTGCCCAGGCAGGAATTTGTTTTTGGTTGGTTGGTTGGTCATGGTGGTGGCAGTACCAGGATTTAAACTCAGGGCTTCACACTCACCTGGTTTTCTTGGTCACTGTTGGCACCCTACCACTTGCGTGGCTTTTTGCTGGTTTTCTTGGTCACTGTTGGCACCCTACCACTTGGGTGGCTTTTTGCTGGTTTTCTTGGTCACTGTTGGCACCCTACCACTTGCGTGGCTTTTTGCTGGAGTCTTGTAGTCTCTTGGAGCTAGCCTTGTGTCACAATCCTCTAGGCTGCTGTTTCCTGAGTCCCTAGGGTTACAGGTGTGAGCCACTGGCACCAGACCCAGGCATCAGATCTTTGAGTAAAACTGTGGAACATGACTCAAAGGAGACCATGGCTCCTGTAATGTACACTTTTTTCCGTCATAATTAAATCAAAATCATGGATGTTAAGCCAGAGGTTTAATGATGACAATACAAGGTGATTTTCAACCTAGATTTCAGGCTGACCATTCCTGCCTTCCAGGCAGCAATAAACCATGAGTTAAGCTAATTAAAGCAACTAAGTCGTTCAAGATGTTAGCCCATCCCAAATTCCTGCAGAGCAGACAGAGCTGGGCACCAGTGAGAACCATGAGTGGCAATCTTCCTGCTGCCTGTATTACCTTTTGAGAAGGTGAGGCCTCCTTTCTCGAGAGCATTGCATACAGCAGCTGCTCCTCAGAGGTTCTCACAGCCAAACCCCACCTGTCCCCATGCTACAAAGTAGAAAGATTTCCTGGGCACCATCTCACGTGTGCAGAATGCAGGCCTTTCACAGCATGTGTATGGTGAATAGATTCTTTCTTTAAAAATATATTAAAAATTAATAATGCTGATCATTCCAGTTTGGGACTTGGGTTATTAATTGGAGTAATACGTCTGTCTCCTCTCCATGATGCATCATCTGTTTCTCTACCTTTGTAAGCTTGTGGCCTCTGCCCTGCCCCCAGTGATGGACAGAGAGTCGCTGAGCTCTGTGGGAGGTCATGATCGATCACCCCGCTTGACCGCCTGAGCAAGTCTTTCCATCTCCGGAATGCTCGCCTGCGTTCACCAGGCACTGCCACCACATCATTCCATCTCCTCCTGGCCTGGAGCTGCCTCAGGAGAAGTCTGCTGTCAGTCTCATGAGCAGCTTGCTGCTTTTCTTTTTAACAATTTGAAGGATTGTCTTTTTATCTTGTCTTCTTGATAGTTTAACTATAATATGCCTTGAAAAGAATCTTTCTTGGAGAAATCTACTAGGGGTCCTTTGAACTTTCTGGGCTTGGATGACTGTCTTTCCCCCAAGATTTAGAATGTTTTCAGTGATTATTTTATTGTACAGTAGTAATTTTATACTGTGACTTTTCCTCTTTCTTTCTGAACATTCAAAATGGAAATGATTATTCCTTCATAATTTCCTACAGGTGCTTTTTTCCTTCTTTCTATTTTATTTATTTCTTTTTATCTAATTGGATTATTTCAAAAGACTAGGAATTTTTTCTCCTGATCAGTTAATCCTACTGCTGAGGCTTTTGATTGTTATGTATCACTTCAGTTAATGAGTTCTGAGTTCTTTAGATTGAAGTTTTTGTGTCTTTTGTCTTTTGAAGGTACTGAGATTTGAACTCAGGACCTCATGCTCACTTGGCTTGCTTGCTTGGCTGTTTTTATACCTCTTGAGCTATACTTCCAGCATGGCTTTATGATGACTAATTAATCATAGATAGGAAAGTCCCATAGACTTTTCTACCTAGATTGGGCTTAATCTGAATCCTCTATATTTCAGCCTCTTGAGTAGCTAAGATTATAGGCAAGAAGCACCAGTATCCAGCTTAGGCTGAAGGTTTTAATTGGTTGTTTCTAATGATCTCTATATCCTTGCTGGATTTGTTACTCAGATGATTAATTCTTTTCCTAGTTTTATGGAATCATCTGTGTGAATTCTCATGTATCTCATGAGGTTTCCTCAAAATTATCCTTTGAATTTTTCGTTAGGCAGCTCATCAGTTTTCTTTTCCTTAGAGTCTGTTGCTAGAGGGTTTTGCTGTTTCTTTGGAGTGCAGTGCTGCCTTTCTTTCTCATGTTTCTTGTGTCATAATCTGCACGTGCGGATGCACGGTTGACTCTGCTGATTTTTCAGGGTGACTTTCTCAGTGAGGACTTCGGGCTGCCACTCTGCACCTGGGTGTGGACCGGTCAGGTGTGCTGTCCTCCGTGTCCCACGATGCTGAGTGTGGTGTCCATGCCACTTCCTCAGCTGCACTCGGTGCTGGCAGTGTTGGTGGGGGTCAGCCCAGACCAGGGGGGACCGTGGGGCAGCACTGCCCCGTTGGGAGGGCTCTCAGAGGGACCCCTCTGGGTGCATTGGTCCTGGCTTATGCAGAGGATGAGCAGGTGGGATGTGAGGGAAGGTCCTCACGGGTGTGCAGGACAGTGGGTGTGAAGGGAGGGGTTCACAGGTATGCGGGACACTGCATAGCCTGTGTGGTAGTGGGTGGGATGTCAGTACCTGAGGGTCACGCAGTGCAAGACCTGACCAGGGGTACAGATGGATTCTTGTGGGTGGTTGAGGGCCACAAAGGAAATTCCACAGGGCCAGTATGTTCATGAAGTTGTATATGGACTAGTTGTATCCTGGGATCCAAAGTGGATGGGAGGAGCCAGATGTCTGTTTCCTCAAGTCTTTGTGGAGTAACTGAGAACACGCTGCTCATCCTCCTCTTGGGAGCCAGGCAGTTGGGTGGTGTCCCGCGTTGCTCCCTGGGGGCAGCAGCAGGCTGGCCTCAGCTGAAAAGTCTCCTCAGCAGCTTCGCAAGCCTCCTGGTGGCTGTGGTCACTCTGCTCCGGTCAGCCTCTGGGAGCTGCGGTGTTCGGGTCTGGCCACTCAGCTGCTTCCTGGAGCCCTGAGTGTGTGGTCAGAGGCACGAAGCTGCCTCCTGGGGTCAAGGGATGTCTGGAGGGTTTGGGGACTCTTTACGGATCTGGAGGCAGGGAACCCCTCTCCATATCTATACCACTGCCTGGACAGCTTCTCCTGATGCTCAGCATGATTGAGGGGCCAGACTTCCCCAAGTCAGCCTGCAATGGAGACCAGAGAAGGAGCTTGCTGCTACCTGCGCACAGATGCCGGAAACCTCGCTAGCACTGTCCCAGGCCCAGCTCCACAGCCCAACGGTCCTGATGTGCTTCCCACCCGCGGTTCTTCAGCGCCTCACCATACCTGCAGCTGTGTCTGGCAGGAGAGAGCTCCCTGGGGTAGGCTGGAGGGGAGCGGCCTCCCTGATCTCGAGTTGTGTGCTTTTTCCAAATACAGCTTAACTCTGAAGTGGGGAGGACCGAGGGGCTAGCACTGAGTTCACAGGACAATCTTCCACCATTACTTCACAGAAGCTCCTACTCAAAGCATTTCCCCTTCATCTTTGTTACCTGGAGGGTGCGCCTCACAAGTTTTGTGTGTGTCTATTTAAATCACATGTGCTTGGCACTCGCGTTCTGCCATTTTTCCCCCTCACTGTTGAAAAGAGAAGTTTGGCATGCAGTGTGCTCCAAAGAAATGGATGTTGCTTGAATAAATGGGTTAGTAGAGAAGGATCTGCAGCAGACGGAGTCCTTTCTAAGACATTTCAGCCAAAAATCTAGTGTTGCAGCTAAATCTGAATTTGAGGCAACACGTACGTGTTTAGTGTAAATACACACACGTAATAGGTGAGTGAGCTGTACCCATGCTGAGAAATTATTTGTGGTTAATCTGAAACTTGTATTTAACTGGAGAGGTGCTCTGGTAGCTCTGGTCCAAGCCCATGTGGAGCGATGACACTTACTGTTATGCCAGGAAGCCATGCCTCCATGTGCTTACAGTAGCCCACCCACACCGCGGGAGTCCTCGACAATATCTCCTTCTGCCTTTCCCAAGATACTCCAACGGGGAAGTGAGAATCCAGCGGGGACTGTAGAGCCCAGTCTGCGGACTCAGCCACACCCTGAGCCGGGGTCCCTGCACGACCTGGTGTGCTCACCATGGACCTTCATCCCAACTTACTTTGTCCCTGTCATGTGACCTTGAGGTACTGCTGGAGGGAAGACCGCCATATGTCCATCTTGTGAGGTCCCAGTGATGCTCTCACCAGCAAGGCCCTGGCGGCCTGCTCAGGATCAGCTGTTCGTGTTGGGACAGGCTGCAGCCGGGGTGGACTCTGCCTGTTTGCTCCAGATAATCTGATGAAGGCAATAGAGTTGATTAATCCCAGATACTCTGCTGGCGTTTAATCTTAGCAAATGTTAGGCAACAATCTCATTATGTGTTTATGTCTTCAACGTGATAGGCAAGGAATGAAATCAAGCCATAAAATCAATTATTCTGCAGAAATTGTCATATAAGACAAAACATCATCAAGAGATGAAAGCAGTTATGATTAGAGCTTAATTTGCTTTGTGCTGATTGTGGGCCTGTACTGGGCCCTGAGATACTCACAGAGACTTCCTGCTCCAAGTCCCGGAATGGGACAAGGAAGAGGAACCTGAGAAAAGTTCTTCAAACACAGCTCCTCTATGACCCTCACCTCTGCCCTCTGCCACAGCTCCCCTGAGACCCTCTCCTCTCCCCTTGCCACAGCTCCCGTACCCTGCTTACTCGTTCTCACTCAGTGTCTGCCTCTGTCTTCCACTCTCTCTTTCCCCCTTGTCCTGTATCTGTCCCTTTCCGAATATATATAAGAAATGATCAAGGGCTGTGATCCCCTATTCATGCTTTTAGCATAGCTAGGCTAAAATGTGTTCTCCACGAGCTTAACAAGCTTTTATTGTTTGAGGAGGGGTCTTCTGTACTTCTTGCCTTGGCCAGTCTCAAACAGCATCCCACAAATCCCCTCCTCCTCCCGAGTAGCTGGATTTGTAGGCAGAAGCCACCTCCCTGCTTGTCACTGTGGCTCTGACATAAGGACTACCATGCAGACCAGGCTAGACTAGAACTCAGAGTTCTCCAGCTCCTACTCCAAAGTGCCAGGATGACAGATGTGTACCACCCACGCCCATA
Organism: Dipodomys spectabilis; assembly: GCF_019054845.1. Taxonomy (NCBI): domain Eukaryota; kingdom Metazoa; phylum Chordata; class Mammalia; order Rodentia; family Heteromyidae; genus Dipodomys; species Dipodomys spectabilis. The sequence continues at coordinate 5,478,513 of NW_024870907.1, read as the reverse complement.
TTAGAGGCAGTTTTGACTCATGGTATTTTCACCTTGCAGTGAGCTCACAGTTGTAACCCCATTCCAAGTTGCAGATCTGTGCACACAATAAATAGTCCCATTGTCATGACAGGCTGGTCTGGTGGCAATGCCAATCACGAGACGCTGAGATCTCCAGAGGACAGGTAGGGAAAGTAGCCTAGAACTATGATCATGTGAGGGGCTTCAAATGCCAGCGAAGATTTCCTGGCCTGAGCCGGGCTGCTTCCGGGCAGCTTCTCACTCTGTGGCTTGCTGAAGAGCATGTGTAAGATAAAACTCTCCGGGGATCCCTCCAGTCAATTGATCTTTGCCTGTGCCATTTACGGTGCTCCCATTGTGCACAGCTGCTGAAGGATTGGAAACTCTCATCTATGAAACTGCATCCATCATCGTTGGCCTTGGGCCCCATCCTCTTCTCTCCTTATCAGTGAATGGTCCCAGGATGCACTTTGTTTTCCAAAACTGAAATCGGATTTCCACTCCATTCTTCTCTCTCCCACAGCTAATTGTATGGCTCTTCTGTTGCTGCTGTAATAAATCAGTGTGTGGGAACAACACTCGTTGATTATACATTTCCTTAGGTCAGAGTCTCACGATGTGGCAGGACTGTGGTCCCTTGGGGGAATGCCAGCTTCTAGAAGCTGCACACATCCCTTGGCCCCTGGCCCCATCCTCCATCCTCAAAGCAGGTTGACACCATAACTCTTACTCTGATCTCATCTCTGGTGTCCTGCATCCTCCTCTCTCTCCTCCTTCTTTTCTTTCTTTTGCTTTGTCTCCTCTTCCTTCTCCTTTGCCACCGCCTCTTCCTGTGTGCAGTGCTGGGGCAGGAACCCAGGGCCTTGCACATGCTAGGCTGACAGCCTGGCACTGAGCCATGCTTGAGCCCCTTCACCTTCGAGGCACCCTGACTTCCTGCTTATCATCCAGGATAACCTCTCTATGAAGGTCAGCTGATTTAACCTTGACTCCAGCAAGATGCGGGTGGCTTGGGGAAGCAGGATTCTGGTCAAATACCAAGGATTCATCCCAATCCCCAGGTCCTGCACTGACTCATTTGCTTCTCCAGTTTTATCTCCCCCAGCCCTGCTCTGAATCATACAATGCCTTTAGGAAAGAAATAGCAAGATACCTAAAACAAAATAACAACCAAAAAACAAGAGAAAAAAAACCCTAAATTCAAATCAAGAAATATTTAGAGCAACTGCCCTTAATTTAGGTCTATTCTGAAATGCTACCCAGTGAAATCTTGTAAAAACAAAAATGATTGTAAGTCTCAAGTGACTTTAACAGTGAATAGAATAGTCTTCTTCCTTCTATATAGCAACATTTCCCGCCAGTAGATGAGGCCTAGGCAGCCAGGAAGGCTTCCAGCCCCACCTTGCTGTTCTGCATCTTGCAGACTTCCACCTTCATCTGCCCCTTCCTTATTTTCTTGTGTAGCAGTTCCACCACCGGGCGGTTTCCATGTGCGATCTCAGACTCCATTTCTGCTCTTTCTACTTTCCCTCAGTCATCCACAATGCCTGGAATGTCCCCTTCACACAACAGATATTCAACACCTACCCTTGGAATGAATGAGGGATGGATGGCTGGGTCTTTGCACAGTTGCGATACTGGGGCTTATGAATGAATGGATGAAGTTAATATAAAAAGAGCCATGTTTTGCACTGAAATTGCTTCGTGGTGCTTCTGGGTCCAGAGACTCTTTATCTAGAGACATTGTGTCTATAAATCCATATCTGCCAAGCCAGGCTCTTCAGTGAATGACTTACCAACTTCCCGTGACGGACCCCAGGATTCTGAAAGAATCAGAGACCATTTGAAATCAAAAAGAAGATTATTTCCTTATTGAGAGCTGCATTCACTGAAAAGTGGGGAAGTGGAGGTAAAAAAAATTACTCCTGGTACAGCTGATGCAGTTCAAATTCAGGAGCGTCTGCAAGTCGGCACGCGGTCTGTTTTCTGCGCCCATAAAGAACAGAGACACTGCTTGCATTAGAATCATGTAATGCACTATAAAATCCATGCCGGTGCCAGGCATCTAATTTAAGAATTATTTCTCAATTTTATGTCTTACATCCTGCTTCTGCCTCTCTCTGCTTATGAGATTCTTCCCTTCCTTTTCTGTAACTAGCTTGTCTCCCTCCCTGCCTCTTACAATCTACTGCCTCGTCTCCACTTCCTTTTCCTCTTCTCTCCATGATAAGCAGGGCAGCCCCTCCTGATGGATGGCTACCATTGCGTGGTGAAGCGGAGACAGGTCATGTGCTGGACACCATGTCTTTCTTTAGATCTGGGGTCAGCATGCCATGTTGGAGGTGAGAGGTCAGCTTGCAGAGGTCTCTGGATGTCTGAGTGCTGTACAGGCTGACAGGTAGCTGATCAGAGTCTCTTCTACCCTGGACTTTTCTCTCCCAGACCAGCTTCTGTCTCTGCTCGCCCCTGTTTCTCTCTGTCTCATCCCACCAGGCTGGCTGAGACACTGGAGCATGGGGGGGAATGGTAAAGGAAGCCACATCAGTAGGATTTCAAGGAGAGCAGCATGGCAAGGTGGACCCCAGACACAGTGGGGAAGGGAGGAGGGGCCCATCGGGGGGGGGGGTGCGCAGCCCAGGAGACCTCTGTGTCCCTTCGGGCCTGAGACGTCCCTGCACCACCAGACATCAAGGGGCTCTGGATGGGTGGGAGGTCACTGCAGGGATGGGCTGGCTGGGGGGAGGTTACCCCAGGGGCAGCCCGACAGCGGGGGGAGGGAGATGGCGGGGCGGGGGGGGAGACTGCGGGAGGAGGGGGGAAGATCATCTCAGGGAGGGCCTGGCTGGGACCTCTTGGGAGAAAATGCACAGGTATCTTGGTCTACATCAGCCCCTCTGCCCCTCAGAGGCAGCTCCGCAGAACCCCTTTGCAAACAAATTAGCCCTTACTAAAAGGACTGAGCCCGTAATCTGCCCTTGGCTCCCCAGTCCCCAGAGCACCGGCCCCTGTGCTGAGATGAGCAGGGCCCCACTGCGGAGATGAGAGCAGTCGGTTCAAGCCCATCTCCTAGCATCACAGGCCCCAGAAACGAAGGTCAGCCCTGACTAAGCTGCAGAAGGCCATAGCTAAAATAAAAATAAGTGAAGAAAGTGGCAATTATGTCCACAATCAAAGTGAAACCACCTGTCCTACCAAGAACTAGGAAAATCACTACTTGAATACAAAAGAAGAAAATCAACAGATGCCAATACCAAAGTGTGTTTGAGCTGGAAGTCTCTTACTGGATTTCAAAGCAGTTGTCATAAAAAATGTTTCAATGGTCAACGACAAATGCTCCTAAAGCAACTAGAAACTCCAGTAGAAAAACAAGAACCTCAGGAAATAAATAGAAGGAATAGAACTACAGGCTCATAGCTACCATCTTGGCGCCTTAAGAGAGACAGATTGAGAGGATCACAGTTTCAGATCTGCACTGGCAAAACGTTCAGAAGACCCTATCTCACTCAGTAAGGTACTGTGGCATGCTCCTGTAGTTCCAACTACACAGGAAGCATAAATAGGGCCACAATAGACCCGGCCAGCCTTCAGAAAAAACTTGTCACCTATTTAAAACATCAAAGCAGCAAAGACCACAGGTGGCTCGAGGGGAGGGTTGCCTGACGCGCAAGCAGGTGGCTGTGATTTCAAACCCCAGCACCACAAAAGGGGCGTAAGGAAGTTGTAAGTAGATACTCAGCTAGAAATAGTACAACTGAAATACAGAAAGACCTGGCTGGGGCGGGAGTGGACTGGACGTGACAGAGCATGGGGCCCGGGAGAGCCTGGGTAATCCCAGGGCTGCTGACCCCATCTGCAGCAGAGGGAAAATGAACTGGACTCTAGGAGGAGCCTTGGGGGACATGTGCACCAGGGACCACGTCCCCGGCATTCATATGGCCACGGGAGGAGTGAGGAAGAGGCTGACACACTCAGAGGACAGACTGGCGGATGAAGGCAAGGGAGAGGAGACACTACGTACAGCAAGAAGAAAGGCCACGCCCACACAGACAACCCCAGAGAGAGTGGCCCTTGGCAGCTCATAACTAAACTTCTGGGGGCTAGCACCAAGGTAGATGTCCAGAAATAACACATTTTCCCTTTTGGGGAAACCAACTTTCAGGAGCCCAGGGGCCTGCTGTGGCCATCTCAGAAGGAGGAAAACAAAAACAATTCGTTGCAAGCAGACATACGCTTACAGGTCGATTGAATGGAGTTCTTCCCTCAGAACAGGTGTGATAAATGAGCCAGTGACAAGGCACAGGAAAGCCAGGGGAGCCATAGCAAGGCACAGGACTCTGCGTGGGACCAGTGGCCTTCACGGGTCACGTGGATGGCTGTGTTCAAATTGCATTGCTGCCAGGTACTGCAGACGGCAGACTTGGTTGGTAGTGGTGTGCAGATTAGGGAATCCGGGCGTCACCAGGAGTGATTAGATATTAGGCAGGCAGAAGACGGGGAAGGGCACCCTGGAGGTTGGCCTCTTAGGCCAGTGGTATGGTTCATCAATTCTCAAAATCAAGGAAGCATCCAAACCTCACACCTCACAGGAGAGCAACGGGCTCACCAACTTCACCGCCAGCTAGAAGTCCAGGAAACTTTTTGAAAAGCTACAGGATAAACTCTTTGACATCAATGGTAACAAACAACATCTCCAAAAGAAAAACTGTGTACATGGCACTCATAAAAACGATTTTCGTTAGTCAGCAAAAGAGATAATGAAAAGACCTGCTATAGACTGGGAAAAGACATTTGCCATCACCCACCTGACCAAAGAGTGGCGTCTGGAACTTATGAATAAGTCTCAAAATTCAGCAGTTAAAAACAATCCAGTTATGAAATGGACAACATTCAGAGCCATTTCACCATGGAGAATGTGCAGCTGCCAAGCACACACATGCAAAAAGACATGTGTGCATCAAGAGACCCGAGAGAGATGTGAATTAAAACCACAGCGAGAGGCCATGCCTGCCTCTGACCCAGCTGGATTCAAGAGACTGCACCGAATACCGTCAGGGAGGCTTGGGACCAGGCCCCACGCGGGATGGCAGGGGGGATACCACACAGCTATTCCTCAAAGCAATGCGGTGACTTCTGATAAACCAAACCTTCCACTGCGTTGTAGAGCGTTGGTCCCAGGGAAGGGAAACTCATACTCACATGAAAAAACTGTGTGCATGTCTGCAGAAGAATAATGTCTGCAATAATCATAAACTTGATGATTCCATGACCCCATGGCCTGGCCATCTTCCCCTCCCTTCACAGCCTCACCAACCCTGAACGCCCCTTCTGTGGTGTGAACACCCCTTCTGTGGTGTGAACAGCCCTTCCATGGTATGAACGCCCTGTCTGTGGTGTGAATGCCCTGTCTGTGGTGTGAACACCCCTTCTGTGGTGTGAACAGCCCTTCCGTGGTGTGAACGCCCTGTCTGTGGTGTGAATGCCCCTTCTGTGGTGTGAACACCCTGACTGTGGTGTGAATGCCCTGTCTGTGGTGTGAACACTCCATCTGTGGCATGAACGCCCTGTCTTTGGTGTGAACACCATGTCTGTGGTGTGAACACGCTTTGTTCCTCCAGAACTTGCCCTGACCCATGGTTGCCATTGTGGTCTCCCGTGCCATTGTGGTTGGCAGGGGGCCGGGTGGAGGCAGCTAGGTCTGGTGAAGCACATGGTGCTGCCCGGGTCTTGGTCAGCCCCCAGGAAGGCAAGTTGTTGTTGTAAGGTGACGCCACGTCTCTTCTGTGTCCTGTACACACTCACTTGCCCTTTCTATTTCCGCAGGAGTTGAAGCCACCCGAGGCCCTGACCAGCACCACAATCTTCACTTCCAGCCTCCAGACCCGTGAGCTAAAGCAGCCTTTGTCTACTATAAGTCATCCTATCTTAGGTACTTTGTTTTAACAACAGGAAATGGGCCGAGCTGAGCCTTAGTGCCCTGGCTCCCTGGACATTCCCACTGCTTTCCATGCCTGAGCATACCGTCCCTCAAGCCACACAGGGCCCTGATCGTATGCCCTGAGAGAGACCAGCTATCTCCACCCCCTCTGCCTGACCTTCATGCTAGTGTCTCTCCACACAAGGGAGTATTTGTTATCTCCCTCCTGACATCAAAGAGCCAGGAACACAGGAGCAAGCTTCCTTCCCTCTCCCTCCTTCCCTCCTCTCTACCCCCTCCCCTCTTTTCCTCCTTCCCCCTCCCTCCCTCCATCCTTCTTCCTCTCTCACAATTCTGGATCCTCAGAGCCTAGGCTTGGGGCAGGATTCCAGCAAGTGACCAGGGAATGCTTACTGCGTGTCAGGACACTGGGAGCTGCTTCTTGGGGTGGTTGTCTGTGCTGAGTCTTCGCAGCTTCCCCCCAAAGACAAAGTCTGATGAAGAGAAGAGCAGCCCGGAGGCTGGAGCTGAGCCTCCATGTGCAGAGACAGACTGGACGGGGGCGGCCATTGAACCAGGTGGATGGAAAAGTCCCGGCAGGGAAGGACAAATGGAAGTCTTTTGGAGAAATCAAAACCTGAGTCTGTGTGGATCTTTTTGAATGTCCACTCAGGTTTGGAGTGACCTCAGAGTGAACTGAATCGTTGCCCCAGTCAGTGTGATTCATGAGACACGTGGAAGAATAAAAATCTAAAGTGGATCCAAAAGCTCATAGCCCAAATTGTAAAATAGAGAATGCCGGAAAGCAAGCAGACAAGATGCGGAACCACCTGATGACAGGGCAAACCACAGAATCGATAGAGGACGTGAATCTGCAAAGTAGACGTCGTTCAGTCGGTCTGCAAAAGAACCAAACAGTACTTCTACACACACATTCACACACACACACACAAACGCACACGCACACGCGCACACACACGCGCACACACACACACGCACACAAACAGCGAGAGCTGGAAACACTCATTAACCAGTAGATTAGATACAGCTAAGAAATTGATAAACAAAGATAAACCCACAGAAGTTAAGCAAGAAACCTAGAGTCTTGATCTGCAAATGTCTTTCTTTTCCCTCCATCCCACAGAATTAAAGCTCGCACGGCTTGGGTGTGTGTGTGGACGCGTTTTCTGCAGCAGACTTTTGTCATGGTTCTTGTCCTTTGTTCACTTGTTATCTGCGTTTATGTCAGTGATTGCAGTAGACACATGCTGATGTAGGATGCATACATAGAGACGTGAACAAGGAAGGAGCCAGGAAACTGTGGCATGGCAGGCTGGTCCGGAACAGACCTGGCCTGCAGGTCAGCAGGCAGAGCGGAAACTACAGTCGTGTCAGCGCCACAGATTTACCATAGGAAATTAAGGAGGAATAGACAGCTAATCCAGTCCTGTTGAGTAGAGCTGCCCTGTTTCTCTGTTCACTCATCTGTGCACCAAGATCACATTGTCTTCTTTACCATAGGTTTAGAGTAATTAGTGATAACTGGTAGCTCAATGAAGGCCATAAACTATGGAATGGCTGACATGGTGGTGCATGCCTGCAATCCTAGCTTCTCAGGAGGCAGAAATAGGGAGATCATGGCCTGAGCCAGTCCAGACAAAGAGATCTCCACCCAAAACAACCAAAGCTTACGGGCTTCAGGCACAGCCCAAGTGGTAGAGTGCTGTCCAGCAAGCCCAGGTCCTGATCTCCTGGTGTGGTATAACCAAAATATGTTTAAAAGAGATTGTCAAAATCAACTATGGCAGAATTGTATCTTCTGGGTGAAATCAACTGTTGGCTATGAGCATACTCACTATTCTCTGTACTTCTGTTAGAAATGTTCTGCCACTGAGAGGGAAGAACAGTTTAGAGATGCACAGAGATGCGGGATGAACTGTGGACCCCAAGGTACAAGTTGTGCCATCCCAACCTTAGAGTCTGAGACCGAAAATGCCCCCCACATCCAGTCTGAGTGCTGACATGGTGCCAGAAATGGAAACTGTGGGCCTGGCCTCCTGTAGCAGGTCGAAGGCAGACCACAGGCTCACTAGAAATACTGCTGCCACTGCCTCCGGGTGGCGAGCAGAGCATGCAGAGGAAACAGAAATCCAAACCATTGCTGGCCCTGTGCATCTGAGGGGAGCCATCCATCCCCGGGGCCCCGCAGCCCGAGTCTGTGGTCCTGTGAGCTTTCGTTTATCTTTCCAGAAGATGCCTCAATGACTCATCCTTGTCCTTCTCTTAGTAGCTCCAGGGTGACCATCTGTTGCGTGCATGCCAGCGTTCCCCGCCTGTGGGAGCCTCCTTCTGCCCAGCCCGGCAGGTCACTCGGCTCTGCAGACCCCAGAGCTGGTTCCTGAGAAATACTCAGTGCAGTGCTGTCCGTGTCCTGACAGTGCTGGGCACTCTGAGTCCACTAGGGGAGCTGGGGCAGCCCCACACCCTGCAGCCATCTGGGTCAGTGCCACCCGGTCCCCAGCACCCAGGCTCTGCCCCACCACACCACTGCCTGCCCTGGCTGCAGCCCCGGCCCGGCCCTTGCCCTTCCTCTCCCCACACGGGCAGGTTGGGAGCTGCTGCCGCTGTACTTAGTGCTTATTTATCACCAGGCACTGCTGGAACTTAATGACACATAAATCACAGATTACGATGTCACAGCTCTCCCTATTCCTGGCTCCAAATGATGCTCGGGATAAAATTCCTGGGACGTGAACACAGGGCACTTGGTACCCTGCAGGCCCGAATTAGTCCTTCCACTGAAGCACAGGAGCCCTGTGCTGGAGAATGGATTCATTCCCGGATAAATGAATGCACGAGGGAAAGAAGACATCGATAAAAACACACATTGCTGTTCATATATTTGCAGAAGGAAGAGGCCTCGGGAAATGCCTGCTGGTGTGGGCTGGGGGTGCAGGAGAGGCTGACGGGAAATGGGCCCCTGCTCCCTGCGGACATAACAGGCCCAAACCCCAGCCGAGCTGGGAATGGACGGCTTGCTGATGACAGCTCTACTTTTGTGGCTTCCGGCTCTCTCTCTCTGGAGAATAATCTTGAGAACGTCCAAGTCCATTTCCGAAGGCCTCTGTGCCATCTCCTCTGCCCTGCTGGCTCCCAGGATGCCCCACGGGAAAAGGTTCCGTGCCTTGTGTGGGTGAGAGTGGGTTCTGTGCTGTTCTGCTCTCAGACGGGCAGCACAGAATTGCTCTTCCTTCTGGTGGCCTCCGGGAGCCAGGAGGTGGGAGGAGATGGTACCACGCGCGCACACCTGTGCTGGTGAGCCGCGTTGGAACGCGGTAGCGTGGGGCTGGGCGTGAGGACAGCATGCCACTGTGCAGAGAGCTGTGAGGAAAGCTGCCTGCCTCCGGCTGCCTCTCAAGCCCGTAATGTTGTGTTCTCTGAAGTTGAGAGAGAAAGGGGATTGGTGATTTATTGGAGGAGGTTTTCTGAAAAATCTCTTTCACAGCTAGCCAGGAGCTGACCTGTTGGGAAGATAGATGAGCTGCTCCCATTATAAAGATTTCGAGGTGACACTTTGGTGAGAGTTGCTTTGGGGGGGTCACTGCCGCTGACTCGCAGCTGCGGACCGTCGCTGGCACCTGGCTCACACAGAAAAAACAGCCACAGTAGAGCTGCCTGGGGCCCACGGGCATCGGAGGTTTTCATTTCTCCAGGTCACCGGGGCCGGAGCAGCCATCTGACCTCTCAGATTCATGACTTAGATTCTCCTGTCAGGGCAGGAGAGATGGCACACCAGGCGGCCTTGGGGACAGGCTCACAGGGCCCAGGCCTGCTTTTCCAGGGTCACCCTGCCGTCCCATGGCTTCACCACCGTGCGTGGATGTCATCTGATATCACCGTCACTCTGTGGGCACAAAAGCCAAGCAGACCGTTTTCCTATTTGTTGCCTATCAAGTTGGAATGAATTACCATGGATGAAGTGGTTCTGTGAGTGCGACTGCGCTAAAGCCCAGGTCTCCGCGGGGCGGGAGGAGGTTTCTCGGGGATCCAGTGGTGTCTGTGAGCTCCTCTTTCCTGCCTCCAGAGGCCCCTGCTCTGCGAGGCCCTGTGGCTCACTCCTCCTCCAGGCCGGCAGGGGTGCTGTCTGGAAGCCCCTGACCCTCCTCTCTCCCCTGCCCACTTCCACAGACCCCTGTGGTTACACAGGCCACCGGGCACTCCCGGTGCCTTGTCCTGGCCCGAGATGGGGTAAAGAAGGAGCTTGAACTCTACCAGCGTCCTGATGCCCTGGAATCTGCCAGGCACAGGAATGAGGGTGCAGACCTTTTGGGAGCCATTATTCTGCCCGCCACTCACACCGTTCTTCATGCTTTGAAAATCCATATCGCCTCATTCTCCGGAAGTTTTAATTCAACACTGCTGTTGCTGCTGCCTGCATAAAACCTCGCCGTGTTGTCCAGAGTCGCCCGTTTTCTTGAGGGCCTGTCCCTTGCCCAGGCCCGGGGTCTTTTCCTGAGCTGCTGGATCTATTCTGCAAGCTTGGAGTCATTCGAGCAACCCCATGCCCAGATGTGGCCATCTGGCCAAGGTCACCATCTGACCAACAGGATGGCAGAGGACGCCCGGTGTTCAGAGGCCTCAGACGTGAAGCATGAATCACACTGGAGTTGATGAACCGTGGTCTACTTTGCTGTCACCAGAGCACTTGCTACTTAATTGGCAGTCAGTGATAATGCTGCACAATGAGGACAGGGTCATTTCTGTGTGGCTTGATGCTGCCCTCAGGACCTGGAAGGACATGGGGACAAAGAGGCTCTCAGGAAGAACTGGTTGCATACATTAATGGATGAATGAATGAATGCAGTCATGGATGGGTGAACGAATGCACTGGTTAATATATGTATGAATTAAATATTAACAGATGAATGAATGATACAGGAATTAATGCATGCATTATTGTGTGGATGAATGAATACAATTCAATGAAATGTATTATTCTTTTTAAAATATTCTCCTTAAATAGCTATCTAAAAGGGTCTCAGTTCAACATGTCAGTTTGTGAGTACAACGCCTCTTGATCAATGACACCTCTTCCATCATCCTCTCCCATCTCCACACCACCCACTCCTCAATCGGCCTCACTCCATTTTCCAAATGTGCACTGAATACCGTGACTACATTCACCACCCTTTCTCTCTCCATTCCTCTGCCGCATCCCCTGGTCCCAATCCCAGCTTCGGGGAATGCATTTTGTTAAACTGTTAGTTGTTCAAAAGTTACATCTTGATGAAGCCATTTTAAACTCTTTTCTATGGATAAAATTTTTCAAGAGTTACTAAGTGGGTAAAATAATATGGGATCATCCTTTTGGCTGCAAGAAGTCTCTTGAAAAATAAGCCATTCTCTTCTCTTCTCCTCCCTCAGGAAGCAGAAAGACTGACCCAAAGGAGCAGAGCCTGGGCTGCAGCTGGTGCTGGGCCTCCAGCCATGGGTCCTCCAACAGGAAAGGCACCTGCTTCACCTGTCTAGGACTCTTGGCATGGTTCATGTTTTCCAGAATGAAGACCCGCTGATATGATCACGAGATGAGACGAGAAAAAGAAAATCCCAAGAGGTCAGGAATTCCCAAGCACAGGAGTCTCAGACCCAGGGACCACCACAGATGTGCGGCCACAGGCCCTGCGTACCCTGCCGATGCTGCAGACAGAATGGCGTGCACGTAGACACAGCTGTCTAGGTCAGGATGCGTCCCAGCGACACAGGCCACGCCGCCTCGAACAAGATCTGCGGCATTCTGTGGGCATCTCACCTTGGTGGGAAGACGTCTGAAGACGGAGGCTGGAGAGGATATGATGGAGTTTCTCGTGAGGGCATCTGGGGGCCTTGTCCTCAGGCAGAGACCGTGCCTGACCCGACGCTGCCTCTGCTTTGTAGGGATATTTATTAGCCCCACAACGCAGGCCATGTCCTCAGAGGCCAGTTCTGGAGCATGCTGAGCCTCCTTCCTGGGGCTCAGGCCTGGGACCTTGTGAAACTGAAGCTTGGGGGAGCTCTGTGCAGGGTGCTCAGGGCCACAGCCTATAGTGATTTGCACGCAGGAAGAAGCCCTAAGGACATGCTGATCTGTAGCTCCAGCCTTTCCTCCTGATGCAGCAGAGCAAATGCCTTTCTTGGGAGAAGAAGCCACGTGGGCCCGAGGGAGACAATGGTGCTAGGTGAATTCACCAGCTCATCTTGAGTCACAGCTTCGACTCTGAGCAGAGAGGGAAGGCATCCCAAGCCATGGAAAGGTGACTGAAAATAAGCCGGAAGCAGAGACTTAATTTCAGGACAACATATTAAATGTGACTTCTGTTCTTTTTAGAATTTCATTTCGGAGCCCTGCACCAAAAGAGCAGTGGAGTAAACCACTTCGATTTCCAAGAGGCTACTGACCTTCAAAGTTCTTTTTCCAGGGGGAAGAAATTTAATTTAATCTTGTCTTCACATATTTGTCCATGTTAGATTACATTAAATGAGTTATTTTTAATCATTGTTCATAAATCACAGCAAGGGTACGCCCTGAGGCACAAAACATTTGCATAAAAATATTAATTGCCGCTATGTCTCCTCGTGGGTTCGCAGGAAATTAGATGAATGCAGACAGGGAACAGGGTGTGGGGAGTGAGGACAGCAGAAGGAAACAGCCCTGCTCGGATTCCTGGTCCTTCTGGAACAGCTCCCAGCTTCGGTTCCCGAAGTGCACTCAGAGTCAGGATCCTCCTCCGACGCCTCCTCTCTCATCGGGCCTCCCGGGATTCCACCAGGGCACACGATTCTCCTTCCCTTGTCAACAGGAAGCTGTGACCTAGCCTCTGTGTGGAAACTGGACCCTTCCTCCTGGTTCAGGTATCTGCATGTGCATGCCCAGAGAGCCGAGAACCAGCCCATCCCGCTCAATGCCCAGGGGTCCCTGCCAGGACACAGAGCAGCACCGTGTCAGTGAGATTCTTGTTCCCACAGCCCAGCCTCGTAGGCAGCCCATGCTTCTAACCTTCCTTCAGAAACCAGAAGCTTCTGAGCTGTCCTGTGGGCTGAGTACTGCCATCCCAGCAGTACTGAGGGTCCAGAGGGGTCACGTGAACTTGCCAATGGCTTGCCGAGCTGGGCTGGCATCTCCCCACACACACCCCATGTCAGGAGTTAAGTGCCCATGTCTCATCTTTATTCAATTCTGTTTTATTTTCAATAGGAGAGCATCTCTCTGGAGGGAAAGCATTCCTGTTGCCATCGAGATTCTAACGCCAAGGTAAAGACACCTTCAAAAATACCAACCTTATCACATATTTATTTCAGGCCTGGCAAGAAAGCGTGACAGGTGACCCACATTATTATGGAGGCTTTTGTGCATGTGTAAGTGAAAGGTGCTCCTGCCTATAAATTCACCGTGCATGGGACTAGAGGGGGCTTCCATCAGAGCAGATTCACAGCATCGCCAAGAAATCCTGGGTAGGAGGCAGAGGGGCTGAACTCGACCAAGAGCGCGTGGGTCAAAGCAGCAGCCACGCCGCCTCCTGCATGCTTTTGTGCTTTTGTTGGTCCATTCATCCAGGCGTGCGCACTGGCTGGACCTGCCGTGTGCTGACTTGTAGGAAGAGGAAGCAGACGCTGCCCTTGGGCCACAAGCCAGGTATCTGTGGCGCTTCCATTGAGCGACCGGTATCCATGGAGCACCCCTGCTGGCTCTTCCTACCCAGGGGTCCTTCCATGGGGCGTTCCGTCTTTGGGGCTCCCGAGTTTGGCGGTGTGGAGGGGACATGGTGACAATGAGCCTTAGAGTGGCAGCTCCACTACAAACAATCTCAGACTGTCACTGTTTCCATTCCCATTACAGGGCCAGGCTCTAGCTGGGGCATGTGGTGGTGCTAAGATGTCCCCGTTTTATGTTGGCTACTGCACAGTTTCCAGGAGGCAGCTGTCCCACACTGGCCCTGACTGTCTGTATTCCGGACTGACCGATGGCCGGTCCTGGCACATGCGCACAGCAGAGACCAGCTCAGCAGAAGGGGGAAGAGTCAGGTGGGCCCCCAACATCCCATCTGAGATGGGAACCCTGTCCCATCTCAGAGTGGGCCGTGGCAGGACCTTCCAGGCAGTTCTAGGAGACAGGACCACAAAGCTGGAGACAGCAATCCCAGCTAGGGCCGCCCTGGTCAGCCCAGAGCTACCACCCACCGGCCCCGGCAGACAGAAACCCCAAGTGCCAGAAAGGAGCTGAGTGAGCAGAAGTGAAATCCGGCGCTGAGGCCTGAGGCTGCCTGTCCCTCATCCCATTTGGAAGGGAGCCCCCGGGGCCCCTGGCTTCAGCGCAGGCCACCAGGTGGGGGCTGAGCAGAGACTGCAGCCATGGCCTCAATCCCGTGGGTCCTCATGGCACTTCTCCTTGGACAGACTCAGTGGGTAGACTGAGGCAGCAATTGTGCAGTCATAGGATTCAAGGTTGTGGATGAAGTGGTGCTGTGCTCCAGTCCTAGTTACTGACCTTGGTAGTTTGTTGGCCTAGTGAAGCCTACTGCAGTTTCTACATCTTTGAGTGCAGCCTCAAGAAGCCCTCCCTCCCCTCTCCCCCCTTCCCCTCTCTCCCCCTTTGGGGCCAGCCTGGAAGTGGGCGGTGTACAGTGGACTCCCCACAACTATGGTGTAAGCACTTGCAGACTGGGTTCACTGGGGAAAGTAAAAAAGAATGGGCATTTCCTCTGCTCTGTTGACCCAAACCGTGCAACAGCTGAAATACCTCCAAAACGAATGTCAGGGTCAGGAGGACCAGGAGGGAGGGGCCCGCTTTGGAGTGTTCTAGAAATCATGAAAGGCCGCCGTACCCAGCGCTGTGCTGGGATGTGGATCAAAGGTCCCGTTCTGCCCGCAGTACGGTGCTCTGGGGACGTCATTACCTGGGGCTCAGTGACTCGTTACCGTTCTGGGTTGTTTATACCGACGACTTTATTGGATCTGCGCGCATGTCCCAGGAAATGGCTTTTGTTTCTCCAGGCAGAGCAACAAAATCAGATGATGAAATAACATAATAATAATCATGATAATTAACCCCTTTCATCAAGAGAACTAAGAACACATAGTTAAGGGCCACATAGTATAGCAATAATATTTAGGGCTGGAAGAATGATTTCCATCATGGCGGTCAGACAAGAGGACCAGATCTTCCTTCTAATTGATGCTCTGCCGGGCTCGGAGCCTGCTGGTGGGCAGCATGGAGCGTTAATTAGATGGCGCTCAGCGGACTCCAGCTCCGGCACACACGAGCACCCTTCCTCCCAAGCCGCGGCCGATTCCCGCACCGCCCTTCCTGGTAGACATTATTACCTTTGTGATGAGTCCAATAGATTTTCTGCAGGCATTAACTTTTTTAGTAAACAGACCCAAATTAACAGCTCCTTATGACATTTCACTCCAGGGATCAAATCCAAAGCACGCATTTCAGATATAAATACCTCTTCTCTGCTTCTAATGAACGGGTGTTGTTGTTGAGAGCCAGGTGAGACACATGTCTCGTCTCTGTCCCACCCTGCTCCGTGCGTCCGTCCCTCCAGTGGAGAGCACCATCACCTTCAGGGGCAGAAGGCAGACGCGTGCTAATTTTCCATAATTCAAGGAAACCAGGTCTAGTTGTGAACCTCCCCTGCACAGAGCTCCCTCCTCCTCTGCAGGAATGCACCGCACAGAAACGAACACGATCTGCCGGAGCTAATGTCAGCAGCAGCAGCAGCGTCCACAGGACCTGGAGTGGGAAAGTGGTCCCAGTGTGGCTCCTGGGACTGGGCAGGTGTTGGGGGAGCTGCTGTCACCGCTGAGTCACCTGGCTGGCGGCAGCCTTGTGGTACTGTGCATGCCGATGGCGTCACAGTGGTGCACGGGTGAAAGGGTCAGGGGAGGGCGTGGGCCGCCGTGGGCGTGAGCCTGGGCGCACACCCACTCCCCATGGTGACGTGTATCCTGGAGATGAAATGCACCCTGCCAGCTCCGGGGAAAGCTCCCCATCCATCTGCGTGGCAGCCGGCTTTCGGACTCCAGTAAATCTGGAAGAATCCCCGGAGCTAGGTTTGGAACTGAGTGCGTCCCCTTACAAAGAAGGGCGTCCGTGCTGTGGTTCTTGTCTTCCTGCATTTCTTCCGTCTTGGTGGACGGGCAGGTGACTTACATGCCCCTGGGCTGGAGGGTCCGTGGTGGTGGAGGAATGGCTTCCGGTTACAGAGTTCCTTTGGCAGCTCACTGGGGTCTTTTCCTCTTCAGAGCTTCATTACCGTGACAATGCAGGGATGCAGCAAAGGCAGAGGAGGGCCACAGGCTTTGGAGGCGGAGAGGAAAGGGAAGGCTGAGCAGAGGTGACTGAGCAGAGGAGCAGCAGGGCCTGTGGTTCTGTCAAGATGAGGGCTCGGGTACCACGAGGCCTGAGACCCGCAGGGCGTGAGGCCGTGATGCGGGGCAAATGGTCAGCTGGCCAGGGGCAGTCACCAGGCTCCCCCTCAGGGACAGGCTGAGCTTGAGGCCCTGGAAGACGGGGAGCCAGCGTGGAGCAAGAGCCTCTGGAGGAGGAAGGCAGTGGGGGGGGCTGTGCTATGTGATCATGGGAGGTGGGGGGCTGTGCCCTGTTTCTCTGAGTAAAGGACGCCCTCCCTGCATCCACCCTCACAGTCCTCCTGTGGTTCATCCTGCAGTAGGTCCTGAAGGTCGTCATATTTTGAGGACTCAACTGTTTCTCTAGTGGCTCATTCCCTGGATGAGCACAACCATCAGTAATTCACGAGTCCTCCAAATGTCTGTCACTGGAAATCGAAATGTACAAAACTTTCCTCCACACTGTTTCCCCAAATTCTACTTCACCCTCATTTCCCCATCCTAATGATGATGGCTCCCTCTTTTCCGTTGCTCAAGCCAAAAGTATTGCCGTAGTCACCTTGACTCATCCTCTTGTCCATTCCCCACATCCAGCACTGGCTCTCCTTTGAGGCATAGTCACAATTTAACTATTTCTCGTTTCCTCTGTTATCACTTCACTATCGTCAGGCAGCCTCTTATATAGTCTTCCTGTACTTCCTACACCTGCCTCCCCCTGCAGGGATATCCTTACACCACAGTGAGGGTAATGCTTTAATCTAGGACAATTCATTGCCTCTGTTCTGCTGAAATACCTACATCTCTGATTTAGAGTAAAGTCCCCTGCCCTTCCTGTTCCATCAGAAGCCTCTAGGCCTCTGCTGACCTGTCTCAGGGACCTGTCTGAGTCTCATATCCGGTTCATTCCTTTCCCTGGCTGTCTTTCATCTTAGCCACACTGACTTCCCCTGATGCTTGTTTCACACACCAGAAACCTTCCTGTCTGAGGCCACTGTGGGCTGAAGAAGGCAGGAGGCCTTAGGGCCATGGTTCCTGGGTGGGCTCGTGAGGGCAGGCCCGCTCGGTGGGATTAGTGCCCTTGAAGACAACAGAGACGTGGTTCTCCATGTGCTTCCGCCACGTGAACACACTGACATAGCAGCAGAGATGGGGACTAGGAGCCAATTCCACCCGATGGAGGAATTCTAGCCTCCAGCGCTGTGAGAGACTCACAGCTGCTGCCCCTGGTCTGTGTTGTGTGTTATGGAGCAGGGGTGGTGGTCACAGCACAGCCCCTCCCCCCACGATCACAGAGCACAGCCCCTCCCCCCAGTCACACAGCACAGCCCCTCCCCCCACGATCACACAGCACAGCCCCTCCCCCCACAATCACACAGCACAGCCCCTCCCCCCAGTCACACAGCACAGCCCCTCCCCCAGTCACACAGCACAGCCCCTCCCCCCACGATCACACAGCACAGCCCCTCCCCCCACAATCACACAGCACAGCCCCTCCCCCCAGTCACACAGCACAGCCCCTCCCCCCACAATCACACAGCGCAACCCCTCCCCCCACAATCACACAGTGCAGCCCCTCCCCCCACAATCAAACAGCACAGCCCCTCCCCCCACAATCACACAGTGCAGCCCCTCCCCCCATGATCACACAGCGCAGCCCCTCCCCCAGTCACACAGCACAGCCCCTCCCCCCATGATCACACAGCACAGCCCCTCCCCCCAGTCACACAGCACAGCCCCTTCCCCCAGTCACACAGCACAGCCCCTCCCCCCACAATCACACAGTGCAGCCCCTCCCCCCACAATCACACAGCACAGCCCCTCCCCCCACAATCACACAGTGCAGCCCCTCCCCCCATGATCACACAGTGCAGCCCCTCCCCCAGTCACACAGCACAGCCCCTCCCCCCACGATCACACAGCGCAGCCCCTCCCCCAGTCACACAGCACAGCCCCTCCCCCCACGATCACACAGCACAGCCCCTCCCCCCACAATCACACAGCACAGCCCCTCCCCCCAGTCACACAGCACAACCCCTCCCCCCACAATCACACAGCGCAACCCCTCCCCCCACAATCACACAGTGCAGCCCCTCCCCCCACAATCAAACAGCACAGCCCCTCCCCCCACAATCACACAGTGCAGCCCCTCCCCCCATGATCACACAGCGCAGCCCCTCCCCCAGTCACACAGCACAGCCCCTCCCCCCATGATCACACAGCACAGCCCCTCCCCCCAGTCACACAGCACAGCCCCTTCCCCCAGTCACACAGCACAGCCCCTCCCCCCACAATCACACAGTGCAGCCCCTCCCCCCACAATCACACAGCACAGCCCCTCCCCCCACAATCACACAGTGCAGCCCCTCCCCCCATGATCACACAGTGCAGCCCCTCCCCCAGTCACACAGCACAGCCCCTCCCCCCACGATCACACAGCGCAGCCCCTCCCCCAGTCACACAGCACAGCCCCTCCCCCCACAATCACACAGCACAGCCCCTCCCCCCACAATCATACAGCACAGCCCCTCCCCCAGTCACACAGTGCAGCCCCTCCCCCCATGATCACACAGTGCAGCCCCTCCCCCCACAATCACACAGTGCAGCCCCTCCCCCCACAATCACACAGCACAGCCCCTCCCCCCACAATCACACAGCACAGCCCCTCCCTCCACAATCACACAGCGCAGCCCCTCCCCCCATGATCACACAGCACAGCCCCTCCCCCCATGATCACACTGTGCAGCCCCTCCCCCCATGATCACACAGCGCAGCCCCTCCCCCCATGATCACACAGCACAGCCCCTCCCCCAGTCACACAGCTCACCCTCTCCCCCCCCCCCCCCCCCCCCCCCCCCCCGCCGTGTCTGGTATTCTCACTTTCTTTTCTAAAACGTGTTTTCTTTTGACTTGCAAAGCTATTCCGTTGTTTGTAAATGTACTGCAATTATTATATTATTTATTGTATATGGTTTTACGATGTTCTTATCATTTATTTTCGTTTCTACTAGAAAGAACACGGTGTTGGCGATCACGTTCCGTTTGTACGGCAGAGCCCGGGACTGTTTGATGCATGGTAGACCTCGGGCAAGGGTGTGTTCAATAAGTAATGGGGAGGAGGGGGTGTGTTCAGGGTGCCTGGAGCCGCGGATCAGCAAGACCCAAATGAGCCCGCACAGCTCCAAGTTCGTGGGTGCTAGTACAGGAGCATTTATTTTTTCTGAAGGGAATCTGCATGGTACCGAATTTCTCAATAGGAACATGGAAAGCAAGAATAAATCATGTCTTAACGTTTCGATGGAGAAAAGAGGAATGTTTCCAGCCCAGTACGTAATGCTCAGCCCAACTTCCAGAGACATGGGAGGCAGCAGAAGCCAGCACTGGCCCTGGCCTGCGCACTGTTGGGAGGGAGAGCCTGGAACAGGTCACCCGACAAAGCACAGCCGTACGCCAAGCGGTCTTCTGGCTTCGTCCTGCAGGAGATGGGAAAGGCGGCCTTCCGGGCTCACCGAGGCGTGGGCAGCGGCGGGCCGCGGCCTGCAGCTCAGCCGGCTCAGGTGGGGCAGGGTGGACAGAGGGCCGGCGCACCCAAGGCCCTCGGGCTGCCGCCGAGCTCACCCACTGCACTTTGAGGGAGAAGCGGGCTTCTGCGGGCTTCGTGAGAGAGGTGAGCCACGGACATAAGACAAATGAAAGGACAGGTGTGAACGAGACTGTGATTAGTCCTGAGGCAGACAAACAAAGGTTCATCACAGGGAAGGTGATCCTGGTGTGTTGGGTGTTCCAGGCATGAGCCTGACTTACATATTCATGATGACATAAATATGTAATATTAATCTGCCACAAAATAATATAGCACTGTTAGGAGGAGGGGGGGAGTGGGGAGATGTCAAGAGAGAAATCTCAGATAAAATTAAGCATTTTTCATAGAGCTGGCTTTTCTCCTGTGCTTCCCAATCTGGTACCTTTGCACACCCAATCGCTTTCTCCTGTCTTTCCCAGTAGCTCCATATTCCACTGGTTGTCTGGGCCTAGACCCTGGGATTATCTTCATTACCCCGTCCGTGGTCCTTCAAGCTCAGATTCAGTATCATCTCTGGCCCCTTGTAAACAGAACCTCTCTCCTTCCTTCTCTCATGGCTTTTGCTCTATGTGTCCTATGGTCTTGCTATTTCTTATCTAAAATGATCCTTGTCTCTGGCGGTGACCTTCCTCAGCCCCGGTCAGCATGAGCCTCTAGAACACACCTGCCTGAAATGCTAAGGAAACTGTGCTGCTCCTGGACGCAGATCAGGTGGGGGGCGGGCCTGGGGGTGGGGTGGGAGCAGAGGGCGGGGACAGGACTACCACATGAATGGATTCATTCTGTGACAACAGTGTTGGTAAAGGGACTTCCCACAGCTCTCTCCTTGCATGGACCTCAATCGACCCCCATCCTGGAAGCTGAGAGCATCCTCTCCAGACAGCTCCGCCAGCCCCCAGGCCCCACGTCAACCAGGCTCCCATGGGCTGCCTGATCAAACCCTGGCCCTTGTCCTGCTGCTTTAAGCAGCACAACATGTTTCCCATGTTTGCTCTTTTTGGGGGGGGGGTAATTAAGAAATAAGTGTTAAAATACACGATTACTGTTTTATACAGATTGATTCCTTCCCCAATTTATGTATTTTAGGTGTATTTATTAAGTGTAAATGAGTTTAGAAATAGTATATCATTAGCATAAATTAAGTCTGCTAAAGTTTGTATAATGTACATTTCCTTCCCAGTATTTGGGTTTGGATTTCAGGCTTCCCACTCCCTCGGTGTGCTTGCTCAGCCGGCACCCTACTACCTGAGCTGGGCCTCCAGACCAGCTTTTTGTTGGTTATTGTGGGGGTGGATTCTTGTGGACTTTTCTGATTTGGCTGACCTCAAACTGTGATCCTCAGATCTCAGCCTCCTGGGTAGGTAAGATTACAGGTGTGAACTGCTGGTGCCTGGATTTGTTTTGTGTGTTTTTGTCTTTAACAATCCTTTTGACTCAGTGTAGACTTTTCACACACTCACCCTCCTTTCAGTTCACATTGCCCGGTGTAGTTTTCCCCTTTGTGTTAGTTATATCCAGCTGCATAACAAATATCCCCAAACTCCAACGTTTCCACAATTGCCACTTTTTGTCCCCTCAGATGTGGTCCAGGTAAGCGGCTCACAAGGCTGCGAATGAGGCCCAGGCCCCTGTATCATCCCATCTGCTGTACCAGGACTGCTGCTCACACTTGGCCGGGTGCTCTGCAGGACTGGGGCTGGCCACTTGCTGCTTCTTAGCTCCATTCTTGTAGATGTGGCCAGTCTGTAGGACACTAGGCTTCCTCGGAGTGAGTGATGGGAAAGCAAGAGCCAGGAAGTGAGTGCCTGGTGTCAGGAGCGTGTCCTGTCAGTCCTGCTGTCTGGGTCATCAGAACCAGAGCCCAGGAGAAGCCAGTGGTGAGGGGCTGACTGACCCTCACGAGGGCTGAGGGGTCCTGGGGCCCCGGAGTTGGCTTTGGGAACCCTGGTGCCCTGTGACTTTCACACTCTTCATCTTCATTTTCAGAGGTGTCTTATAACTGACAGGAGGGCTAGTTTTCATGTCGTCTCTTTAAAAAAAGTCTTAATCCTAACTGTGATGTCTACTTGCTATTCTTGATCATTGTCCCATTTCTACTATGGAGCACACCAGAACACTCTAGATTATTTAAATTTTAAATGTTTAAAAATTTACTTGTACTTACCATTTTATTTTCCCCGAGGCTTGCTGGGATACCTCGTAAGTAAATGAGCTCTATTCAGTTCTCCTAATTGAAATCAAGGGTAAAATATTTTTTCCCTGGGTAAAACATAGCATCCAGAAGTGCAAATCTCTGATGATTTGCTCAATTAAGTTGCTACATCCACCACAGCAGCTGGGAGAGCAGCTCCCCGAGTATGAGCTTTAAATGTCCCCTAGCCCTCGCCTGTGCTTCCGGCTCCAGCCAGACAAGGGAGAGGACTGGCGAGTCACAAAGCGGAGGCCCTGTGCTGCCAGTCTCCGCTGACCACCCCCATCCGCGGTGGGGTAACATCGACTGGGCAGGGACTCTTCTTTCTTAACGGTCACTTCTCAAATGGAGAAGTGTGAGGAGGTGTTCAGAGGAGACTCATGTAGATAAGAACATTAGCCCCAGAGGGAAGAGACCAGCCCTCCCAAAGGGTGTGAGGCGTGTGAATGTCTTCAGCCAGCCAGGGCGGGAAGCCATCCCCATGACAGACACCAGCACAGTGCTCAAACCAAACCAGGTACAAGCTAGGGAGCATGCTCTCAGCTGCTCCATTATAAGAAAGTAGAGTTCAATGGCCGCCACTGGATGACCCCTCAGAGTCCAGTGACAGAAGCTGCTACCATGGACTTCAGCCCTCAGGGGGAGGAGGCCCCATGCTCAGGGAGGCACAGAGGGAGGAGGCCCCATGCTCAGGGAGGACTACTTGCTACTGAGGTAAATTAAGAGAGTCTAACATATGGAAGTCGCTTCCAGTTTGTCTACTTTTCTATTCTCTTTCTTTCTGTGTGGAAGGAAAATATATTACAACTTCTCATTGTGTCACCAAGAGGTGATTTTGAGTGATGATTGAACGGCGATCCCAGGCTAATCATTGTGTCAATGCAAGAACACAGAAAGCCTTTCCACCTTCCGATGTGTTTCCATCGTAGAGTTATTTCTTCAAGGTCTGCCTCTGGGACTAATGTTCTTATCTACCGTTACTGTTGTTAAAGTCTTTACTTTTTGTTTAGATTCATTCCTAGTTTCTTGCTCTCTCACTCACTCGCTTTCTCTTGTGATTGTTTTTTGTAGCAATTGTGAATGGAGTTGCTATTTTCCTGATCTCCCTCTCATCTTGTTCACTGATGCTGTATAGAAAAACTATGGGTTTTTTTGCATTGGTTTTGTATCCTGTTATGTTGTTGAAGGTCTTTATCAACTGTAGACGTTTTGAGATGAGATCTTTAAGATCTTTTGGGTAGAAGATCATATCATCTGCAAATAGAGATGATTTGGCTTCTTGTGCAGCTATTTGGACCCCTTATTTCTTTCTCTTGTCTTATTGCTGTGGCTAGAAATTCCAGGGCTATGTCGAGAAGGAGTGGAGTGGACATGTTTGTTGTTCCTGCTGTTAGAGCAAACGGTTTGAGTTTTTCCCCATTTGGTTTGATATTGGCTACAGGGTTCTCATTTATAGGTTCTCATTTTGTGGTGTTAAATTCCACCTACTTCTAATTTCTTCATAGCATGTAAGATAATAGAACATAGACATTTGTCCAAGTCTTTTACTGTGTCTTTTAGATGAGTTCTTGTCTCAATTCTGTTTTGGTGGTGTTTTACATTTACCGATTCCTTAATAACACACTAACTTTCCACACCTCAAATGAAACCAGCCTTAACATAATGTACAATGTTATTGATTACTTGCTGAATTCTTGTAGTGTGTACTTCATTGAGAAACTATACATCTATGTTCATCAAAGTGATTGGTCTATAGTTCTCATTTATATTGTAACCCAATCCATTATTTAGTGGAAATCTAGCTTCTAGAATGAGTTTTGTAGTATTCCCTCCCTTTGTATATCAGGGAAAAGTTTGAGAAGCATTGATGCTCTTTTATAAAGGACTTGTAGATTTCAGCTATGAATTCATCAAATCCTGAGCTTCTCTTTGTTGGAGGTTCTTTATTATAGATCTTTATAAATGGCTTATAGATCTTGGCTCAATCTTGGTAGGTTAAAGTTACCTAGATTTGAGGCATTTTTTAGAAATCAGATTTCCCAGTCTGAGTAACGGAATTGCAAACATTCCCTCACAGTCTTCTCAACTTCCCTTGTGATTCTTTCACCTCCAATTACATTCATCTGAGTCATTTCCCTTCTCATTTTAGTCAGTCTGGCTGTTTATCATTTTTGAAGATCCAGCTTCTTGTTTCAATGACTTTTGCATCTTTGGTCTCTGTTTCATTGATTCCTGCCCTCATTTTTGTTCTTTCTTCACATCTCCAGTTTTGGGGTTTAGCTAGCTACCTTTTGGTTAGGGTCTGGCCCTCCAGGTGGTGTGCATGCTGCTTGCTGCAGGCAGAAGTCCTGGGTTGGAGCGTCACGGTGCTGGAAGGCCAGGAGCTGAGCCTCCGGCAGCAGCCACTCGCGGAGGAACTGGAAGCGTAGTTCTTTCTCCAGTAGCCTCGTAGGCTCCTCCTGGGGAGCCCGAGCTGGTCTTCCTTCTGTGGTAGCCGGTGTGCTGCACACGCACAAAAGGGCTCGTGTGCCACTCCTCTGTGCCCAGTCACAGACACTGGCTTGTTCCTGAACCAGCCTTTGTCCACACTTGAGTTTGCCATTCCCCTCGAACCCAGGGTAAGTCTCCACAGGAAGAGCATGGGGAAGAGACAAATAGGAAAATAGAAAGAATAGACAAATCCCCAACCGGAAGCCGGTGTAAGAGCATGAAAAACTCCAGCCGACCAGGGATCCAGGAGAGACCTCGGCATTGGCGGTAGAGGCACAACTCACTCTGAATTCCATCAACATAACGGCTGTTATTTCTTTCTTCTTTCTGTTACAAGCCTCGTATTTAAGAGTTTTTATACTGTTGATTTTCTTTAACTGGACCCTCAGTTAAGCTGTGCTTTCTTTTGGTTAATGGAGACAAAGGACCGAGGGTGGCTGTCAGCAATTCATGCTTTCTCCTTCCCCAGTCCCACACTGATAATTCCATCTCCTCCCTGGATTTTCAAAAGGTAGAACTTCCCGTTCATCTGCCATCTGGCTCATACTTCCGTCCCCAGCACGCTGTTTCTCCTAATTCCTCCCAGTGAGGGTCAGCAACTGGAAGAGTTTGCTGACTGGCTGTCCTTATGGAGAGCAGAGTTTCTCCCTGGGGATCACCTGTGTTCACTCCCTGTGTCCGTCCTTCGCTTCAGATCTCGGCAAACTGAGGCCTCCTATTCGTTCATCACCCCTTTTTCTCAGTCCTCAGCCTCCTTTCCCCCATGGCTTTCCCGCTGCCTGAGGGTGAGGCTTCTTGTCACTAACAGGTCCTCCGCTGGGCTCCAGATGGCCAGGAGATAGTTTTCAGGAGCTCTTTCAAGGCTGTTGACTGTTTGGTTATTTAATTCATAGAAGATAGTCCTGTCCCCTCTCAGTCTTGCTCTGACTTCTCTGTGGTAAGCACCCTTCCCTGGGTTCTTGGTCCTGGTGTGGGGGTCTCACACTCTGGGCAGGCAGGCTCTGTGCCCAGGTCCTTCTGAGGTCAGGGTGTCGGGCTGGTCCCCTGGGCTGGTCCTGGGCTTCTGCACAGGCTGAGCTCGGCCCTTGGGACTGGGGAATCTGTGATTGCCACCCAGCCCAGCAGCCTTCATGAATGCTGCAGGGTCTCATGCCAGCTGTCAAATTTGTAGCCCACGCCACATATCTTTAGCCTCTGCCCTTGTACTGAAGCCAGACCAGAGTCATCTTGAGCCCAGCCCCTGGTTGTGTGGCCTGAAAGTGGCATAAGGAAGAAATCCACAGGGGCACCGTGAGTCTCTCTTGGGTTACCAGCCTGCCTTCCTCATGTCCTAGCCTGATCATGGTGTTGGGTTCGAGGGTAGCTGGGTCACAGCTCTTCCCTGCTGCCCTGACACAGACTCCAGGCTCTCCAGGGAGGTCCTTGGAAGGAAGGAAGGTGGCTCTATCCATAGATTCCTCTTGATCATTCTTAGTTTATTTCAGAAGCTTTGTTTGCTCTCCTGACAGCTCTGTCTCTTGGCATAAGCTTCTGCTGAGGGTTGATTTGGTTGTGAAGAGTCTCATTTCCCTGTTTCCCTCAGAGCTGGAATTACCGTTTGGACTCATAGTATTTTCACCGTGCTCTGGATGTGGCAGTGATGTGTTTTAACAGGAGCGGGTATACCGTCACCCTATCTAAGGCTGTTTGCCTGCACCCAATTTCAGGAAGACCTTGCCTGATGCCTTCTGCAGCTCCTTTGCTTTTCTTCCTTACTGTTTTTCCTCCCTAAGTTCAGATGTCAGTGATGCGTCTGGAAACATTTGCTGGACACGACAGGGTCGCTCTTCATGACTGTTTTTCCCTCTGGGTCTCTGATGATCTAGCCGCAGTCCAGGCGTCCCCTCCCCGCTGTGAATGACGTGTGCATCTACTTCTGCAGTTGCTTTCCTGGTCCTCTTTTCTTATCTGAACCTGCACAGCAATCCCCGGTGGTGGCGGCTTTGTAACAGGTTTGACATCCGCTCCAGTAAAGTTTTCAGTTTTGTTCATTTTCTTGGCTATTTCCTTAGCTATTTTTGGCCTTTTGTGTTTTCGGAGACTTTAGAAAAATCTTGGCAATTTCCATAGAAAAATCTGTAGGGATTCATTTTGGGATTGCACTGAATATAGACATCAACTCGGGAAGAAGTGACATTTTCCAGTGAGTCACTCCGTGCCC
Organism: Dipodomys spectabilis; assembly: GCF_019054845.1. Taxonomy (NCBI): domain Eukaryota; kingdom Metazoa; phylum Chordata; class Mammalia; order Rodentia; family Heteromyidae; genus Dipodomys; species Dipodomys spectabilis. The sequence goes on along the minus strand of NW_024870907.1, from coordinate 5,451,749 downwards.
CCGCGGGGGACATTTTTCCATCTATGCAAGTCTTCTTCAGTTTCTCAGAGTGACATTGTCTAAATCCCAGGCCGAGGCTCCGTCAACCTTCTCTGGATTCATCTCTGCTTAATTGCCTTTTGGTGTGACTGTAGTTAGCAGCTTTGTAAAAGTTGGTTTTCTGTTTCATTCTAGATGGCAAGGGAGTTAAAACCTTAGGTCATATGACCTAAATCATATGACTTTGCCTAACTCATGGATCAATTCCCTACTTTCTTTTCTGTAGCCACATTGAACTTTTTACATCTCCAGTGACTCCGGTCCTGCCTTTCCTACCTTCTGCTGCTTCATTTTTTTTTTTATCACCTCCTTCACTGACTGAACACGGCCTTGTGCACCATGTTAAACCAAAGTCTGAATCATGAGTTTTAACAAGGGATATTTTGTTTTGCATGCAAAGCTTTGGATTATTAACTTTTAAAGGTGAAATTTGTGGTAGGTGTCTTTCTAGAAATGTTTATGGAAAGAATAAAGCTACAATCCAGCCCTTCATTGCCTAGAGTTTTTAGCCTGATGTTACTGAAATTAGCTGATTTGTGTGTGTTGTTGTTATTGTCTTGTTTTTATTCTTGTATTACTTTAAGCAATTTCGTAATTTGTCTATTTATTTCTCTAATCTAGCAGATAATACTGATTAATTTCCAAATATTCATTCTTTGCATTACTGATATATACAGAACTCGGTCATAATGTGTTAATCTTGTTCCTTACTACTGAATTGTTATGTTTTATACCATTTGTCTTGAGTCTGTACCCATGATAATGAAAAAGATACATATCCAGACATTGTCTTCTAATGCCTTTATTAACTCTGTATAAAAACAACGGGCAGTACTCACAGTGTGTGGTAGGTATCATATTGCTCTCTCTTTTTTATCTTGGAAAGACTTTATGTAGGAATATTTCTATTCTCCCACCTTATTTGGGAGAACTCCCTTGTGAGTTTTGTTGAACTTGAACATTTTTGTCTTTCTGTTTCTATTTGGAGAGGTGAGCATGGGAGTTTTGTTATGCAAACAGGTGAGCTTTCTTCCCTGATCGTGAGCTACTAAGATTTTAAAGCTGTTCATGGACATATCTAGAAGACATTGTTTAAAGAAAATTTTCTCATTTCATTCAAAATGTCTTATTTGTCATTACAAAATAGAACATGATGTTCTTGTACGCTTTTACTCTCATAAGGGCCTATAGTAAGTTTCCTTTTGTAGTTCTTGGTAAATTTAGTAAGCCTTGGCCAAATATTTTGTAATTTTAAACAATTTCAGCCCTATTACTTTCCTTTAATGTTTTATTTACTTCTACTTAATTGTTTATCAATTCCTGTCTTCACTTACTTCTACCTTCTTTGGCTGTGATTTGTTCTTTTGTAAGATTCTTAAGATGTAAAGTTAGATCATTGATCCTATTTCTTTTTTTCTTTTCTTTTTGTTGCTCATGGGGCTTGAACTCAGGGCCTGGACACTGTCCCTGAGCACTTTCACTTAAGGCTAGTGCTCTACCATGTTGAGCCATAGCTCCATTTATTTTTTCTTATGTCTGCATTTAAGGTGGTTAATTTCCCTCTCTTAGCTTGATAATTACATACACTGTAATATTTCTTCAGAGGTTGACTATAGAGATTATAAATGTGCCTTAGAATTATCCCCCTGCCCCACAAACATCTCCTATACCGACTCAATAATGTTAGAAGCTCTGAGACCATTTTGTATCAATTACTCACTCCTGACTTTTGCATTATTATCCATATACATTTTAATCACATATTGTAAATGTAAATATAATTTCTACAGGGCATTGTATTATTTGTGAAATTAAATTCATAGTTACAGTCACATTTCACCCTTGGCTCTGCTGTTCATGCCTTTTTGCATTTGCTTACATTTTACTGCTCTTTGGACAATTGTTCTATTTATCAGCTGAGATGGTGATCTCACACTGGTCTCTGGGTTAACAAGAGGGTGGGCTCAGAGCCCTCAGTGGGCTGCCCGGCGGGGGCTGACGGGCCTTGGCTGGGTCTTCCCCGCTCTGGGTGTCATTCAGATGGTCTCTGTCCCTCCTGGTGGTTCCCCTCTGATGTCGGTTGCCCAGGTTTTCTGTTTTGGGTTAATACATTAAAAATAACCTGCATCCCTGTCGACGTTTAGTTTGGGAGATGTTTTGTCCCATGTCACTCATTCCCAACTTTGCTTCTGCCTCCCTCCCCATGCCCTGTCCTGTCCACTGCTGCCCCACCTCCCACCCCTTCTCGAAGTCTGCATCCAGCCCCTGAGCTCACCCTCCTCACCCTCCTCTCAGCCCTCCTCTGACTCCGTATGACCCGTCTCCCCCCAGGAGGCAGGGCTGAGCACAGCAGTCCCAGCACCTGGGCCACCGTCTACCTAACCCGTACAGGCCCCGCCGCAGCGCGCGCAGGGCCGACTGCCTCTGGCTGTTCCCGTGTTCTCCGCCTCACCATGCGCCTGCCTTCTTGCTCATGCTGATGCACGAGAGTGTGTGCAGAGCGTGTAAAGACTGCAGTGGCTGCAGCTTCCCCATCCCATGGAGGCCATTGGTCTTGGATCCAGAATATTCCAGGAAAAGTGGTATCAGTGCAGAACCTGTACTGACAAATTACTATTTCTCGCACAGTGCAGTGTACCACCTATTTACATAGCATTTACCTTGCACGAGGCATTGTAAGTAATCGAGATGTGGGTTATAGTGCATGTAGCAGCACGATTGTGGGTTCCTTGCAAACAACGAAACCACATTGTACAAGGGTCTTGATCATCCACAGAGTTTAGAGTCCTTTGGAGTCTTCTCGAGCAATCTCCAGAGCACTGAGGAGTGCATGTGCCCGTGCATCAGTTTTTATACCCATGAGACTTTTGCAACTTACCTGTGTGCATACATGCAAAGCACATGCCTGTGACAGGTGTGTAGATGCGTGTGCCTCCTGCATGCTCCCAGCCACCCGGTCTCAGGTCTTTCCCCTCTGAGACAAGGCCTTGCCGATGTCTCATCGTCTTCCATGGGGATGGGTGCTGCTGGCGTGGCTGCTCTTTGGGGGCTCGTTCTGTACTCCACGCTGCTCCCTGCTCCTGTTTGCAGCTTGGCCCCTTGTGTTTCCCACAGCTCTCTCCTCCACAGTCCTCACACGTTCTCTGCTCGGATTGTGGCACCGTCTCCTGTCCTGTGGGATGGGTTTGGCTGAAGCAGTCTGATAGAACTCAGGCTTCACAAGGTGGAGAGGAGCCTGTTCCTGCCAGAGTCTGCTCACATGGAGGGCCCGCTCACAAGGGGCCAGACACAGTGACGGACCGGACACAGTAAGGGACTGGACACCCGGGGCTCAGTGAGGCATAGTGGGGGTTGGCCACCTGAGCCTTGTCTCAGGTGAAGGTGGCAAAGAGGCCAGCTGGATTTATGTCCCCTTTCCTGTCCACGTGGACACTGAGGCTGTAGAGCGGAATGTGAAATGATCCACCGCAGACGGCCTCTTTCCCCTGTCCTCAGCCCACCAGTCCTCCTGGTCTGTGTACTCAGCACAGGCCGGCCTCTCATAGATATTTCCAGAGAAAACCTACCGGTGTTTCTTGCTAGTTGGCTCCTGAGCGCTCTGTGGCTCTTCCATGGCTTCTGATCACTTTATACTGGCTTTGAACATCCGTGCACTGCTCACCTACTGTCCTCTCCATGGTTGTCAGCTGGAGCCCAACCTGTCCGTGGTGCTGAGGCGTCTGTTTGCATTTGAGGAACAGATTTGGAGAAGGAGCAGGGCCTCAGCATGGCCGGTGGGCAGCAGGCCCGTGCCTCAGTGCGGCCAAGCCCTGCTGGCCTGGCCTGGCCACTGCTGTCAGGCCATCGACGGGGAGGTAGCCACGCACAACCTCACCAACCCCCCTGCCCGCATCCCCTTCCAGGTCACTCTGCCTGAGCGGTCACAGCCTCACATCACAGCTCTGTAGCCTGTGCGACAGATCTTTATTTTCTTAGTTATAAGCTCGGGAAGTCCCTGGCTGAGGGGTTCACGGCAGGTTTCTTCTGAAGGCTGTGAGGAAGAGTCTGGTGCAGGCTTAAGTCTCCTCCAGTGGCCTCCTTCTCCCTGGGCCTCCCCCTCCCTCTCCTCCCCCTCCCCTCTTCCTCCTCCTCTTCCCCCTCCTCCTCCTCTTCCTCCAACCCCTCCTCCTCCTCCTACTCCAACCCCTCCTCCTCCTCCCCCTCCTCTCCC
>NW_024870907.1:4410000-4740000 GCF_019054845.1 Dipodomys spectabilis | reverse complement strand
TCGGGCAGAGGCAGAGGGGAATGCTGTGAATGCCAGCTGGGGTCTTTCTCCCTTCACCCTTTCTGAGCCTGCCAGCCCTGAGGAGGCTCCCACCCCACAACTGCACGTGGAGAGAATATAGCAGCCAGAATGTGTTGTGTGTCTGGGGCTCAGCGTGTCTAGGCCCTGGCCTGCAGTTTGCACCCACAAGCCCTCCAGCACAGTCCTAGGAAGCTGTTGCCATTTCTCCCCTTTCACAGATGGGAAACCGAGGCCCAAGGCATGACAGCACCTCCCCGGGGCAGCGCAGCTGGTGAACAGCCTGGCTTTTGGCTGGTACCTGCAGATGCCATGCTGGGGTCCATGGGCCCAGCGCCCAGGTCCCCAGGTTTGACGAGCTTTCTTCACACGATCTTCAGATCTTCACAGAGAATATCTGAGCTTTCCTAACCGGTACCAGGTCCCTGAAAAGACCAGTTGGCTGTCTGTGATAAGAAATCTTCTTGGACTTAGCACCTGGATCAGATCAGTAAGCTGCCAGTGGAATGAGACAGCGCCTGCTGTACCTGCCCCGTGCAGGTGCAAGGCAGCCTTTGAGGACAGCAGGGCCTCGCAGAGGTCCCAGAGCTGCCGGGGGCGGCTAGGAGGGGTCCCGAGGCCCGGCTCTGATGCCCAGGCGCTGTGCTGCTGAGGGTGACACTGGCCGGGGCTCACGCATTCCACAGACTCGGAACTCTGTCGCTGCTCCTCTGGTCTGGGTTTGCATCTAAGGGATGAGATGAGCAGAACCCAAGTCATTTCCCAGGGGCTCAGCCTACATAAGAAGCCACAGCAGACGCAAGATGCCAGCACAGTGTCTTCCAGACCATGGGCAGCTGGGGGGTGGGGGGGGGGGGGTGGAGACCTGCCGGGCGTGGAGCCCCGCTTCACAAAGCATCTATCCGTCCAACAACAGGCCTGCGGCGGTATCTCCATGCATGCATGTGTGCGTGCGGGTACCCTGATCCAACACACCCCTCTATGACCTCTCCTCCCCTCCTCCCCTCTTGTTCTGTTTACTTGCATGCCTGTGAAGTATGCCAGCTGCCTTCCCCCTCCTCCTCCCTCCTCCTCCCTCCTCTCCCCCCCCCCAGTTTTGTCCCCCAGCAGAGCCGGATGCGCTCTCCTCTCGTTTGTTTTCTGGTCATTGTAATATATGTTGCAAGAATGGGCTAATCCATGGCATTGCACATGTGTGTGCGCATGTGTGTGTACTTTATTGAATCAATAATCACCTCTGCTGCTCTCTTTCCCAGTGCCTCCTGCCTCCACTGTAAACCTCCAGTGAGAGTCTTGGACCCTCTGCCTGCACAGTGTGCGTGCACAGAGGGGTGTGCACAGTGTATGCATACAGAGGGTGTATACACAGAGGGTGTGTGGTGTCCACGGTGTGTGTACACAGAGGGTGTGAGTGCAGTGAGAGTGTGTGTGTGCAGAGGGTGTGTACACAGAGGGTGTGTGCGTGTGCATGGTGTGTGCGCACAGAGGGGGTGTGTGCACAGTGTATGCATACAGAGGGTGTGTACACAGAGGGTGTGTGTGCAGTGTGTGCACAATGTGTGCACACTGTGTATGCACAGTGTATGCGTACAGAGGGTGTGTACACAGAGGATGTGTGCACAGTGTGTATGCACAGTGTATGCGTACAGAGGGTGTGTACACAGAGGGTGTGTGCACAGTGTGTATGCACAGTGTATGCGTACAGAGGGTGTGTGTGCAGAGGGTGTGTATACAGAGGGTGTGTGTGCACAGTGTGAGCACACAGAGGGTGTGTACACAGAGGATGTGTGTACAGAGGGGGTGGGCAGAGGGGGTGGGCACAAAGGGTGTGTGTTCAGAAGGGTGTAAACACAGAGGGAGTGTGCACAGAGTGAGCTCACAGAGTGTGTGTGTGCAGGAGGGTGTGTGCAGAAGGGTGTGCACACAGAGGGTGTGTGTATGCAGGAGGGGGTGTACAGATAGGGGTGTGGACAGCATGAGCATACAGACGGTGTGTGTTCAGAAGGGTGTAAACACAGAAGGAGTGAGCACAGAGTGAGAGCACAGAGTGTGTGTGCAGAGGGTGTGTGTGCACAGAGGGTGTGTGTGCAGGAGGGTGTGCACACTGAGGGTATGTGTGTGCAGGAGGGGTGTATAGAGAGGGGTGTGCACAGAGTGAGTGCACAGAGGGTGTGTGTGCACAGAGGGTGTGTGCGCAGAGGGTGTGTGTGCACAGAGGGTGTGCGCACAGAGGGTGTGTGTGCACAGAGGGTGTGCACACAGAGGGTGTGTGTGCAGGAGGGTGTGCACACTGAGGGTATGTGTGTGCAGGAGGGGTGTATAGAGAGGGGTGTGCACAGGGTGAGTGCACAGAGGGTGTGTGTGCACAGAGTGTGTGTGCAGAGGGTGTGTGTGCAGAGGGTGTGTGTGCAGAGGGTGTGCACACAGAGTGTGTGTGTGCAGGAGGGTGTGCACACAGAGTGTGTGCAGAGGGTGTGTGTGCACAGAGGGTGTGTGTGCACAGAGGGTGTGTGTGCAGAGGGTGTGTGCACAGAGGGTGTGTGTGTAGAGGGTGTGCACACAGAGGGTGTGTGTGCACAGAGGGTGTGTGTGCACAGAGTGTGTGTGCAGAGGGTGTGTGTGCAGAGGGTGTGTGTGCAGAGGGTGTGCACACAGAGTGTGTGTGTGCAGGAGGGTGTGCACACAGAGTGTGTGCAGAGGGTGTGTGTGCACAGAGGGTGTGTGTGCACAGAGGGTGTGTGTGCAGAGGGTGTGTGCACAGAGGGTGTGTGTGTAGAGGGTGTGCACACAGAGGGTGTGTGTGCACAGAGGGTGTGTGTGCAGGAGGGTGTGCACACAGTGTGTGTGTGCAGGAGGGTGTGCACACTGAGGGTATGTGTGTGCAGGAGGGGTGTACAGAGAGGGGTGTGCACAGGGTGCGTGCACAGAGGGTGTGTGTTCGGGAAGGTGTAAACGCAGAGGGGTGGTTTGCTCCCTGTGCGGTCCTCTCCGCACAGGCTGTACAGGTGTGGGAGTGTATCCATGTATGGGTCTATCTTGAGGATCTAGATTCCACGAACGAGTGACAATATGTAGCTTTCTGAGCTTGGCTTCTCTTGTTAAATGGGATGCTTCCCAGCTCCATCCACGTTCCTGCTTCTGACATCATTTCAACTCTTTTTCTGGCTGAATAATATTCCACAGTGTATACTGATGAAAAATGACCCCAGCTGAACTCCCTCACAACCCCCACCGCCCTCTCTTAGCGCTGTCCATGCTGCCGATCGTCTCCCCTCCCTGTCCCCCTGAACAAGCACACAGGGGTCTTGGAGGACAGCCCGAGACCAAGGCTGCGTCTGGTGCTGGCGGCCCTGAGGATCACATGTGCTACCGGAGACCCGGGAACTCCTCGGTCACAGTGGCCTTGCGCTCAGCCCTCCCTCTCACCCCCTCGGCCGTCCTGACTGACTTCCCGTCCTCTGCCCAGTGTGTACGGGGCCTGGCTGTGAGGCAGGGGCCCCATCTTCCGCCAGCGGGCTGCGGAGGCCTGGCTGTGCTCCCCCCCTCCTCCCTGCCCCCCCCCCCCCCCGCCAAACCTGCTGCACGGCTGAGCTCGCCTCTCTGCTCTTCCTCTTTTCTTGCACACAGTCTTGCACGGTCTCCTGTTCATCCACTCCTCGGTGGATGGGCCCCGTGCGGATTCCACGCGGTGGCAGCTGGGAATTGGAGCTCCAACCCCATGTTTGTATTCCAGACTCTCCGGCTCCCTCCCTCCCAGCGGCCCGCCCTGCCCTCCACTCCAGGCCGGGGCTGGCCGTGGGCAGCGGTGATGGTGGTGCTCTCACCCAAGACCTTGGGAAACGGGGTTGCTGCTCCCCGAGGCTGCCCTACCCCCTGCTTTTGCTTTTGTTTATCTGTGGGACTTGAACTTCTTTTTCTTTTGTGCGACACCGAGGTTTGAACTGAGTTTCGTGCTTGCTAGACAGGGCTCTATCCTGTGCTCCACGCCGCCAGCCTCCCTCCTCTCGGTCCCCATCCTTCCCTCAGCCTGGGCAGGTCCACGGCCCCTCAGGGCCCCACATCACAGGGCCCCATGCCAGTCCCACATGGGCAGGCCAGCAGAGCTCAGGTCCAGCCTCACCATGGGAAGCTCCAGCTTGGTGCCACGGCTCCTGCAACCTCACACCTGCTTTTGATTTGCTTGGGTGACGTTCCTGATTGCCACGGGGCCTTGGAAGGAAGGGTGAGTGACACGCAATTTATTCCAGGAGAGTCGGGAGGCCCCAGGAGCAGGTGGGGCTCCTGGATCATTTAAAAGGAGTGTGCAGATAAACACAGAGCGCTGTGGGGGGGCCCCTGCGGAGGGAGGTGACCTGGCTCCATAAACAGTGCTCTTGTTCTCACTCGCTCATTCTTAAAGGATGTGGTTATTTCCAAGTCATCCCAAGAGATGCTTCTGCTGTCACTTTAAGGTTTGAGGGAAGTTCATTGCCTGTGTGGCTGTGAGATTTATAAAAACACACAAGCAGAGCTGGCTGCCCCCTGTCCTCCCACGGGAAAGAGGAATTACAAGTGTGTGCCGGCCGAACCACGGCCCGCCCGTGGCTGGCACCAGGCAGAGGCTGACCCTGGACCACGCAGACAGATCCACCTCCCGCAGGAGGGCCAGGTGGGGCGTTCGGGGACCTCAGACTCAACCCAGGTGAGGTGGTGCTGGTAAGATACTTAGCTGGTCTGCAATAGACATTCAACTCACCATTTCCACAGGCCGCTTCCCCAACCAGGCCCGGCTCCCGAGGGAGGCTGTGCGTCCCACAGGTGACATCTCCGCAGAAGCAGCTCAAAAGGTGAATCCAAAGGTGGCCATCAAGATGCTTCCTGGGAAGGGCAGGCACTAACAGTCTCCGAAAGAATCATTCCTTTTTTTCTGGAAATTACAAGGAAAAGTTCAAAGGCATCAAGAGATGAATTTAGAGCACAGAAACTCGGGCAGAAAAGGACGGTCCCTGTGTGAACAAGCCAACTGAGTCAAATGAGCAGGGATGTGAAGAGAGAGAGAGAGAGAGAGACCCATGTCCGCGTTCAGAGTAGGCATTCCTATTTTCAACAAGAAAAATGCACTTTCTTCATGGAATATTGTGTTTTCAGTTAGTCTAGTAACCCAGTGGCGTTGATCCACATCTTCGCTGGGAAGCCATTATTAAAATGGATAACACCAGCCTAATGCATTCCAAGTTATGAGCACGGGAGATGATAAATCTTGAAAATTTGCATTGTATAAAAACATTTTAGTCACTGGTTTTGTAGTCAGGAAGATGAGCTGACTTTCTGATTGGCTGTTACAGCGCGGAAGGGTAAAGATAAATGCGGCCGGCTGCACGTGCACCTCCGGGGAACGCTGGAAATGACAAGGGGCATCCGTGGGCTGTTCTCCCGCTTCTACTTCTCATCGTTTAGCCCCATTCGCGATTTGGAGTCTGAAGTACCTGCAGAGGGCAGAGCGGCCCAGGGACAGGCCTCGGCGGCCAACTCCCATCCGTCTTGTACCGCTGTGGGTAGGGTAGCGGGCTTCTGATTCTCTGTCCGAGCTCACTCACCTGACCTTTCTTGGGCAGCCGTGGGGGCTGACCCCCTCGCCCACACAGACCTGCCGCACGGCTGAGCTGCCTGTCTCCTGGGAGGTAACCCCGATCTGCTCCCTTGGTACTCGTTGTCTGTGTGATTGTTCCCTGCGGTCGCCGGCAATAGGTCAGAGTCTGAATGATGTCACATGCAGTCACTAGGGTCCAGCCAATGGGGCACGAGGGAGGGGGGTGTCTCATCCTGTCCTGATGTCTGGTGAGGGCGGCCCTGCTCCCCGTGGAGGTTCTGGCTCCCCTCCCGCTGCTTCCCTCCACACGTGGGGGCTGTCCCTCACAGCTCCTGGGGCTGCTGTTAATTTCATAGGATTGGTAGAACCTGCTCTCTGTTCAGGGTCCTCTCGGTCCTGCAGCCCTGCAGGTGGCTTCCCTTTCCGGAGCTCCGCCCCATGTTTAGATGGTGCAGAGGACCATCTGTGCTCGCTGCACGTGGGTGAGCTGCAGCTCAGTGTCGGAACGTCGACCTCATGCCGAGAGGACGACGGTGCGGTTCCAAGAGTGTACTGACTTCCACACTTCCACATGGAAAAGGCTCCTGGTCTGCACGGTGTATCACATCTCCCAGGCCCTCCACTGGACACCACTGAGCCTCTGGAAGGAGTGAGCTGGGCAGCAGGGTCAGGTGCCCCACAGGTGAGCTGGGGCGGGTGGACCAGGCCTGGGAGAATGGCTCGCAGGGAGGGACGCAGAGGGGAGGGACACTGAGGGAGGGACGCAGAGGGGAGGATGCAGAGGGGAGGGACTCAGAGGGGAGGACGCAGAGGGGAGGGACGCAGAGGGAGGGACGCAGAGGGGAGGATGCAGAGGGGAGGGACGCAGAGGGAGGGACGCAGAGGGGAGGGACGCAGAGGGGAGGATGCAGAGGGGAGGGACGCAGAGGGGAGGGACGCAGAGGGGAGGGACGCAGAGGGGAGGATGCAGAGGGGAGGATGCAGAGGGGAGGGACGCAGAGGGAGGGACGCAGAGGGGAGGACGCAGAGGGGAGGGACACAGAGGGGAGGATGCAGAGGGGAGGACGCAGAGGGGAGGGACGCAGAGGGGAGGGACGCAGAGGGAGGGACGCAGAGGGGAGGACGCAGAGGGGAGGATGCAGAGGGGAGGACGCAGAGGGGAGGGACGCAGAGGGAGGGACGCAGAGGGGAGGACGCAGAGGGGAGGATGCAGAGGGGAGGACGCAGAGGGGAGGGACGCAGAGGGGAGGGACGCAGAGGGGAGGACGCAGAGGGGAGGGACGCAGAGGGGAGGGACGCAGAGGGGAGGGACGCAGAGGGGAGGACGCAGAGGGGAGGGACGCAGAGGGGAGGGACGCAGAGGGGAGGGACGCAGAGGGGAGGATGCAGAGGGGAGGGACGCAGAGGGGAGGGACGCAGAGGGGAGGGACGCAGAGGGGAGGACGCAGAGGGGAGGATGCAGAGGGGAGGGACGCAGAGGGGAGAACGCAGAGGGGAGGGACACAGAGGGGAGGGACGCAGAGGGGAGGGACGCAGAGGGGAGGGACGCAGAGGGGAGGGACGCAGAGGGGAGGATGCAGAGGGGAGGATGCAGAGGGGAGGGACGCAGAGGGGAGGATGCAGAGGGGAGGGACGCAGAGGGGAGGACGCAGAGGGGAGGATGCAGAGGGGAGGGACGCAGAGGGGAGGGACGCAGAGGGGAGGGACGCAGAGGGGAGGACGCAGAGGGGAGGATGCAGAGGGGAGGGACGCAGAGGGGAGGACGCAGAGGGGAGGGACACAGAGGGGAGGGACGCAGAGGGGAGGGACGCAGAGGGGAGGGACGCAGAGGGGAGGGACGCAGAGGGGAGGATGCAGAGGGGAGGATGCAGAGGGGAGGGACGCAGAGGGGAGGATGCAGAGGGGAGGGACGCAGAGGGAGGGATGCAGAGGGGAGGATGCAGAGGGGAGGGACGCAGAGGGAGGCACGCAGAGGCTCCGGCACCATGCTGGACTCCAGGCACTGCACGTGGACACACAGAGGCTGGGCCCCAGTGGAGAGAGCGTGTCTTGAGAGCACACAAGTCTGAACTCTTTGTTGGGCAGGGCTGCTGTCCCTGCCACCAAGGGGCAGCAATGGACAAGGGGCCGGGAGAGCCGGCTTTGCCCATTCTCACTGAGCCGCAATTTTCTATGAAGGACAGACACGCGGCATCCTCCGCCCCGGGTCAGGTCCTCACAGTGTCCTCCACACTAGGGGTGCCTCTGGTTGTGTGCCTCTGGTCTGGGGCCTCCTTCTCCCCTCCTAATCAGCATCAGGAAGAGCCAGAGAGGCTGGTGGTTCTCAGGTAACCCTCAGACACCAAAAAGCGTGGCAGAGACGGGCAGTGGGCTCAGTGAAAACATCAGCAAATGGACCAACGAAGGTAGACATTCGGAAGAGAACAGCAGACAAGGAGAAAATACAAAACAGAACACACACCAACAAAGGTGCGTCCTGGATGATCGGTAATAGCGTGGATTCCAGAAGGCACCTTGCGGATGACATTACGGACCGAACCTGGGATCCTCCATCCATCCATCCTGCCCTAGGAAACAGCCAGGAAGCAGAGTCGGGCAGAGTCTCTTCTGTCTGTGGGACAGTAACAAATGACTGAAATTTAGATAAGCATATTTTCGGGGTAAAAAGGGAGGAGAGTATTTAAAGAAATAATGATTGATTCAAAGCATTCAGAATTTGGCAAAAGACACAAACTTTACGGATCCAAGAAAGTCAGGTGAACCAAGCGAAGACCAAATGACAAGAAACCCACAGCAAGACACATCATTATTAAAATTCCAGATAATGAGGAAGAAGAAAAAAAGTCTTGAAATCAGCGGGAGAGCAGCGGCCCGTCAGGCTCGGGGAGCTCCGATTTGAGTGACAATTTCTCCTCGGAAACCATGGCGACGGGGGAAATGCGCACGACAGTTTTCAATTGCTGAGAGGATTGTTAAACTGTGAATTCTAAATCTGGCAACACAACCCCGCAGGACCGGAGGAGCGATGAAAACATTCTCCGAGGAGGGAAAACTGGAAGACTGGCGTTGTCTCTGTGCTATCTTCCCTTCAAGCCCGGCTCGGGACTTTCAGCCAGAAAGTGTGCCACACTTGAGAAAGCCCAGACTGGGGCCATGAGGGAGAAGGGAGAGCAGACCAGGGCAATCGACAGCCGGCCTTGCTCCAGAGCTTCAGATATAGCACTGAGTGATGAAAACGAGCTAATACCACAGAGCTGCTAAAGCGAGCAAGGAAAGAGCACACAACACCCGCGGGTCTCCTGTGCATGTGAGGAGCCAGGAGATGGAACAGAAACACCAGAGCAGCTACCCCAAAGACTACATCAAAGGAAACACCACAAATGCTACAAGCGAACTTAGACAAAATCCGGGAATACTATCACCTACATCAGAAAAGGTTAGGAGAAGGAAAAGCGAGCTGAATAAAACCGTTAGAAGAATGACAAGACACAGACTCAAGTGGCAACTCATCAATAATTAAGTAAGTGTGAATGGCTAAATACATCAGCGATGAATAGCATCACTGAGAAGCTTGCAGACTGGATTATCACACACGCACACACAAGACAAGACAATCATAAATGCAGGTGCCGTGAAACAATAAAACCACCAAATTCGTAAGCGCAAAGCAGACGTAGCTGAAGAGAGAGATGAGTCACGATCACTCGTGGTAACCAGTACAGCCTTCCGCACCTGGTCCAGCCACGATGGGGAAGGAACACGCATGCACCAGGTCTGCCGGGAGCAGCCAAGGACAGGGCTCTGGCAGGCACGGACGGAGCTCTGTCCAGCCACGCAGGGCACAGGGTCTTCCTGGGCACCCGGGACGCCCACCACCACGGCACATACACAGCACACACGGCACTCACGGCATCATCGAAGTTCAAAGTATGAATGTCCATGCAAGGTGTGTTCTGTGACCATAACAGAATCAACTGGCGGTCAATTAAAAAAACAATCTCTAAACTTGAACATCAAACACCACACTTGCAAATCATCCGTAGGCTGAAGAGGAGATTCTGAGTGAGGAAAAATGCTAAGTAGGACAAAGGGTAAAGCACAACATGTTGGGGATGCGGGTCAGTCAGGGCTGAGTATGGGGTCCATTTGTCAGGAACACACCAATGCGCATTTAAAAAATGAAAAGAGGGGCTGGGAAGGTGGCTCAGCCGTAGCGCGCTCGCCTTGCATGCATGAGGCCCACATAAGCAAAAAAAAAAAGCCGGAAGTGGCGCTGTGGCTCAAGTGGTAGAGCGCTCGCCTTGCATGCCTGAGGCCCTGGGTTCGATTCCTCAGCACCACATAAGCAAAAAGAAAAAAGCCGGAAGTGGCACCGTAGCTCAAGTGGTAGAGCGCTAGCCTTGAGCTGAAGAGCTGAGGGACAGCGCCCAGAGTTCAGGCCCCACGACTGGACCCAAAAAAAAAAAGAAATGAAAAGAGCTCTCAGATCAATCCTCTAATTTCCCACCTCAAGGACCTAGAGGAAGGAAAGTAAAATAACCACAAACAAAAAAGACATCAAGAGAATAAGTACAAGGGCAGGAGCCAATGTGACTAAGATGATGATGATGATGATGATGATGATGATGATGATGATGATGATGATGGTGATGGTGATGGTGATGGTGATGATGATGATGATGATGATGAAATTCAAAGACATACAGAAAATCCAACTCAACACAACACCGGTTCTTTTAGAACCAATACATAAAATTAGAATCATATATCACTTTGTAAACTAAGGGGGAATCCTCAACACTGTGGAGGGAATGGGAGACATCACTACAGACCCCACGGCACTTCAGTTACGCCAGCAGGAGGCCACCCACGACTCCACTCCCGTGTGCTTGCGGCTTGCAAGGCCAAGCCCTTGCACCTGCAAAGCTCTAAAACTCTACCACAGGAACGTGGATAATCTGAGGAGCGCTACAGGCCTGGGGATGCTGCGCTAAGGCCTGTCTGGCGTGTACAAGGCCCAAGGTCTAATCCCCGCATCAAAGGGAGAATGGCAGGATAATCAACAAAGGACTAGTTTTACGTTGAAGAGCTCCACAAAACACACACTCAATCTCAGGCTCAGACAGCAGAGATAGCGGGACAGGCAGGGAGGACCCGGGGTGGGGGGAGGGGGGACTGGAGCTCTCTGGCTTGGGATCTTTAACAGGATCCCTCACCTGGTCACTGGAGGGGGCCGGTGGCAGCCACTGAATGTCCACCTGCCTGCAGCAGAGGCACTGAGGGCTGGGGGAAGGCTGAAGAAGAGTTGCCTCCAGAGAATGTTCTAGAAAGGGTAGCGGAGGGAAAGCCAGTGTGTCCACCCATGCCAGGGCTGCCCCAGCTCACGGCCTCTGAGCACAGTAGGGTGGGAAGGCAGCTCCACCTTCAGAAGCAGAATGACCCGTGGTCCCGTTCTGCAGGGGGCTGCGGGCGGGCGGGCATTCCCCCAAGGCTGCCATGCTCTCCTCTGCACCTCCACAGGACAGGAAGACCCACAGTCCAGCCGGGGACCCTGCCGGGGACCCTGCCGGGGACCCAGCCGGGGACCCAGCCGGGGACCCAGCCGGGGACCCTGCCGGGGACCCTGCCGGGGACCCAGCCGGGGACCCAGCCGGGGACCCTGCCGGGGACCCAGCCGGGGACCCTGCCGGGGACCCTGCCGGGGACCCAGCCGGGGACCCGCAGCCACCTGCACCCAGGGGCCCGCCCAGCCTTTGTGTGGTCTCAGCATCTTCCACCCCCTCTCTGGTGGAGAGGCAAGGGGGCCTGCTTCACAGTCCAGACCCTGGCCCACGCCTTTCTACTGAAGCCTCGGGCGTGCAGGGCTCCTCCGCGAGCCCCTGACTGCCATGGAAACGCCCAGCGTCCCCCCCCCTCCGTGCGTTTCTTCCAGTTGTGTGCGGGTGCACGTGTACTGCCAGCAGAGCCTGGACTCCCACAGAGTCCAGGTCCCGTCACCTGCGTGAAGAGCCGGCTTTGTCCCGGTGCTGGGCTTGAGCCCTGCCTCCAGGAAGGTGGCAAGGTGAGGGACGGGGTGGCAAACCTCAGCTGCCCCTCAGAGGACAGGCCGTGAGCACAGGGCGCGCCTCAGCCGCTGCGCCCACAGAGCCAGAGCCCAGCCCGCTGGCCCTGGCCCTGGCCCTGGCCCTGTCGGCTTCTGCGCCCTCCAGCCTGCGGAGGCCCGCCGCTCCCCGGGGGACTCTCTGGAGGGCAGAGTCTCCCTCTGGTCATCACTGGAGCTCCTGCAGGGCGACCTGCCCCGCCGGGCAGGGACCCCAGAACCTGCAGAGGGGGGTCCGTGGGGCCTCGGGTGACGGTCCTCCTCCTCGCACACCAAAAGAAGCAGGGGAAGGCGAGAAGCAGGGGAGAACAGAGGAGCCGCGGGTCCTGACCCTGCGGCACGCAGGCCCGGCTCCCCTCCTCCCCGGGGGTGCCCTGCGGAGCTGGGGCCCGGCCGGCCTCGCGGCCCCCGCTGCGGCTGCCCCGCGTCTGGGCGGAGGGAAGCCTCCGCAGCGGTGGTGGTGGTCCTGGTTCTTCCTGGAGCCTCCCAGGTGCCAGACGATTGGAACAGAGCAGAAGCTATGGGGTAGAAGCAGGGCCTGCTGGGCGCAGGTCGGGGGCCGGCGGTGACAGCAGAGCACGGGAGGGCGACATGACAGGCCCCACCCAGGCTTCCCCAAAGAACTGCACCGCCGGAGCCGTGGGCAGGCGGAGGGGGCCAGGCCCTCCAGCCCGCACCCCAGCTCGGATGAGGAGTCCCAGGCAGCCGAGAGCCCCGCCCTGGGTCTGCACAGACCTGGGACAGTGAAGGGAAGACCGCAGGGAGGGGACGAGGGAGCTAATAGTGGCCCTCTGAGCCTGAGGAGAACAGAGGTGCGCCTGTCCTGTTGGTGTGGCCAGAAGGAGCCCTCAGCGCCCAGCAGGGCTGGACTTGGGCAAGTTCTCCTCCCCTCCCCCCGTCCTGTCCCAGCCAGGGGCTCACTCCGTCCCGAACATCGGGACCTGGGAGGTCAGGACCTGGGACATGGTCCCTGGCTTATCCACACAGCAGGACAAGCACAAGCCACAGTCCTGTTTCGTCCATGCACTGGGCAGGCCCAGCCTCTGCTCCGGGGTCCATGGACCTGTCCTCCAGCCAGAGCCTCCGTGGAGACACGGGGGGCCACTAGTGCCCCCCCACCCCCGTGTTTGTTACATGCCTCTCCTGCCCACAGCTCCTTGTGGCTCACCTATCATACCTGTGAGTGCGGCATCATGGAACAGGCCGGAACTTGGGGTGGGCCAGCATCCCCTCATCCCTGTGTGGACACACCTGCCGCCCCTCCCTGTGCACACCTGCCCTCCTGTATGCACATGGCACATGCACCCTCTACCTGCCACCTTGGCAAGCACACACCGGCTGTCCCGGTATGAACACCCCTGCCATCCCTGTGTGACGCTCCAGTGGGAGTTGGAGACTCATCTCTGAAATTCTGATAAGCAGTGATTCTGCCGGGCGTATCAGGGATCCAGGCAGAGAGAAAACACATCCATCCTGAAGAGCGGCACAGTCCATCTGACACTATCCACGGGCCTGGCCCAGGGCTGGGCACCTGCTGGGCCTCTGGGAACTGGACTTCAGTCCTGGCTGTCCAGTGTGAAGGGAACAAATAAGATATGCAAGAACAGGAAAGAAAGGGAACAAGCTGCCCTGATTGGAGCCTGATCAACTCAACGCTGTGTGTATCTGGGTGGACATTCCAATAGAATCTACCAAGAAACCACTGGTCCCACTCATGACTCTCCTCAAGAAAAGGAGAGGGGAGAAATAGGGAGAGGAGGGAGGGAACGGGAGGAAAAGGGGTGTGAGGAGAGGGAAGAGAAGGGAAGGGAAGACCTGTGCAGT
The DNA here is from genome assembly GCF_019054845.1 of Dipodomys spectabilis. Classification (NCBI taxonomy): domain Eukaryota; kingdom Metazoa; phylum Chordata; class Mammalia; order Rodentia; family Heteromyidae; genus Dipodomys; species Dipodomys spectabilis. The sequence goes on along the minus strand of NW_024870907.1, from coordinate 4,726,489 downwards.
GATAAATGTCTGTCAGTTCCCCACCCAGCACCTAAGAACATGCACAAAATGGCAGAAGCAATGGCAGGCCAAACAGAGCCGCAGGACAGCAAAGAGAAGGCAAAGCCGGACCTCTGCCTTATGAACCTGAAATGGGGTGAAGAGCCAGGGAAGGGTCAGGTGAGTGCCGGGACATGGGAACCGGGACCTGACCCGTTGCACGTGAACCGTACACAGATGTGGGGACCGGGCGGGCAGAAAGAAGAGTGGAAAGCCCGAAACTTACAGCAAATCCAAAGCTAACTCCCAAGTGAGTGGAAGACCTCGTTTTTCAAAGTAAAATTTTAAGTGGCTCAGAAAAAATAGGACACTTTTTCTTCATGACCTTGAATTAGAAAAAGGCATGTCCCACGAGACCGGGAAGTCCAAGCCACGAAGGAGACTCCTGAGTGATTCAACCACACGGCACACATCCGTGAAAGAAGACATCGCAAAGCTCAGAGACAGGCCGGGAGGACAGGGCAGGGCGAGGCTCAGCCTGGACCTCAGGACACGCACTGGGAGTAATATGAAGACAGCCAGATTAGCCAGGGGGACACACGGGAGCCATGGCTTCAGAGGAAGAGAGGACGCTGGCAGTGACAGGAAGTCCCGCCCTCGGGGTTGTGAAGGGAATCCAAGCCCGGGGCCAGGACTCCAGCCTCACACCGTCGACAACCACACTCTCAGTTTTGCGGGTTTGTTTTGCAGTGGTGAAGATGGAGCCCGGCGCCCCGCATCTCACCCGAAGCTAGTGCATCAGGAAGCCAGGTGCACCTGCCCCCGAGAACCGGCGTCCACCTCTGCTGACTCAGACGTGGAGAAGATGGAGACACCGTGCCTGGAGACGAGTCGGAGGGAGCGTGGGCTCACGGGAGTGTGGCGGGGATTCTGTGCCGCGGACACCAGGCGTGAAGGGCCGGTACAAGCTCCACAGCCCCTCCTGCTGCCCCTTCCTTCTCTGGTGCTGGTCTCCAGGTCACTTTCCACCTGAGATGGCTGCCGGTATTCCAGAAATCCAATCTCCATCCCAGGCAGGTGGCCAACAAAAGAGGAGGAAGAATGGGAAGATGCTCCTTTTCGTTCAGGGACTGTCCCCAGAGGTCCCCGGACCCCAGACCCCGGCTTGAACTGTGACTCTCCTGTAGCCAAACCCAGCCAGGCAGGAAGCTGGCAGCTGACCTGTGAGGAGGGGGGTCCACCCGAGGATCTTCTGTTCCATTGCCCGGGAGGGGGGCATGGGTGGGGGGGGAGGGCGGAGAGGGCAATCCCTGCCTGCACTGCGGCTGGGCTGGGGAGCGAATGGAACGGAGGAGGAGAAGATGGGATCACACTTATTTTCTCACAGAATATTAATAGAAGCAAACAAGGCGACGCCAAATTTCCTAACTCAGAGAAGCAGAGAAGCTGTCGCCGTCATTTCTTTGTTAACTTATCCTAAGGTTTTACCTGGAGACTAGGCCTTCACACAGGAGGTTCTAGAAATGACACAGATGACGCACTAATTTGCGGCTAATTCATAATAACCTAGTGTTAAATGTCTCTTCCCTCTAAGGAAGCCAGGGTTGTGGATTCTCTGAACTCGAGCTCTCCTGGCTGCTGATTAGTTATCAATCCTGGCTAATTCCTGCGTCACTGATCTCGGCTCCCTCCTGTGTCACTGGTCCAGGCTCTCCCCTTGGTTACTGATCCCAGCTCCCCCTTGGTTACTGATTCCGGCTCCCTCCTTTGTCACTGATCCCAGCTCCCTCCTGTGTCACTGATCCCAGCTCCCTCCTGTGTCACTGATCCCAGCTCCCTCCTTGGTTACTGATCTCAGCTCCCTCCGGTGTCACTGATCCCAGCTCCCTCCTGTGTCACTGATCCCAGCTCCCTCCTTGGTTACTGATCCCAGCTCCCTCCTTGGTTGCTGATCCCAGCTCCCTCCAGTGTCACTGATCCCAGCTCCCTCCTGTGTCACTGACCCCAGCTCCTTCCTGTGTCACTGATCCCAGCTCCCTCCTTGGTTACTGATCCCAGCTCCCTCCTTGGTTGCTGATCCCAGCTCCCTCCGGTGTCACTGATCCCAGCTCCCTCCTGTGTCACTGATCCCAGCTCCCTCCTTGGTTGCTGATCCCAGCTCCCTCCTTGGTTACTGATCCCAGCTCCCTCCTTGGTTGCTGATCCCAGCTCCCTCCGGTGTCACTGATCCCAGCTCCCTCCGGTGTCACTGATCCTAGCTCCCTCCTGTGTCACTGATCCCAGCTCCCTCCTTGGTTACTGATCCCAGCTCCCTCCTTGGTTGCTGATCCCAGCTCCCTCCAGTGTCACTGATCCCAGCTCCCTCCGGTGTCACTGATCCCAGCTCCCTCCTGTGTCACTGATCCCAGCTCCCTCCTTGGTTGCTGATCCCAGCTCCCTCCTTGGTTACTGATCCCAGCTCCCTCCTTGGTTGCTGATCCCAGCTCCCTCCGGTGTCACTGATCCCAGCTCCCTCCGGTGTCACTGATCCTAGCTCCCTCCTCTTGCTCTCTCCCCTACTCTCCTCAGACTCAGCTCCTGCACTGTTGCCCACCTTGCTGTCACGCGGGGCACAGCCTGGCTTGCTCTTTGCAGCTTGTCTGCCTGAGCCCTGGTAACTGGACACAGGGTGCTGGGGCAGAGGTCTCTATGCAGTGTCCTTCCTGCAGCCTTGACCCAGGGGCTCCCAGAAACTCTGGTCTCTGCCCATCCAGCCAGACTCACCTGCAGCAGGTGTCCCCTGGGCTGACCAGCAGCCCGACGCAGGCCGAAGTGAATTAGGATGTGAGTAGCGTGTCCCCAGGTGCTGGTGAGGGAGGGGACCCAGGGTCCTGTCCCACGTGTCCCTGCTGGTGCTGGGTGCACGTGCCACGGACTCTTCAATACCGCGCCCCGTCCTGCTGTGCCCAGGGCCCAGCCGCTGTCACGGCGCCCCGTGCCTGTCTCACTGTTGAGTGTGTCTTCTCTGCTGACTGGCTGCACATTACGCGTTTCTGCCTAAGAGCCTCCGATTTCTGACTCCTCAGATTGTTTCCAAGCATGTCATTTATGGGTCCTTCCCGAGTCCCCTGCATGCCGGGAGAACTCAGTTCTGGCAGAGGGAGAGTGGGTGGGGTATTCCCCACCCCCACCCCCTGCCCCAGCCAGCAGGTTATGCCCTGTCCATAACTCCAAGCCTCCCCCCCCCCCCCGGGCTCCTTGGCTTGTTAGAAGTTAGGGTGCCCCTGGGCCTTGATGAGTGCAGAGAAAACAGCTCCCCAGGGGCTCTGCACAGCAGGGGGCCCACATGGTGACAGCCACGGCTCACGGCGGCAGCCACGGCTCACGGCGGCAGCCACACCTCACACCTCACGGTGACAGCCATACCTCATGGTGACAGCCACGGCTCACAGCGGCAGCCACGGCTCACGGCAGCAGCCACGGCTCACACCTCTCAGTGACAGCCACACCTCACACCTCTCAGTGACAGCCACACCTCACACCTCTCAGTGACAGCCATGCCTCACGCTTGCAGCCATCCTGGCCCTGCCGGGAGCCAGGGATCCCAGCCTGAGAAGGCAGGCGATTGGCAGCTGGCTATAAATGAGCTGATGATAAATAAGCAACTGCTGAATTAAAATGCAGAACAATTCTTCCAGTTCACTGACAACCACCGAGAGGTAAACGCGCTCGTCTTTCCTGGGAAGAAATTAGCATTAATAAGATAAAACCGTCTTCGGGATAACTGACGTTTTGATGAATGTGCGCGGGGATGGGTTGGGATGCTTTTGATGAATAATATTTTGGGTTGCCTCAGGTTGCATTTAATTGTTCCTCCTTCATTCTCAGCTTTGGTTAAGTGAAATAGAAAACCCAGTAATGCTGGAATTCATCTTTCAGGCGGCAGATGCACGGCTTAATTATCAATCCGGGCTGACAGCCGCTCCGCTGCACAGGCCAAGCGGGCGTGCGCTGGGCTCCCGGAGGCGGAGGTCCGCTGCCCCTCCCGACCAAGCACCCAGGGCACCAACGCCCAGCAGAGGCTCCCTGGGGCTCGGCCCCCTGGCCGATGCCACCCTGGGGGTGGAGGACCGAGGTTCACACAGCAGAGCACCCAACTCTGCCCAGGAAGGCCTAAGGGGCAGCCGACGGCCCAGCACACAGCTCAGAAGGGCAGGGCCCGGAAGAGAGCCTCCAGCCAGGCTGGTGGCCCACGTGGGCATGGAGCTTCTTGGCAGCAGGGTGTGAGCGCACCCTGCCCCGGGCCCCACTGGGTGCTCCCGGCCAGGTGCGCCCCGCCTCTAGCATTCACTCCCTGCTCCTCATCTTCATCGAGCCTCACACACAAGTGTGCTCCGAGTGCTCCTCTGTCCCAGTGCTGGGCTTCGGGGGAAGCTCTGGGCTCCTGGTCACACTCAGGGCCAGGCACGGCTCTGGGGCTCTGGGGGTCTTGAAGAAGAGTGGGAACAAGAGCGTACGGTTAACACAGTGTCCACAGCCTCTAACAGCCAAGGCCGCCAAGAGGAGGCGGGCGGGCTGCCCGTGCACGGGGCACCGGTCAGGCCCAGGAGCCTAGCCCTGACACGCTCAAAGAAGGGCCAGGACTTCAAGTGGCCAGGGAGCTGGGCAGAGCCTGTGGAAGACACTGGAAGAATTCTGAAGGGTTCCTGGAGTGCGGAGGGAGAATCTGAACGTTTGCAAAGGAATACTTGGGTCTGGGGCGAAAAGACAAAAGAGAATAAAAGCAGAATGAAGTTTTTGTTGTTCACACATCCACAAAAAGACACATCCAATACCAAGCATTTAACTCACTGTGACTACGACTAAATCTGAATGTCTAAATGTACGCCTGAAAGCACTAAGAAACCCTATGAGAGAGAAAACCAAGATGGCTGCCGCCCAAGAGACAAGGTCCCCATGACCAAACCCTGGGTGGAGGCCAGCAGGGGCCACCTCAGGAAAAGGCAGCCACAGAGTTCCGGGGACCGGCGGGACAGGGGAGGCTGCGTCTGCACCCTGTGGAGACGCAGATCCCACCGCACTCCAAGTTATGTCAGGCCCCAAGATATCAACTGCTATGTGGTAATAAAAGAAAGATATATGCGCAGAGGGCAGGTAGATGAATAATTAACCACTTGGTTAAGTGAATTTCACCAATATTGACAACTAGGAAGCAATGGGGAGAGAGAACGAGAGAGAGAGAGAGAGCGCGAGAGAGAGAGAGAGAATCTATAACTCCATTTAAACAAGCATCCCACAAAAAGACTGGCTCCACTGTCAGAAGGAGAAATGATTAGGGCCACATTTTCACCCAGAAAGCATTTGGAGGTTTAACAGCTCTAGCAGCCAGAGCCGTTGCAAATCGATTTCTTTTTTGAGACAAATAACGTAAAAGAGCATTAAGCAAAGCATCTGGATGATCACTTAGCAGAGACTCCCAAATGGACAAACCTTGTACGGAAATTTACACTGACACAGGTAGCCAGAAAATGCAAATTCTTTTAATAAGAAGAAATCGATGCTTACCTTCATGGTGGGCACGCAAGACAAGGTAACGGGTTTGTGTGGAGAAATAAAGGACTGACAATATAACCACGGCTATAAAATCCCTGGGGACGTGAGTGGCCAATGCCCCTTTGCCAAGCGCTTGGCAAGCACATCTTTCAGCTTAGAGACACCCCAAATCTTGGAGCTGCTTTTCCCATCCCATGTCCCTCGGTGGCATCAGAGAAGAGGCCCCGGACAAGGATGTCAAGGACAGGGACCAGGGGGCAGGCCAGAGAACCAAGGTAGCCTTCTGACATGGAGAGAGAAATCAATATGAGATGTGGGCGCGGAACACCGGTGGCACTACATGGTTACAGAATTTCCAAACCTCGGTAAAGAAATGCAGATATTATACGATTTACTAATTTTACACAATACAATTGAGTAAAATGAGTGTGCATGTATGTGCAATGCATGTGTTGCATGCATGTGTGTGCATTCATGTGTGTGCGTGTATGCATGTGTGTGCATTCATGTGTGTGCATTCGTGTGTGTGCATGCATCCGTGTGTGCACAAATGCATGTGCGTGTGTGTGCGTGCATGTGCATGTGCGTGCATGCATGTGCGTGCATGCATGCATGTGCAAGTGTGTGCATGAGAGGAAGTGTGCGTGCGGCCACGAGCAGGCCTCTCCAGCACCTCTCCTCCCTTCTCCTGGGCTGTACCAAGCTCGGGCCTCCACACAGGGCCACCAGCTCTGCAGAGGGGTGCAGAGCTCTAGCACAACCGCTGTGGTGAGCACACACACGGGGCAGCCGGGGACAGGCCGGGCTGCAGGTGTGGACACCAGGCCAGGGCAAGGGCTGGGTGGGAAGTGCCGGGGCCTGGGGTGCATGTCAGGGCACCTGAGAACAGCATCTACAGGACTCGGGTGATCCTCCTGGCCATTCATCCATGATTAACTGCTAGGCGCAGGCCCGGGCATGCCCCTTGCCCACCCTGTGGAGGCCAGCCATGGAGGCCAGCTATGGAGGCCAGCTATGGAGGCCAGCCACGGAGACCAGCCGTGGAGGCCAGCCATGGAGGCCAGCCATGGAGGCCAGCCACGGAGACCAGCCATGGAGGCCAGCCGTAGAGGCCAGCTATGGAGGCCAGCCTTGGAGGCCAGTTGTGATGGCCAGCCATGGAGGCCAGCTGTGGAGGCCAGCCACAGAGGCCATGCTGTGAAAGCTCCAGCCCCAGGTGGCACGGGCGCCGTGTGTACCTGCGCAGCCCAAGCACCCACTCCCCAGCACAGCAGTCACCATCCTGGGTCCCGTGGGGGATCTGCACCGTACAGTGCTCTCCAAAAATCCTGGGGTTCACAAATACTACCTCAGATAATGTGGGGAGAAGGCACAGTGTGTGGGCTCAGGACAAGCGGGCTGCCACGGGACATCACTGGGCTTCCTGTGCTCAGTCCCGGGACGTCACTCGGCTTCCTGTGCTCAGTCCCGGGACGTCACTCGGCTTCCTGTGCTCAGTCCCGGGACGTCACTCGGCTTCCTGTGCTCAGTCCCGGGACGTCACTCGGCTTCCTGTGCTCAGTCCCGGGACGTCACTCGGCTTCCTGTGATCAGTCCCGGGACGTCACTGGGCTTCCTGTGCTCAGTCCCGGGACGTCACTGGGCTTCCTGTGGTCAGTCCTGGGACGTCACTCGGCTTCCTGTGCTCAGTCTTGGGTTGTCACATGACTTCCTGTGGTCAGTCCTGGGACGTCACTCGGCTTCCTGTGCTCAGTCTTGGGTTGTCACATGACTTCCTGTGCTCAGTCCTGGGATGTCGCTCCCTCCCTTGTGCTCAGCACTGTGTTCTCTGCAGACCAGCCTGCATTGACCTGTGGCGGTCATTGGGACTCTAGGCTGGTGAACCTGACCGAGACCCGAGACCCGTAGTTCTGGTGCAGGGCCGCTGGTTCGCTATCCCGTGCTAGGACAGCACACTGCTCCTGAAGACGTCCGGGACACTGTTTCCCACCACACAGTTGTTACAAAGGGATCTGGGAAGCTAATGGAAGCCATTAATACAAAACATAAGGTAACCTGTCATCCTGTTCATTGTCACCACAATCATCATTATCATCCTTACCACATCCTCATCATCACCACCACCATCACCACCACCACCATCAGCACCACCACCATCACCATCACCATCACCACCACCATCACCACCAGCACCACCACCACCATCAGCACCACCACCACCACCACCACCATCACCACCACCACCATCACCACCATCACCATCATCACCACCATCACCACCATCACCACCACCATCAGCACGACCACCACCATCACCACCACCATCACCATCAGCACCACCACCATCACTATCATCACCACCACCACCATCACCACCACCATCACCACCATCACCACCATCACCACCATCACCATCATCACCATCACCATCATCACCATCACCATCAGCACCACCATCATCACCATCACCATCATCACCATCACCATCAGCACCACCACCACCACCACCATTATCACCATCACCATCACCATCAGCACCTCCACCATCACCACCACCACCATCACCACCACCATCACCATCACCATCATCACCACCACCACTACCATCACTATCATCATCACCATCACCATCATCACCACCACCACTACCATCACTATCATCATCACCATCATCATCATCACCACCACCACCACCATCACCATCACCACCATCACCACCACCACCATCACCACCACCACCATCACCACCACCACCACCACCATCATCACCACTACCACCATCACCATCACCACCACCACCATCACCACCACCACCATCACCACCACCACCACCATCACCACCACCACCACCATCACCATCACCACCACCACCATCACCACCACCACCATCACCACCACCACCACCATCACCACCACCATCACCATCATTATCATCACCATCACCACCACCACCACCATCACTAACATCAGCATCACCACCACCATCACCATCATTATCATCACCATCACCATCATCACCATCACCACCATCACCACCACCACCACCACCACCATCACTGCCACCACCATCATCACCACCATCACCATCATCATCACCACCATCACCACCACCCCCACCATCATCACCACCATCACCATCACCATCATCACCACCATCACCATCACCACCATCGCCATCATCATCACCATCACCATTATCACCACCATCGCCATCACCATAATCACCACCACCACCATCACTGCCACCACCATCATCACCATCATTACCACCATCATCACCACCATCACCACCATCATCACCATCACCACCAGTTTCATCATTCCCTAAGGATGCCTGGTGTGTGCACAGACTAGGCGCTCAGGTGAGTACTTACACAGTGACTACAGGTCTCCTGCACCCAATGCTCCATGCTCACCTCTCCACTCACCAGTCTCCTCTGAAGGCATTCTGTCACAAGCCTTGGTCACCCAGAGTCATGCAGAGCCTCAGTCATGGCTGAGAGTCTGTCCTGTCCTGTCCTGCCCCAGGAAGTCTGCAAGCGGGGCCCAGCATGGCACCTCAAGGTGGCACACAGCCCTTCCTGGGTAGAGACACTTCCCTAAGAATACAGAGATCCAGCCAGAAGGAGTAACCCTTGCTGTTCAAAGACATGACATTGAACGGGCAAGTGAGCATCCGGCCTTGCTTCCCAGAACCCGAGGCCCCGGGTCTGCTGTGCACATGGGGAACATGTGCTTCCAGCCACGTGGGCTCACTTTGCATTCCTCAGAATCCTGAGCACTGAACGAGAGGCAGCCGTGTCTCTGAGGGAGGAGCATGGAGAGGAGTCGGGGCTAGGCTCTCCCTTCTGTGGGGTGACGTCATCTACCCAAGTCCACAGCCTGTAGGCAGAGAGGGAGGGCAATGCCGGTGGAGGGAGGGCCCGGGCTTGCCTCCTGCCTCCTCCACGGCCGTCTGCGGGCTCCTTCCAGCCGCTTTGTGCTCTGGGTGTGCCCGGCCCTGGGGGAACTTGAAGGCAGCCAGCAGAGACTTGCGGTGGGACACAGAGCAGAGGCCTTCTGTACCACAGACTTACCCCACAGAACCCTGCTGGAGCATGGCCGTGGCTCCTCCAGAGTCCCACGGGTCACGCCAGCTGCCCCGTCCACAGACCGACCTCGTCCCTCGAGATGGAAGGAAATTCACAGTCCTGCCAGAGCAGGGTCATCTGACACAATACGTCAGGAAGTGAGGTTCAGTGAGCCATGGTTGTCAGGAAGCGGGGTTCTGACCCAGCGCTGACTCCCGGTGTCTCTGTTCACATGTCTGGCCAGGGACCCCCTTCTGGCAGAAGACTCCTGTGGAGAGGAGTCTGGGGTTAGGGTGCAGGGTGACTTGGAAGGGGAAGAGCACAGGAGGGAAGCTGAGGAGGAGGATGTGGCACAGGGGCAGTGGGAAGGAGGAACTCAGACCACCTTGGGGTGGGGCTGCTGGTCCCCGAAGCCTCCTTCTTCTCCAGCCAGCGGCATCCTGAATGGGGTCTGGGGCGCCGTGGGGGGTCTCAGCAGGCCCTGCTCCCCCCCACCCCGGCAGGCCTGTCTGCATCCTCGTTCTGAAGGAAGACAGGCGACTGGGTGGCCTCCAGTCCTGGCCGAGGCCCTGGAGCTCCCCTGTCACCGAGTGCAGCTGCCCCACGGGAGTGGAGCCTCCCCGGCCCCATCCACAGAGGCCGGGAGCGCGCACACAGAGCGCTAAGTGCCTTTCCCCTCCACAGCCTCTGGCGGAAGACGGGACGTGTCAGGCCGGCCGGCCCCGTCTGGACTTCCTGGCGGAGACGGCTGACTTGGAGTTAATGGACTCCAATAGTTAGCATCCTAAACCTTTCATGTTGACCCTTCACGGCAAATGCGTGTCAAAGAAAGACTTTAATAACTCGCTCTGTAACTCGGGAGTGTCGGTGCTAACACCATTAATCCCTGTTTTCCATAGTTGGCAGAAAGCTTTAAGTACCTTTAATACTTTCTAAATCTGACAGTTTTAATTATTTCTCCTGCACCACTATTGATCCAGCGAGTCAACCTGTGACTTTGAAGGCCTTCGTCAATACCCATTACCAGTCCTAGAGCCAAGGGCTCTGCAGCGGGGACGGGGCTGAACGGGCCGGTGTCTGGGAGCCCGCCCTCGGCGGCCAGGGCCTGCGCCCAGCAGCTCGGTTTGGCCGTGAGCCTCCTGCCAGGGCGTGGGGCCCGGCCTCGCTCTTCTCTCTCCTCACGGCTATTTGTTGGCTCTTTGTCCCCTGTGTCTCCGTCGCCGGCCCCTCCCTGCCGCATCTCCCCACGCGCCTCCCACTCCTCTCCTCCTTCAAACCTCGCCGTGGTCTTCACACCACGCAGTTTCCCACAGGGCATCGCTGGCCGCTGCTGGCCGCCCTTGCGCTGGGCATGGTGGGGAAGCGGCCGCAGCTTCCCAAGTCCCCAACGGGACTGCTAAACATGCCATCAGATTGACCTCGGCTGGGACCCGAGTTCAAGTCTCCCCGCTCACCCCAGTGATGGTCGCAGGACAGAGAATGGGGGTTTTAAGTCGAGGTGAGGTCATATTGTCTCCCCACCGTGTCCTCACGGAGGGTCAGCACCCCAGCAGCACCCCAGGAGCCCTCCAGCCCTTTCCTGCCACTGCTCGGGTTACCCTCCCCCTGGCCCCCGGCCTCTGCTTTCTTGTGATCTCCTTTCAGGCCACTGACCTCACCGCCTCCCCCGCTGTGTCCGTCAGCCTTACGTCCTCTATTCTGTGCATTGCTCTGAGATGTCCAGTTCTACACCAACACACCTTTTCTTTGCCCCACACCTGGCTTGTACCTGCTGCCTTGAGAGTAAACCCTGTTTTCCCTCTGTCTCCCCTAGGGCTCTCCGCAGTGCCCCATCTGCTTCCTCCCAGCGGACGGCAGCGCTTGCAAAACGATTCTTGAAACTGTCGTCTCGAGGGTTTAAGAGTTCAGCCTTCATTACCCACCAAACGTCCTGTGTCCCTGATTCTTTCCGATTGTGTTCCTTTCTCTGTTGGGCCTTCTGCTTACCTTGTGCTGGAACGTTCTCTTTGCAAGGTTCTACCACGCGGCGTGGCCTGACTCTCAGGTAAGCCGCCCTGCCCCTCCTTCCTTCTGCGCTCAGGGTGGAGCCTGCCAGTTTCTGCTCCACATCAGCTTGGAGCTTGTTGACGCTAGGTCTTGATCCAAAGTGTGGAGGATCTACAGAGGAGTCGGAGATGTTCTGTGTCCTGACCGTGCCTGGTCTTCTCGGCAAGAGCGTGGAGTGTCTGCAGGATGGACAGCAGTGTCCTGGCGTGTCCCTGTGGGTACAGAGGAGACTGAGCATGCCCTGAGACAGAGCATGCCCTGCGGACCTCAGCCTCCCCCCAAATGACCTCTCTGTCTGTCTGTCTTCTGTCTATCCATCCATCCATTGGTCAATTTACATATTTAGACATCTAGTAATTTAGCCTCATCTGTCCATCATTTATCTACCTACACATCTATCCATCATGCATCTATCTATCTATCTATCTATCTATTTCCTATTGCAGCTATTCTCCCTAGTAAAATTTGATTATATGTGTGCATTTATTTACATGTGGTTTCACTGTGGGTACAACTTGTCTGTGTGTGTTCTTTTCTTTCTTTATTGTCTTTAAGTAGTTTACAAAGCAGCTGCCACTTACGGCAGCAGTCTGCTTGTTCTTTTCCATCTGTGTTCTTCAGGAGCTCCCTTCCTCTGAGTCCTTCGGTATTTCTCCTCTCCATCCACCTGAGCCCCTTGACCCCTGGTGCATCCCGCTCACTCATTCTGGGGCCCCGGGGTTCTCCTACACTGTGTCTGGTTCTACTCCGCCTCCTGGGCGTGGAGTTGCTGATGTGTGACGCAGCCAGGTCCGGAAGCTTGGGCTTGGGGCTCCGGTGAGAAGGAGGTAGACTCGCCCCGTGCAGCTCCATCAGGAAGCGCCACATGTGGCTCAATGTGAGTTTCCTCCCAGAGGCAGTGAAAAAACTACTAATATTCAATACTAATTTGGGTGCTGGCTACAGCTGGGGCAGGTTTGTCTATCACAGTGAAGTATTGTTAACTCACTAAAACTCTAGGATTGAAATGGGCATGACATCCGTGCAGAGCTGGTGTGTGCATTGGAATGCTAAGGGGGTTATTGCTCTGTGAGCAGCTAATGTGTGTAAATAGATTTCCTAAGCGGAGACGCTTTGTGTTCAGTGCCTGCCCAAAGAGTTTCCACCTTTTATGAGAGTCTAGAAGGCTTTGCCTGTCCCTCCAAAGCTCTGTGAGAGCGGCCGGCACCCCTGCCGCTGGCCGAGGGTCTCGGACTCTCACCTCCTCAGCCCGGGAGTTCCGCCCTGTCTCCTTCACCTTTGTGTTTAGAACTTAACCAATCATTACTTCATAGTATCATAAGATGATCGGTCTCACATTTGATCAGTATTTCAACAAAGAGGGGCCTCCAGCTGTTTGGTTATAACTACTTCTTCATTTGTTTTTACTTTTACAGCTTCCCTGGGATATGTTTGGCATCTTAGCATCACAAATGCTTTGTTAAAATTGTACAAATTGAGACTTAAGTGTAGCGGTTTGGGGGGGAGGGGTGAACTCAAGGCTAAATATTTGCTCGGTAGGTGCTCCACCTTTGGAACCTCACCTTAGCCCGATTTGCGTGGGCTGTTTATGTGTGTGTGGGGGGGAGGGTTTACACTAGGTGATCCTCCATTCAACAGTTCTCCTGCCTCTGCCTCCAAGTAACAGGAATTACAGGTGTGCGCTACCACATCCCCATGAGGAGCTTTGACAGACTCGTGAACCGGGAGCCTTCACTGAAATGGAACTGGTGTTCTCCACCCCCGAGTCTCTTCAGGCCGCGTGGGTCTCACGCCTACCCCCTGCCCGCCCCTAGGCCATGGCGGTCTGACCTCCGTCACTGTAAACACAGCTGTAATGTTATACGCATGGAACTGCCATCTCTGCAGTGAGTTTCCCTTCACGTCATGTGGCTACTTCAATGTGTCTGCACCGCGCCCCGTGTGGAAGGCTGAGCCCTCTTCCTGCAGAGCAGCCTTCCCCGGAGTGAGTGACCCAGTCCTTGGCAAAGCCCTCTGTGTGGCCTTCGGTCCTGCCATCGGGGTCTTCCTGTGAGTGTGACTCCCTGTGGCGGCCTTGCTCGGCAGGTGTGGTGTGAACTCCTCTGGCAGCGTCACACAGTAGGCATGTCACTTCTGGAGACACTGACAAACCCCTTTCTACAGCATCTGGGGTAAGTGTTCAAGGGTCGCTTCTCTTTGCCAGCACTCAAGGATCGGCCTGTAGACCTTGGCCCGTCTAGCACGTGTGCCTTGGGTGCCACGTGGCTTTCATTCCCATCCGCTCCGTGACTTTGAACCTCTTCTCCAGCACTTAATCCCCACCCCTGTGTCTTCTTTGACGAAAGTCTGCTCGATTCTTCTGCGTATTTATTTAAATGGATTGTTTGTAACCCTGGGTTGTAATGCTTTTTGCTTATTTGTTTGGGTGCATTGTTTGTGTCCCTGAGTTGTCAGAGATCCTTTGTTAGAGTCTTGTATTACAAATGCCTCTTCTTCTATGACTTTGACTTTTTATTTTCATTTTATTGTTCTATAAAGAGCATCTGGCCTTTGGGTAAAGGCCAGTGTATTGTTATTTTGCTTTATAGTATGTCCTACGTTTATTGAATTTAAGAAATATCTGGTGCCCAGGATGTCTTCTGTGTATCCATCAAAACTGCGGTGTCCGCACACCTCAGCCCTGTCCTTACCACAGGGAGGGTGTCTAGGTCTTGCATATGAATGTCTAGTCACTCAGCACCATTTGTCAAGATTGCACGACATTGAACTACGTCAAAAGGGTGAGCAGGAACATGCCTGTCTCTGGACCTCCTCTATGTACACTGGGTTTTATGTGCATCTGTACAATAAAAGTCTTTTGGGGAGACTCCTCTCTGAAGCCCCCTCCAAACCTAGGCTCTTGTTACTTTCAAAGCTCTCCATTCACGTTCATACTAACTTAGTCTGCCAACCTTCACAAAACAGTCCTGTTTTGAAGTTTTTTGGTAAGTGAAACTAGTCCTCCAACTTTGTTCTTATGTCAGTCACTCTATTTCCTCCCGCTTCCATGCAGATTTCAGCAACAGCTGAACAATTTCTCTAAACAAACAAGTGCCTGCAGCAGTCTTTTCCGAGACTGTGTTTGCGCTGGGATCTGTGGTGCTGCTAACTGAACAATAACAGGTCTTCTGAACCATGAACAAAATGCATATTTTTTATTTATTTGGAATTTATGAAATTTTAACAAATTTTGTAGTTTGCAGGTGCATCTTTCACATCTTTTATCAAAATTCTCCTTTAGCCATTGTGCTGCTTTAAGCATTGTCTGTTCTGAGGACGCGTCGCTATGGTATAGAAACACAACTGGTTTTTTTTTTCATATACTGGCATTTCACTGTGATTCATTAAACTCATTTAAAAAACAAATTCTACTCATGGCTTTGTGGAGTCCATAGGATTTTTCATAGAGATGATTGTGCAATTTTGGGTGGATGATGGCTTTATTTTTTCTCCCCCCACGGTTTGCCTTTTCCTCTTGCTGCGTTGAGCTGCTAGAACTCCGGGTTCAGTGTGGAATGAAATGATGGAGCTCATGCTTTGCCCTAGGCCCAGTGGGCAGGCACTCTGAGGCTCCCTCCCGGGCAACGTGAGCCCGTTGCTTTTGAATGGTTCCCTACAAATCCAGAGACATTCCCTCCCCTTCCCTGCTTGGGTAGAGAGACTTTTTTTGTGAATGGATGCTGGATTTGGTCAAGTAGATAGATAGTACTTCTAAAACGATCAGCTTTTCCTGTGCTGCTCAGCCAGCTATTATGAATTTGCTTTGTAAATGTTAGGCAAATCTTTTAGTCTTAAGATAAACACTAGGAAGTTGTAGACTAGGCTCTCTCTGCTCTCTAGACTCTGTGAACTCTTTTCCCATTAGATCATGTGTGTACACGTGTGTGCACGCGCACGTATGCGTGTGTGCACGCCCAGTAGTTCTCTTTTCTTTTTCAAAATACAAACAGGTAGGGGTATTATTTCGTTCTGATGTTGCTAATTAATATTTTATGCCTTTTTTATGAGTCTGGCTAGAGGCTTATCCATTTTATTGATATTTCCTCAGCACAAGTATGCCACATAATTCAGCTTCTCCACTTCCAGGTATTTATCCTAACTACAGCTCGCCTGCGTGTAACACAAAGTGCAGGAGGAAAGCCCAGGCTGGAAAGACGCAGGCGTCCCAGTGGGTGAGGGGTTACGCTAACAGAAGTGTAAATCATTCCTGCCTCTAAGTCTGCACAGCGGTCAGTGTGAGCAACGGGGAGACCAGCAACACGTGGACGCATCTGCAGAAAAATACGCTCAGGCAAAACCTAGTCAGAATGCAAGGCTCAGAATGATTCCATTGCTATAGCATTCCCGGGGAGGCACATAGCTGGAGCGCACCTTGGAGGCACAGGAGGGCACAGAATGCAGGGTATGGGGGGCAGGAGGGGTCTCCAGGCCACACCTGAGTCCACACCACACCCCAAAGGACACAGCCGCGTGGCCTGGAGCAAGCCGCAGATGAACTCTGCAAACGATTCCTGAGGCCACTCTTCTCTCACAGGGCTGCATGTGAGTCTGCAGAGTCTCAGGTGAACCGCTTCACGACCCAGGATGTTTGCGCTGTCCTGAGGGCAGGGCTCGTGCTCAGCGTCTCCCTCGGGAATCAGAGGACAAAAAAAACAGAGAAAACTGCAGCCCAGTGACCACAACTCAGTACGAAACGCACCCTCCGTCTCAGATGCTCACAAGCCTTCCCCCTTGGTTACCAAAGACAAATACCAAAAGCGGACTTTGCTTTCCCTCCCCACTGCCTGCTTCCTCTCTCCCCACTTCCTGCTTCCTCTTTCCCTACTTCCTGCTTCCTCTCTCCCCACTTCCTGCTTTCTCTCTCCCCACTTCCTGCTTCCTCTTTCCCTACTTCCTGCTTCCTCTCTCCCTACTTCCTGCTTCCTCTCTCCCCACTTCCTGCTTTCTCGCTCACTACTTCCTGCTTTCTCTCTTACCTTCTCTCTTCCACCACTTGTTTTATATCTCTCACTTCCTGCTTTCTCTCCCACTTCCTGCTTCCTGCCTTGCACTTCTTGCTTCCTCCCCTGCACTTCCCCCACTTCCTGCTTTCCCATGCACCGTCTCATTGTCTTCACCCACCCCACATCTGGGACGTGGTTGCAGTGGCTGTGTTTGCTGTGTGATCCCGCTCTGGTCCAGAGACCAGCTGTGGCCCCCATCCTGGGCCCTGCCCTTTCTTTGTTCTTGGTAAGCATGTCTGGATTTGAGGTTCCAGTCAGGATCCTTGGAAGAAAAGGTGGTGAAATCACCACAAGGTTGGAAGCACCTGGATTTGGTCTTCTTCACCGACGCACACACTACGCCTGCTTCTCAAAGCCACCCAGAACTCCTAGCACTCAGCAGGCTCCACGGTTGCCTGCGGAAGACAGAGAAGAGCCACGTACTGACCCCTTACCTGCACCCCTGCCCAGATACTCTGTTCTCAGGGGAACACCACGCACCGCTCCCCACGATTCATGGAGATTTGCATTCCTTTTCTGTGTGTATAATCTCCTCCATTTCTTAGTCTTGATTACCTTAGCACTCTCCTTATCTTCAGAGTGATCACTCTTATAGAGCACCATTTTGCTGTTCTTCTGTATGCTTGCCCCACGCGGTTTCTGACTTTGTGCAGAGTCAGAGCAAGTCTCCGCGTTACCATATGTATTCCCAGTACTTGTTGATTGCTATGTGCTGTGCGTTTCTGGGAGTTTGGGATCGAGCATCATACACAGTGTGAAGTGGATCCAACTTGATGCTTTCTCATGTTGTCTCGGTGCCCAGTTCCACTCTCAGGTCATGTGACTCCTTGAGATATGATCGTTATTGCATCCTCCGTTTTCTTCGGCACTTGTGCCTCATCCTGGAATTGTTCTTCTCCCCCACTGTTCTGTCCATTTGTGCACTGACACCATATGATTCCCATCACAGAAGGCTCCGGTGTGCCTAATGTTTCATAAGTCGGGCTTCACTCTGAATCCTTTTAGCATTTTCCTGGCTACTTTTTTTTTTTTTTCTGAGAAACATCATCGGCATACTTGCCTCTGTGAACAGCAAGGAAGACAAAAGCTGGTAGAATCTGAATGGAAACCTAAGTAAGAAAAACCTGATATACAGATACAATTGTGATTTTTCTATCCTAAATATTCTTTTTTCAAGAATTCTTTAGTGGGGTTGTTTTTGTTTGCTTCCTTTGCGCGGTTCATAGTACAGCAACTGCTTCTGCCTAATGGCAGTGTGCTCCTCAGAGCACAGGAGAAGGAAGGAGCCCCGGAATCAGGCAAGTTATGATGTCAGGGAGCGCACGGTGCAAGGGTCCCGCAGATCTTTGAGCCTGAGTTCTGCTCCCAGCAAGTTCCGGCAACTTGCTGGACCTCCCCCCCCCCCCCCCCCCCCCCCGGCTCTTCCACAGAGCGGAGACCTGCCTTCTCATGCTGCTCCAGCCCAGCGTTCCCGGTGGAATGAACGACAGGACCTGGTTATGCTCCACTGCTTTTCAGTCTTCTGTGCCTTCCCTGAGCTTTTGAGGTTCACTTCCCAATAGGTGCCCTTCAGGAAGAGCACAGTTCGGCACTCTCTCTCACGCTCTTTCTTGCCACATAGTTTTTCTACCTCCACACAGAAAATTAAAAATAATCGTGAACATTTTATGTTGGAATTCCATGTTCTATTCTTTGGAGCCTTATTTCTAGACGCGAGAGCGTGCGCACACATCCACATAATTGGATTCTTACCTGGAGGAAGCGGAGCCCGTGGAAACTGTTGAGGTTTACTGGTCATTGTAGCCTTCCCTTGCCACCATTTCAAGGGACGGCTACACCTCAGTCTGGTGCAGGGAGACTGCAGCCCATCCTTGCCCCAGCTCCCAGCCCCGGCCCTTTTCAGTCATGCTCATTTGTTTGCTGGAGGTTTCCCCACCCACGGCTGGGGACTGAGGCTCACACAGAACTCTAGTTTTATTTCGGACACTGTGAAAATCCTTACTCACGAAGCCCAGCGCGTTCTCGTTCAGGAAGTATCTGTGAGGGGCGGCTTCGCCCACATCCCCGCTCCAGGTCCTGGGGCAGGAGCAGGTTTAAAGCACAGGGAAAACGTGCTTGCTGGCTTCAGGCTTGCGTGGGGCTGGCTGGGACGGAGCTGCCTTGTCTTGGTGGCGAGGTTGCGTGTCTGTCTGCGAATCCCGGTCATCTGTTCCACTGCGCTCTCTCCACGTCACTCACCTGCACCAGGCAGGGACCCTGACCTCACTGCACCTCAGCCAGGAGCAGCCCAGCTGGTCGGCCACCTCCTACAGGAGTTCAGAACAACTGTGGACAAGAGGCAACACGTGGGAGCACGGGACTCACACGGACGTGCGAAGGTGTGGAGGAGGAGGGGCTGTCAGGAAATCCACTGGTGACCAGACGAGGGCACAGGGCACAGGGCACAGGGCACAGGACACAGGCACAGGGCACAGGGCACAGGGCACAGGGCACAGGGCAGTGCAGGGATGCATGCCAACGCGTGTGGCCACCTTCCTGGGTGGGAGGGGCTTGTCCTCCTGGGTGGGGGAGGGGCTTGTCCTCCTGGGTGGGGAGGGGCTTGTCCTGGGTAGGAGGGGCTTGTCCTCCTGGGTGGGGGAGGGGCTTGTCCTCCTGGGTGGGGGAGGGGCTTGTCCTGGGTAGGAGGGGCTTGTCCTCCTGGGTGGGAGGGGCTTGTCCTCCTGGGTGGGGGAGGGGCTTGTCCTCCTGGGTGGGGGAGGGGCTTGTCCGCCTGGGTGGGGGAGAGGCTTGTCCTCCTGGGTGGGAGGGGCTTGTCCTCCTCGGTGGGGAGGGGCTTGTCCTGGGTAGGAGGGGCTTGTCCTCCTGGGTGGGAGGGGCTTGTCCTCCTGGGTGGGAGGGGCTTGTCCTCCTGGGTGGGGGAGGGCCTTGCTGCCACCTGGTGGTGTAAGGGCCTGGTGGCACCGGGCATGGGTACAGAACTCAGGCCACCTCTGGACAGCGCAGGTGGGAGCTCTCTCTCTGCTTGGCCCTCCCATCTTCCCCGCTGCCTGGAGCGCATTGGTGGACTCCAGATCTCCCGTGGCAGTGCTGTCCTTCCAGGGAGCACTTACAGTGCCCAAGCAAACACTGGAGGGGGCAGTGCTTCCTTTAGACAGGGTGCTATTGTCAAAATTCCCCCAAACATTGCCAGGCAGCGAGGGTTGCCAGTGCTGGCCCTGGGCCTGGCGTCGGCTCATGGTGCTGGGCAGGAGGGACAGCTGCAGCCTAGCTCGGCTCCCAGGAAAGGCCAAGGTTTTGCTGCCCAAAGACTCCCCCAGCCCGGGGCCCTGGCCTGTGCTAACAGCCACGCAGCGCTGAGCTCACGCTGGGCAAAGCCACTGGGGTGGCATGCCGCTCTGCCTGCTGGAAGTGCAGGAGCCGGCCTGGGCTCTGTGGGTCCTGAGATCTCAGGGGCTGAGTGGTGTGTGTGTCCCTGGTGCTCCTGTGTGTTCCCGTGCACTTCTGTGCACACACACATGCATATGCTCATGTACACACTCATACATGCACATGCTCGTGTGCGTGCCCAAGTGTGCACGTTCTCATGCACGCACGTCTGCACATGTGTGCCTGTGAACCTGCTTGCGCAGGTATGCATGCATACACACATGTGCCCACGTATGTGTTCATGTACCTGTGTACTCATAGACACACTCGTACGTGTGTGTGCCGTGTGGCTATGTGTGTTAGTGCTGGTGAACACTTTCCTTGGGCTACCCTTCCTCTGAGAGGCAGGGAGATGTGAGGGCTAGCTCTCCCAGCCCCAAGTACAGAGGGCAGGCAAGGAGGCCCATCCCCCCAGCTCTCTCTGTCCACCCCCAGACCCCCATGTTCACCCCAGCTCTCTCTGCCCACCCCCAGGCCCCTGGGCTCACCCCAGCTCTCTCTGTCCACCCCCAGACCCCCATGTTCACCCCAGCTCTCTCTGCCCACCCCCAGGCCCCCATGTTCACCCCAGCTCTCTCTGTCCACCCCCAGGCCCCCGTACTCACCCCAGCTCTCTCTGTCCACCCCGGGCTCACCCCAGCTCTGAGATGGCCCTAGCAGTACTTTGCCTGTTGGCAAACTCAGAAACAGCACTTCTGTCTGTCGGAAATAGAAACTGGTTCAGGGCGCGATGTCGGGCCCGTGGGATGCTGCAGGACCGGCCTCGAGTGTCCTTAATGGCGTAATGGAGGCTGGGACCTGCTGGGGAGCAATGGGGAGAAATGAGCATCATTTGCTGACTGCAGGATACCCCAGGGCAGTAATGACAGGATGGAGCTGCGCGGCAAAGGGGGCGCCAGGCCGGGGCAGGCAGTGAGCAAGGAGAGAGACAAACACAGCTCTACTCCAGGAAAGGCTTCTGAGATCTGTGTCTACCCCAGTGTGTGCGTGCATGCGTTGGTGTGCGTGAGAGAGACAGACAGACAGACACAGAGACAGAGAGACAGAGAGAGGAGAGCACAGATGGGGAAGGGAAGAGGCCCCCTGGGTCCCCCTTGTTTAGTGAACCCCAGACTCAGGCATCGGATGCAGAGCTGCTGAGGGTCACGTGACACAGCTCCTGGGGCTCTGAAAGCCCCAGCCCAGCCCGGGCAGCAGACAGTGCTGGCTGACAGTGCAGGCAAACCCCTGTGCACACACATAGGCACACACCGGCAAGGTCAGGTACACCTGTGTGTGCACATGCGTGAATAGACACACACACACCACACACAAGCACACGGGTACACAGCAGCAGGTAGTCACTTAAGTGCACACTCAGGACAGAAAGCGTCGGGCCTGGGCGGGCCACAGCGCAGACAGATGCGAAGGGAACCGGCACAGGGCAGCGGAGCCTGGCTCCTGTGTCTAGTGAGGATCAACAGGTGGGGGGGGCCCAGCCTGTCCCCCTCCGCTCATGAGTGAAGAAGTCCGGACATGGGGGCTGGGCGGTGTCTCGCTTCCATTATTACCCCTCCAGTCCCCTGCGCTGCCAAACCGTCCCCCAGAATGAGCAGCCCACTGCTGCTCGTGGGCTAGCTTCCTTCCGGAAGACCCCGCCCTTCCTTCAGCCACCTCACCCCATCCTCCACTCTTCCTCAGCTCCAGTCTCCTGAGTGCCACCACAGGGCCTTTGCACTGCTCCTCTCCCTGCCCCTTTCCCTGGAACGTCACTCCCTGGGTGGGAGGCCTCCCCGCTCTCACCGCACCCTCCCCCCGGCCCTCCCCATCCTGCCCAGCCCTCCTGCTCGCTCTATTTCTGTAAGGAGTGCGTCTGGTCTGTGACCGAGCGTGTGGCAAGAAACTCCCCAAGGCAACAGTTTTATCTCGGCTCACAGACTTGCGTTAGGACGAACTTCAGATTGCGAAGGCTGGTGTATGTCTTGGAAGCAGGAGGCCGGAGGGAGAGAGATTGGGGAGACCTGCCTCTCTCCCCCCACCCTTCCTTCCGCCGGTGGTGGCGGGGTTGAGCTGTCTGGGCCCCTCACCCCTCTGCCAGACTGCGGCTGGGGCTCCTCTGCTCCCCAGGCAGGGCCCACCCGGCCTTCCAGCCTCTTCTGCGCCAGCGTCTGGGGGGGGAGGGGAGGGCTCCCCAGGCGCACCGGTAACCTAGTACAGCAGAATCTTATTAAAGAGCAGACAATGTTTAAAACCAATTTGAAGTCCATGAGTGCTCCCCCGCCCCGCCCGGTGTGTTTGCAGCCACTGACACCGCACCTTCCAAATCCATTTTATTCTGGCTCACGCAGCTCCGTTCCAAGGAGAGAAATGGCTTAATCGGATTCCTCTGCTCCTTCCAGGCAGGCAACTTCGGTGGCGTGTTTATTTTCCAGACTTGCTAGACTGTATGGAAACAGACAGCTTGTACCTGCGCCAGCGTGGCGTCTGTATTTTGGGCAGGGATCGAATGTAAATGTACTATTTTGAGGGTGCCTGGGCAGACGGCTTCTCTCCCCAAATCTCAAGTGCCAGATCTATAGTTAGCAGGTGCCTCATTCCCATTATGCTATTATTTAAAGCTTGATTATTTTTTTCACAGACAGAGAGAGTCGTTTGGAAACCCTGCCTGGCCGGTGGGAGCCTGTCTCGGTTACATGGTTACCTCATCAGCTTGCTAGTACACCAGGTGGAAGCTTGCTGCGGTGAGCATCCGATAACCAGAGCCGAGCATTCAGGGGGCTGGGAATGACCCACTGCTCGCTTGGACTCATTACCGCTGACGTGGGATGCTGAGTCTCGCCAGCGCCATCTTGGCCATGTGGTAGATAGGGAGTTGGGTTTCCCTGGCACCATCTTGTCTTCATGGTGGTGGAAGGTAAAGTCGTAGCTACCAGGTGATGGGCATGCCTGAACTCCTAGAAGCAGGGGAACAGGACTTGGACAATAGGTTGCTGAACCTGTCAATCCTATGCCTGAAGCTTGGGAGCCTCTCGAGTTTCCTGTGACCCTGACCCCAGATGAGTTTCCTGTGACCCTGATCCTAGACCTAGACCAGCCCGGGCACCGTCACCCCGTGCCTCATGTCGGTGTCTCCCGTCGTGTGTCCCCTGTCCCTCCTCCGGTCTCCATGGAGCCCTACCTCAGGTCTCCGCTGGTGGATCTGGTTTGTCGGTATTGTGTTTTCCTGCTCTCTCAGTTTTCCAGCAGGGTCACGTGTGCAGGTCTTCCGGACAGGAGTCTGCCTGCAGACGCGGGCTTGCTCAGGAAGACTCCCAATTCGCCCTCTCAAAATATGGCGTCTCTGTTTTCTCACGACCTGTTGCAAGAATGATTTCAGATGAGCTAAGAAAATAGCCTAACAGTAAAGAGCTATGAGAGACTGCCTTCCTCTGTGGCCAAGAGAAGAAGGTTTTGGAACTCGGGTCCTGCACGTGACGCGGGTGCAGTTCGGTGTTGGGGGCTGCAGTGGAGCATGTCCGGATCTCGTTCTACTCATTCCCTCGCTTCTGAATGTGGTGGTGAACTCCCTGACGCCTGGCACACGTTGGACCTCCATCCGCACAGGTGTTTCTGTCTACCTCAACCTCCACAAGTGGCTTGCTGCTGCTCGCCCCGGAGAGAGGGCCAGGCGCAGTGAGGGCCCACCCACCTGCACACAAAGCACTCGGACCGACCTGCTGTGCAGGGACAGACAGGAAGCCAAGCCGGACCAAAGAGGAAGGCACATCCGAGCATCGGCCTCCACGGTGGACCAGGGTGGGCAGGAAGCCCAAGGTCCGGCCCGGCCCCCCGTGTGATGTTGCAAATGAAGATCTCATCAGGGCACAGCCACACGCAGCTCGCTCACTGCTGCCTGGGGTCCTTACCCCTCCTGTGGCAAGCAGAGTTGGGCAGTGGTAACGGAGATCGGATGGCCCAGAAAGCCTGCATTTCCTCTAATCTGCCACCTCTTTATGAGAGTATACTAATTGTACAAAGTAGTGGGCTTCATTCACACGCATACGTAAGGACGTAAGGTATTTCTCTTGAGTGGATCCTCTCAGGATGGCTGTGACTGCCTTCTTATCCCTTTGAGACTAGTCTGCTGCCCTGGCTTCCGGGGGCTGCAGGGGTCTTATGGCACAGAGATGCCGTGGGGCGGGCTCTTACAGCACAGGAGACCTACACGCACTTGCCTTGGACAGAGCAGTGAGGCACCGCGGCCGGCAGCGACTGGATGGAAGTCAAGGTGTGTTTGAGCACAAGCTCCACGCACAGAGCATTCTGGGACACCGCCGACTTCTCCATCAACCCCTTGTTAAATTAGACCTTCAACCGTGTTCAGGACGTAGACATCCTCTGTCTGTTGCTTAATCACCTGATTTTGTTTGATTTTATTCACAAAATAATTAGCCTTCTAAACATCTAATTATTGCTAAGGTGTGCATTATCCTGATGAGCCCGGCGGCCCTGGGAGATTAGCAGACAGGGCTGCCGTGGACCGGGTCTCAGCTGCCCCAACACTTTGAAATTTCTTGTTTGCTTGGCACGCGGCGGCTCCTGAGGTACCTGGAGTGCGTGTTGCCCTGAACTGTCTGCACTTGGCTCCCTTTCAGGGCTCGATGATGTTTCCAATTGAAAGTTGACTCAGAAAACAATATCTCCCGGCTCAAGGTCAGCGCGCCTCTCTAATCCCGAGTAAACAGGGTGGATCTTTTATCTCCTCCATCCTGGGAGATTAAAGCGGCTTCATTCCCCACCATTTATGAAAGGGCTGGAATTCACATGGGTGCCGTGGATGCCAGGGCTCCGGGAAGCATCGGTAGAGAAGATGGGCAGATAAATGGGTGGTTTATAATTCATCTAATCAGGAAGTCAACATTACCCTGGGACACAAGGTGTACACCGGGAGAGATTTCTATCTGGAATGCGCTCTGAAGATCCTGGAGAAGAAGCAAGTGTCTCCTCCCCCACCCACCCCCACCACCCTTTCTTGGCAAAGGCGTCACAGTGTCATCCTGTCTTAAATCCCGCCAAGCTCAGCGGGGTGGACCCTGACTCCCTACGTCCTGGAAATGTGAGTGTGACCTCTGGAAACCCCACACCTCTCCACGGCTCAGCCCTTCCACCTGCACCAGGGACCCACTTGCCCAAGAGCCCAGCCTCCTCCATCCTTCCATGGTGCTGGCTGGGATTCAGAGCCGTGTGGAGGAATCCTGGGGTGCGGCGGCCGGTGGAGCACCTGGGGCTCAGCATTGCCTGGGGAGAGGTGGCTGGTCCCCACTGGGCTCTGTTTCTTATGGGGGGCCCCGCGGTGCTCACTTCAGAGCAGGCCTGAAGGGGCGGGGAGACACCTGTGGGGAGCAGTCCGGCCCAGCGGTCTTCCAGGGCCGTGCGCAGAGGCGGGCTGTCATGCGGTGTGGTGGGGGCTGTGCTGTGCACCCACCAATCTTCTCCGTGCGTGCGGCAGAGGTGAGGCCGAGGATTCCGAGCCGAGACTGACACCTCCAGGAGCACCAAGCCCAGGTGCTGTCCTCGGTCTGTGAGCACCCAGGGCTGACCGCGAGCACAACTGAAAACAGACACCTCCTGCACCTCCGGGGATGGGCGGCGGGCCCCCAGGAAGCCTGGGTCATCTCCCTTCCCTTCGGATGCTCCAGAGCTCCCCAGCGTCCACGCCGCTTCCGGGATGCTCATGGCCGAAGGAAGAGGCCTCTGCTGACCCCCTGGATGCCGTCCGGGAGCCACAGACATTCACGTCGGAGCTCCAGGCTCTGCTGGCGTGGCTCAGAGCATCACTGGGCACAAGACGTATCGAAGGACCCCGTGCTGTGAAACCGCGTGCAGGGCAGCGCCCCACAGCCACCTCCCGTGCTGCCCTTCTTCGGCTTGCAGTCTCCCCCCCCCTCCTCGCCCCTCCTCCTAACTCCCTCCCTCCCTCCTCCCCAGAAGCCCCCGCTGCCTTTCTTCCCCACTCCCACTCCCCGGATTCCCTCATCCTGCAGCCCTCCCAGTCTGACTCACAGGTGCCAGCCACGCCTGCAGCCTGCCTTCCTGAGCACCGACACCCAGCGGCAGCTCACTGGCTCTGTGGGGAGGACTGGACACTTCCTGTGTCCCGCAACCCCCCCCCCCCCCACCGTCTCTCTGTCTCGGTTCCTCTCTGCCTCCCACTCTCTCCAGGGCCACTTCAGCCAGGACGGTGATCACTGCAAGCTGCAAGTCGCAGACATATCAGCCGCTGAGCTGCCCTGGGGTGGCCACCAGCTCTACATTTACACTAAAGAAAACTGAGAGGCCCTCCCAGCCACACAGGTCTGCGTGGGAGGCCTCTGCATTCCCACTGGATGGGGCTAGTCAGGATCAGCCACCCCCGACTTCAGCCAGGGGCTGTTCGGGGCTCTGCATCGTGTCCCCTGACTATCTCCCAGTTCCGGGCTGGGAAACGGCTCCAACCTGTGTTCACCTTGCCCCCTGACAGGAGGTGGCTCTCAAACTGCCAGTCTTCATGAAAGGAAGCTGCACCTGCTCATGGCTCACATCCTGGACAGCCAAGGCACAGGGGCCCCCTCATCTCCCTCATCCCTCCCCCTCCCCCTCCCTCATCCCCCTCATCCCTCCCATCCCCCTCATCCTCCCATCCCCCCTTCCCCCATCCCCCTCCCTCATCCCTCTCATCCCTCCCATCCCCCTCATCCCTCCCATCCCTCCCATCCCCCCTCCCCCATTTCCCTCATCCCTCCCATCCCCCTCATCTTTCCCATCCCCCCTTCCCCCATCCCCCTCCCTCATCCCTCTCATCCCTCCCATCCCCCTCATCCCCCTCATCTCCCCTCCCCCCACCCCCCCCCACCCCCCTCCCTCAGCTCATCATCTCACCTTGGGGATGGCACTGATGACAGGCAGGGCTGGGCGGGCTGGTGGCCCCCTTGGTGATTTTTAGCACAGTTTGTGCAGTGTCAAGAAAATCCCATTTTGTTGGTTTTCCTACAAGGTCAAAAGTTATTGTCTACTTTTTCAGGCCTTCCTGTTGGGTTCATCAGCTTTGTTTCTCTTCTGGTGCGACCAATGACTGTTTTTTACTTATTGGACATGTGGCTATTTTTGAATAGGAGAGTATATCTTCCATGTGTAACAGTTTATTGTTGTTCTAAAGAAAAGCTTGACTTTTATTTACCTTGCATTGGAGTCCCCTCACAAAGCGCATGTTGTGATGTGTGCAGTCTCTAGGGGGGAAGGTGACAGCAAGGGAGCTTTTTCTGTGCTGTGACTGTGGCTCTTCCCAAGTGGCTCTGACAGACACCCTCTCTCCCCCCCCCCCCCCCCCCCGCTGAGTGCAAAGTCCCCGGTCCAGTTCCTGGAGTGTGCACTTGTGCACTGTGTAAATGAAAGCATAAAGCATAGGATGCTTGTGTGTGTGTGTGTTTACATGCTCATGTACACACTTGAACATGTGTGCATGCACATTTGAGCACTGCATGCATGCATGTGTGTACTTACATTCGTGTATGTGTGTGTACATGCTTGAACACACGTGCCTACGTTTTCCAAAGAAAGCAAACTCTGCTGTCTATCGACGTGTTCTGACTGCCCCAAGGTGTGAACGGTGAGGGTAGAGAGCTGGCACGGGCCTTGCTGAAGTGGTTCTGGAGTTCAGAGACCCTGAGTCCAATCTGCCCCATGGACTAGGTATTCCTGGAAACCAAGGGGACACCATCGAATGGCATAACACAAAACAAAGGGCATGAGCAGGCAAGAGGAAGAGGAAGAGCTGGGAGGAGCTCATGCCTGCTCCATAACTATTAATGAGTCTGATTGACTTGCTGCCTTCCACATGTTTGATTGACAGCGCTTAAGATAATTGTCAGGAAGAGCCCAGGCGGTGGGTGCCTCTCCTCGATGACAGCGTGAGATGTGCGGCTTCTTTCTTTGGAAGGAAGCTGAAAAGGTCTATTCGTGTTCAATAAAAATCCTTCACTGGGAGAAGCCCCAGAGGGGTTTAGTCCCTGGGTGGGTGTGAGAGGAAAAGCCCCCTGCCTGCTTTCAGTCCTGTCCATCTGTCCCTCCTCCAGCCGCTGCTGTGTGGCGGGCGGCCAGCCATCCAATCAGCCGCTGTTCACCTTTCCCTCCATCCTTCCATCTTGCCCTCCCTCTACCTGTCTCCTCAGCAGCTGCCTGTTCACCACGGAGTGTCTACACCTCCCCTGCTGCAGGGGCATCTTTCTCCGCTGCCCTCGTCAGATACCTCTGGGGGTGGTGGGGGGTGGAGCTGAGGCTGTGCACTTCCAAAGGGCTTCACGGCAGCTGCCGGCTGGGCAACCAGGACGGCCCACCGAGGAGGCCGGACGTTCACGACCCTGGCATACTGCAAAGGTCAGCATTCCTGTGCCTTTCCCTCCCAAAGGACTCGGCTCTCAACTCTGCTGGCAAGCTTCAGACACCTCAGGCTGGCAAACACCGCGCAGCTAAGGTTGTGCCAGTTGCCGGGCTCAGCCCGGCCGCGACGCCTGGAGGATGGTGCAGCCAGGCCCCTGAGGCCCAGACATGCGTCGTCCCGGGACAGAAGGAAGCCCCGCATGCCACCGGGAAGCCCTGAGGCAGAGGGAAAGCCACCTTGGAGAGGAGCTGTGCCAGCCTGCAGAGACCTGACGGAGCCTGGCCCCTGAGGGCAAGGCAGCAGGCGGCCAGACGCTCACGGTGTCTGTGCCGCAGGCCGCTGGCTCCTCTCGCTCACGGGAGAGGAGCCTGCCCAGGCTGGGTGACCGGACCACCCGGACCAGGGAGAATAAAAATGAGGGGGAAGGACAGAAGGCCTGGCTCAAACTCCCGTCAGCACCCCAGCCATGGCTGCGCCTTCAGTTACCTCTGTCCTGGAGCCAGCTGGAGCCGGCTGGAGCTGGCCGGTGATCTGCGTGGAGACGTTGGAGCCCCAGGGTCGGTGTTTGTCTGAATCCCACCTTGGGTCCTTGGCAGCTCTGTCAATCCCGCCATAGTCCCCGGGGATTGGGCCCGTTCTCCCCAGAGCTCCTGCGTGTCCGCAGACCCACCCCCCCCCCGCATGTCTGCAGAGCCCCCGTCTCTGCTACTAAGACAGTTCTGCCCTCCACGGCCAAGGCCGGTGGCCTTGAGACAGGGACCCCAGAGCGGCCATGAGGTGCACACCAGGGCAGCATGAGGCCCCGCAGAGCTCCCCAGTGGCAGAGCGCCTGGGCCAGGCCGCCCCAAGCGCCGTGCCCTCGGTCTGCCGGCACCGTCACGCTGTTCCCAGGCGGCAGGGCCCCGGGCCTCTCACAGCCTCCTGGAAGGAGCACCTGGCCCATGGAGGACCCGGAGGGGCCTGTGGCTCAGGCCCATGGAGGACCCAGAGAGGCCTGTGGCTCAGCCCCATGGGGACCCGGAGGGGCCGTGGCTCGGGCCTGTGGAGGACTGGGAGGGGCCGCAGCTCAGGTCCTGTGCTATGGCAGGGGTACTGACCACAGCCTCCTGGTGCAGCCGTCTGCAATGACTCGGGCAGAAGCGCCCGCCCGCCCGCCTCCAGCAGGAGTGGCTCTTGTCCCTGGGCTCCATTTTATGTTTAAACTTGACTTCCAAAGTTCCGTGCAATATTAAACAGAAAGCCCTCTGTGGGCTGTGCCCGCCTGCACCTATTTTTAGCCTCAGCGCGGGTCCCAAAGCCGTGACGTGCGGCCTGGCTGCGGTGTGCAGGGAGCAGCCCCGAGGCCCGAGGTTGCAGCTAGGTGTCTCAAGCCTGGGATCAGGAGCTTGAGGTTTAATTTAAATCAAAATGAAGATGAAGTAGGAGGCCAGGGTGAGTCCCAGTGCAGCAGCTCCCCAGAGACTGTCTGCCGCAGGGCTCTGGGTGTCCAGGGCCTGTGGGAGGGCAGATGGACCAGGGCAGGGACAGTTGGGCACCAGGCCCAAGGCGGGCTCAGAGGAGGGGAGGGAAGCTATGTGGGACTCAGGACTCACCCGTGCCCTGGGGCAGATTCTTCACAAAACCCAGTGAAGGGGGAGATATGTCTCGTGGGCAGATGAAGTGACAGGCAGGAAGCCGAGCTCAGGGCCCTGCTCCTTCAGACCAAAAGTGCGCGAGATGACCAGAGCAATATGGAGATGCCTCGGGGCTGGTCGGCAAGGGAGGGGAGAGGAGGGGAGGGGAAAGGAATAGAGCAGAGGGGAGGGGAGGGAAGGGGAGGGGAATAGAGCAGAGGGGAGGGGAGGGGAGGGGAGGGAAGGGGAGGGAAGGGGAAAGGAATAGAGCAGAGGGGAGGGGAGGGAAGGGGAGGGGAATAGAGCAGAGGGGAGGGGAGGGGAGGGGAGGGAAGGAGAGGGGAATAGAGCAGAGGGGAGGGGAGGGGAGGGGAGGGGAGGGGAAGGAAGGGGAAAGGAATAGAGCAGAGGGGAGGGGAGGGGAGGGAAGGGGAAAGGAATAGAGCAGAGGGGAGGGGAGGGGAGGGGAGGGAAGGGGAAAGGAATAGAGCAGAGGGGAGGGGAGGGGAGGGGAGGGGAGGGAAGGGGAAAGGAATAGAGCAGAGGGGAGGGGAGGGGAGGGGAGGGAAGGAGAGGGAAGGGGAAAGGAGGGGAATGGGGGGGAGAAGGAAAGGGAGGCAGAGCAAGGGAGGGGAGGGGAGCTCACCACGTTCATTCAAGAGTGACTTGGAGAGGCTCGGCTTGGACGCAGAGTCTGGGGAGGGGGAGATCAGACTGAGAAGAGCCCTGGGAACTCTCTGACTTCACTAAGTCCTGGGGCAGAGCCAGAGGAGGAAGAGGAAGAAGGTGAGGAAGAGGAGGAAGGCAAGGAAGAGGAAGAGGAGGAGGAGGAAGAGAGCAATGTGAGGAGGAGAATGTGGGAAGCAAGAAGGGATGGAAGAGCAGCGGGAGGCGGGAGAGCAGGAGGAGGGGGTCCAGGGGACGAGGCAGAGGAAAGCGGCTGGTGGGAGGGAGAATCAGGGCTCCGTTGAGTAGTTTTGGGGACAGATGTCTGAAGGAGGCTGGGCAGAGGTCCTCACCCGGAGGGTGGAGACCAGCCCTCCTTCGCCCCAACCCCTCAGTGAGGAAACAAGCTTCCTGCTCCTCGATCTGGGATCTTCCCGATAGGCACGGGCCTGCAGGAGATTCCCACCTGCCCATCCCCTTGGGACGTTTGCACCCTGAGGGCTTGACCTGGACGTGCACGCGGTGGCCCTCCTCCCCAACAGGCTGTCCCAACTGTCTTCCACAGGCCTGGCCAAGGTCCCTGTCCTGTCTTGGTGGACAAGGAGCTGGTGGCTGGGGAGGGATGGTGGGCCTCCAGCACCACTCAGGCCACACTTCCTGCCCCGGCTCCTAGGGACTCTTTCTTGGAGGTTCCCGGGGCATCTCCTAGGGCACAGCGTTGCTTCCCCGGCCCCTGAGCAAACCTTCCATGCTCCGCTCCACATTCTGGAACTCTGGCTGTCCACCTTGAGACCCCAACACTGGCATTTCATCTGGAAGCCCACAGAGCAGCTGCAGCTGAGCGACACGTGCAGACCAACACTAGTCAGACAAAGAGCAAGCGCTCAGTAGGCAGGCGGTGGACGGTCACAAGCAAGGGTCTGGTGCTGGCGGAGTGGGAGCCCAAGGTCTGATGTCTGGCTTGGTTCAGATGCTGCTTGCACACTCAGCTTGGTTCAGATGCTGCTTGCATACTCAGATGACTCACAGCCATCCCTCTGATGTCCCGGCCCACAAATGAACCAGGAAGAAGTCTCTGGCATGGGTGCTCCTGGGCCCTGGCCCTGGGTGGACGTGTAAGGCCAGCCCAGCCCAGGGCCCCTTTGCTGCTGTATCCTGCTGTCTCTCAGGTCCCCACCCAGCCTGGTTCCGGTCTCATCCCACCGTCAGGAGAGCCCAGGCAACGTGCTGCTGTTGCTTCCCAGACAGGCCGAGAATTGCATGGATTATGAACATCAGTGCGTGGTGACGGGTGACAGACGTCGCCATCCCTCAGCTCTCGACTAAAATAACAGCGTTGACCTCGCTCAGGAAGCTTCCAGAACAGAGAGCTCAATACTCGAACTGACAGACGCTGACGAGGCCAAGGCAGCGCCTCGTATCTCCGTCAGGCTGCGGGGCGCTGTGGATAAGCCACTGGCTATGGATGGGAAGGACTGATTTTATAGACTCTAGAGGAAGGTCTTTTGAAAAACAAATGATCCAACTGCATTTGCACAAACGGAGAAGTGGAGCTGAGATGTGAAGCGGAGCTTGGCTTCGGCTCCTCCCGAGCCCAGCATTTGATGTCGGATGGGGTCCTCAAAACCGGGAAAAACCAGCCAGGAACACCCGTGTGTGTGTCCATCAGCGCTCCACACAGTGTGCGAGGAACAGACATAGCCCAGCAATAGACATGGAACGGCAGGACCCCAAGAGGACCAAGCAACTCTTGAAGCATATAGAATAAAATAAATACAAAACAGGAAAGGTAAATACCTTAAACAGGAGAAAAATACTGATAGCGCAAACAACAAGTCATTAAAAATAAAGATTGTATTCTCTTAAAGATTTAGCATTGAGCTGTGTATCTGTAATCACCGCTAGTGGGGGGCAGAGATAGACAGAATGGAGGGCTGAGACCATCCAGGAAAGTGAGTCTTCATCTCAAGGAATGGCCAGGCAGAGTGGCACATGCCCGTCACCTGGTACATACATGGTACATACAGGTTGGAGGAGTCCAGGCCTGGGGCCAGACTAGGCGGAAGCAAAAAGGGTTGGGCTCTGGCCCAAATTAGGTAGTGTCTGGTATGTAGCCCGTGTGAGATCCCCGGTTTAAACCCTGTGTTCAAAAGAAGACATTTGACAACACCCTGCCCAAATGACCCTCAGCATAGCAAACACCAGCAGCCAGAGCCAGGCCCGGCCTGGAGGGGGCACACACAAACCAAAATGGACGCAGCAAACCCACCGTCATTAGCACTCGGAGGAGGGGCCAAGGGAAAGTATGGAGGAAAATGGGCAGCAACGGAAGACATTTTTATTAACTGAAGAGTTGAACCACATGAGTTCCGGAAGGCAGGGGGGGTGGGAAGGGGGGTGGGGAGGCGGGGTAGCACCGTTTCCATGGCCAGCAGACCCAGGCCCAGTGTGCCCCGGAGCAGTGCCTGTGAGCACGAAGCCGTGCATATGGTGCCCGGCTGCCTCAGCCGTGAGTGGAGCCTCCTCTGCAGGCCTGAGGCTGGGGCTGCAGGACGCAGGGCCGCGCTCAGGGTGGCAATGGACAAAGGAGATCTGCGGGCACCCACGAATACGAACCCGAGAATGAAGCAGGCGCCCGCACCTTCACTGGGAAAGGGGAGGACGAGACGTGCGTGGCGATTACCAATCTCCTCAGCCTCCACACCGTGGGTGGTGGAACCGGGGTCTGAAAGCACAGGGTGAAGCACTCAGTGCTGTGGAGAAGCACTCGGTGCTGTGGAGAAGAAGCACTCGGTGCTGTGGAGAAGCACTCAGTGCTATGGAGAAGAAGCACTCGGTGCTGTGGAGAAGCACTCGGTGCTGTGGAGAAGAAGCACTCGGTGCTGTGGAGAAGCACTCGGTGCTGTGGAGAAGAAGCACTCAGTGCGGTGGAGAAGAAGCACTCGGTGCTGTGGAGAAGAAGCACTCGGTGCTGTGGAGAAGAAGCACTCGGTGCTGTGGAGAAGCACTCAGTGCTGTGGAGAAGAAGCACTCGGTGCTGTGGAGAAGAAGCACTCGGTGCTGTGGAGAAGCACTCGGTGCTGTGGAGAAGAAGCACTCGGTGCTGTGGAGAAGAAGCACTCAGTGCTGTGGAGAAGCACTCGGTGCTGTGGAGAAGAAGCACTCGGTGCTGTGGAGAAGCACTCAGTGCTGTGGAGAAGCACTCAGTGCTGTGAAGAAGAAGCACTCGGTGCTGTGGAGAAGAAGCACTCAGTGCTGTGGAGAAGCACTCGGTGCTGTGGAGAAGCACTCGGTGCTATGGAGAAGAAGCACTCTGTGCTGTGGAGAAGCACTCGGTGCTGTGGAGAAGAAGCACTCAGTGCTGTGGAGAAGCATTCGGTGCTGTGGAGAAGAAGCACTCGGTGCTGTGGAGAAGCACTCGGTGCTGTGGAGAAGCACTCGGTGCTGTGGAGAAGAAGCACTCGGTGCTGTGGAGAAGCACTCAGGGCTGTGGAGAAGAAGCACTCAGTGCTGTGGAGAAGAAGCACTCGGTGCTGTGGAGAAGCACTCGGTGCTGTGGAGAAGAAGCACTCGGTGCTGTGAAGAAGCACTCAGTGCTGTGGAGAAGCACTCAGTGCTGTGGAGAAGAAGCACTCGGTGCTGTGGAGAAGAAGCACTCAGTGCTGTGGAGAAGCACTCGGTGCTGTGGAGAAGCACTCGGTGCTATGGAGAAGAAGCACTCTGTGCTGTGGAGAAGAAGCACTCGGTGCTGTGGAGAAGAAGCACTCGGTGCTGTGGAGAAGAAGCACTCGGTGCTGTGGAGAAGCACTCAGTGCTGTGGAGAAGCACTCAGTGCTGTGGAGAAGAAGCACTCGGTGCTGTGGAGAAGAAGCACTCAGTGCTGTGGAGAAGCATTCGGTGCTGTGGAGAAGAAGCACTCGGTGCTGTGGAGAAGCACTTGATGCTGTGGAGAAGAAGCACTCAGTGCTGTGGAGAAGCACTCAGTGCCGTGGAGAAGCACTCAGTGCTCTGGAGAAGCATTGGTGCCATGGAGAAGCACTCAGTACTGTAGAGAAGCACTCGGTGCACAGGAACACACACCAACTCCGGGCCCATCG
Organism: Dipodomys spectabilis; assembly: GCF_019054845.1. NCBI lineage: Eukaryota > Metazoa > Chordata > Mammalia > Rodentia > Heteromyidae > Dipodomys > Dipodomys spectabilis. The sequence continues at coordinate 4,691,644 of NW_024870907.1, read as the reverse complement.
CCCAGGACAGACGTGGTGTGGATGCTTTTGGAAGTGCTGAGCTGGGCGTGATGGCCTGCTCATGTCTCGGAATGTGGGTGCTCTCTCTCCTGCCCCGCCCAGGCCACACTCCCACGTGGCCCCTGAAGGCCACCAAAGAGCTGGAGAGCGACCGCAACCTCAGTCCTCAGTGACTGTCAGCCAGGCACACAGTCGAAGGGGTGCTTTTACCCCTTTTCCTGTATTTACGTGTTCGTTTGGGAAAATATGGAAGAAAAAGTTTGTGAATATCAGGGTGCGCATGCTTACCTGTTCCCCACGAAATACAGCCACTGAGGGAGGCTACAAAATGTTCCCCAAAATGCCAGATACCGGAGCGGGTTCAAATTTAAGAGGGTCAGTCCAGAGCTGCCTTCTGCATCCGGGAGTCCAGGCTTCCAGGGAGTCCCGGCCAGGGCCATCTTCCGAGGGGGTCCACTCCGCCTGCAGGTCTCTGAGTCTCATGCAACCAGGGAGGAGGAGATTTGATTGGAAACCTATCCATGTGCTCAGAGCAAACCCCTAATTTTGCATTAACCCGACACTCAGTGCTTGATTTATTTTAGTGTTTATGGAAATTGTTTTTGATTTTTTTTAAGATAAAGAGGACAGAAAGAACAAGGTAGCAAAATGCAGTTGACAGTAAGTGCTCATTATGTAATTATGGGCTCTTTAATATGCATATTTTTCTCTGTGGTGGGTACCAACTAAATACATACTTGCTGAGTTTGAAAAGAATATTATCTACAGGGCCTTCTGCCGCTGAAAGGCAGGGAAGACTTGCTGGGAACAGGTCTGTGAAGGCCCATGAAGATGAGGGCGGTGGCCAGGCCCAGTGGAGGCCGCCCACAGCACCACAGAGAACAGGCACAAGATATCAGGACGGGCTCTGAAGGAGCAAAGGAATCTGCTTCTCTAGCTGGGGAAGGAGTACAGGGCCGGGAGTCCCAGGCCGGCCGCAAGGGCTGCTCCTGGCATAAGGCTGTCTTTTCTATCTCCCAGTGGTGGAAGGCTGCTCCTCCTCTCCCTCTCCTTGTCTTGTTTGCATCCTTGGGTGTCCACCCCAGCCTGCACAGACCAGCCGGGCAGGGTTGCAAGGCTTGGCTTCCCTCCCAGATCTCCCTCACCGCTGACTGGTTCTCAGTCTTAGGCACATGTGCCTTCTAGGTGAGCAGGTTGTGTTGCCTGACCTAAAGCAACGAGGGTGCCACACAAAATCCAAGCACCCTGGTGCCGGGCCTGACACAGTCTAAGGACCGAGGGGCGGTACAGGGGGGAACACCGATGAATGCTGGGAAAAATGGAGACTGCTGGGGAACGTAGAGCAGGCTGTTATGGAACTGAATGCCGGAGGCGCCCAGCATGCTGGGAGGCAGGACCAGTGCATCCTGGGAGGAGGGTGGACAGCGACGTCTTCACACAGGCCGAGGCTGGCGCCCAGGCCTGCTCCTGCCTGCCTGGGGCTTCCTGCGGGCTCCTCTTTGTGCAGGAGGCGGACGTGCCTGGTGCCTGTGCTAGAGGCTGCCCAGGCTGGTGCCCTCCGTGTCCCGTTTGCTGCACTGTTTCCAGGTGGGAGGGGGTCGGGCAGGCCCTCCATGGTCCTCTGCCTTTGCATTTCTCCCTGGCAGCCACTCTGGTGGGTGGGCTGCGGCTCCAGGCTGTGGAAGGACTCAGCGGACAGCGGTAGGGTGAGTGTGGCCTCTCCACAGCTGAAGTGTGGGCTCCTCTTCACTCAGGCACCCTCAGCCTTCACGGCGGGGCCTTCTACCCACTGTGCTCTCCATACTCCTCCTGGTGCTCCTAGCTGAAATCTTCCCCGCCCCTCACCATCCCTGGGGTCTCTGGCAGAGGAAGTGCCTGGTTTGACCCCAGCCATGATGCACGAACTCAGCCTACCTCTCCAGCTGTGTTGCGGGTCCCCCGAAGCCAATGACGGTAGGATCTCTTTCTGGGGCCATGAAGCCAGGGAAGGCAACATCCCCTAGTCTCTGTGATGGGGCTGAGATCCACTCAAGCGCTGTCTTGTCTGCATTTCCCTCCAGGACACAGCTGGCTCTGTGGCTCATTGTGCGTGGTGGGGAGAGACTTGTCTGTGGAGAGATCGGTTCCCCCTGAGGTCAGTCTGCACCTCTGAGCCATGATGCTGGGGTCACCAGAGAACTGGCAGCTCCAGAGGTGGCCGAACTGGCCTGCGGGGCTACTGTGGCCTCTCTGGGCTGAAGTGCCACCAGTCGGTTCTCCTCTCCCGTCCACGTCACCTGGCCATTACCATGCTGCGCTCTTTGCTCAACCCCGAGATTCCCGCCCTCCTGGGCTGGGCTACACCTCGGCCTCTGTTCTCCTGTCGACCTCCATTCCCTTGGCCTTCTGAAGATGCTGGACAGGAGAGGCATCCATCAAGTGAGCGTGTGTCATCCGCGGCGCATCGAGTGAACGGAGGAAGTGAGCGGGCCTCACGTCCCAAGCTGCCCTTGCCAAACAGCACCACCGAACCCACCGAGACTGCTTCCTGCGTGGGGAGCAGAGAGCCGCGCCCCTCCCCGGCGTCCCCGGCACGGCATCACGGGCTGTCACTCCTCGATGCTCTGGGACTGGGGAGTTATCCACGCACGCTGAATATCAAGGTCAGTATTTTTAGATGCAATTCTTTAATTTTTGAAAACCCTCCAAAGAGATTTTAGCAGAGGACACACATTTGATAAACATAAATAAATGTAAGAGCCGTGAAAATAAGCTCAAACCCTTTCTGCGGTGTGTGTCATCTCCAGGAGGCTGTCGGGTGGGTGCTGTGGGGACAATGAAGTCCTGGCCGGTCTCCTGGAGGCTGGAAGCTGACGGCAGCCCACGGCAGCTCCCTCGGACATCCGGGAGATGGGTGGCAGAGTCGCTGGGAAGTGCGAAGCCTTTCCTAGGCCAACACACCCACCGTGCCCTCTGGCCCACACCCAAGTCCACCACGGCTGGGCTGGTGCCTCTCAGGAGCCCTGGGCCCCGGAAGGAGGTAAAAAATCTGGAGTGGGGACCGCATGAGGACCAGCCCTGGGCCGGGTCGGCCTCCCCGAGCAGGACCGCGAGGAGCTGTGTGAGGCACGCAAACAGGAAGAAGCTCCAACAAAGGGGGAACACGTGCGAATGTCCTGAGGTCAGAGTTGTGTTCGCCACGAGGGAGCTGGGCGGGCACTGAGCTTCAGGGAGGGAGGGGCTGAGGCTGCTGGGCTGCCCAGGGTGGCGAGTGAGGCCGGGGGCTCAGAGCCTTGGCTGCTCTGTGCATGGAGCCTCCTTCCATGGGTACGTGGAGCCAGGGAGGACTAGAGACCCAGGCCGGCGTCCTGCACACAGGTGGAACTTGTGCCTCTGTCCCGCAGCCGGGTCAGAGCCTCAACCTCAGGCCACCACCGTCTGCCCGGGCACCCAGGCAGAAACCCAGGACTGTCCTGGACACCTTCCCGCTCGTTCACCATCGGTCAGCTTGCCAGGACGATGGCTCTTGTTCCGCTAACCCGGCCACGGCCCCTGGCTCTCCATCCTCTGTGTGCTGCTGGCTTACTCTGGCTCCCTTGCTCTTCCTGCCTGCTGCCTGCAAGCCCAGGCCTCACGTGAGCCCCAGCTGGGGGTGCTGTGTGGGCCCCAGAGCCTCAGAAGCTCTCGTGCTCAGAGCTCTCCAGCCAGGTCGCTGGCTCTGATCACTGTGAGCTGATGCCGCTGCCTCCCAGAGCACCTCCTCCCAAACAGCGCTCTTTGTCCCATCATAACTGGCCCAGAACAGCAGCTAGTGGGCAGGAAAGTGAGTTGAGGATGTGCTCACAGAGGTAAGGAGTAGAGATGCTGTGTGGCGGTCACCCGGGCAGTGGCTGAGGCCCCACCCCGTCCGCCCTCCAGATTACACGGGGTTCATCTACAGGAGATGAACGGTACATCCATTTTTAACTGTAAACTCCTGGTGTGTTTGTCCTGAGCATCCTTGCATACATCAACAAATTAAAACGGAAGTGGCCTGGCACACAGCGTGTTCTGTGCCCGTCCCTTCCTTGTAGATGGGCCCTGTGGTGCTGGCCTTGGGAGCCAGCCTGTGGACGGGCAGATAGCTGGCCTCCTGCGGAGCCCCATCCAAACGGGGCCGGTCCCCACGCCCCTTCTCGCTTGGTGAGGTGCAGATAAAGCCTCTTTTGACTAGCGGGTCTAGGCCGGCCCACCGAGTGCATGGGAAGAAATAGATGGCCCCTTGCGAATTGCCCACGGCTGAGTGAGCAGAGCCCGGTAAGCGCTTCCCCCTGCTTTATAGAACACACGGCCATGCCCCCCAGCCCAGCCCTCGGCCTGAATTCTTGGCAGCAGCCCTCCTGGGATCTGCCTGCTTGTTTCTATGTGGCGTCTTCACCTTTGAAACATCCTGCCCCCTTCCAATCTCAAACCCAAGCCCAGAAAGGAGTCCACGCTGTGCCTCTCCGTGATGCGCGGCCGCACCTGCGTCTCCATGCCTCTGGCCCCAGGGCTTCTCTGCTCCCGCCCTGGCGAATGAACACTACACTTCAGGGAGGTCAGGAGAAAGAGGCCAAGGGAAGGAGGGCAAGGGAGGGGCACGTCCGGCCTCTGGAGTCCCTTCTCTTTCTCCTCCCATTCAGCTGCTTTATTCTATCCCTTTCCGTCATCTTGTTCTCCTTCATCCCTCTGTGACCTGGTGCCAGAGGTGAATCTTCTCCCGCACGCGTCCAGCACCTCCCGACACACAAAGCAGTTGTTTGTCCCCAGCTGTCTCTCACCGGGCGCTGCATGTTTAATAGCCTCCTTCGTCTCCTCGAGTTCCGGGTTCCTGTTGTCTCAGCCTTGTCTCCGGGCAGAACCGAGCCCTCGTTTAGCTCGCTTGTGGCCAGGGCCGCCTGGCCCAGGCCTGCTGGCCCAGGCCTCCTCCAGTGCCGGGAAGGAGGAGCGGGCGTGTGGATGGCTCTGGTCGGTCTGGTCTGGTCCAGCTGGCTCTGGTGGCAGGCCCAGTGGCCGTCCCATGGGCTCTGGGCCCTGCACACAGAGGGGCCTCTGGCAGCCCTGTCACACAACATCAGGAGCACAGCTTTATCTTTTATAAAAGCAGTATCACGTTTGACCTTTGAAAAGTGAGCCATTCAAACCCAGACAAAAGGTAGTAATGTATAAATGGTTTCCCCCACCACTCAGATTTAGTCATTTTTGAAATATTTGCTTTGAACATTCTCCTAAGAAATGGCATCTTACAGAGGTAAGGAACTCCTTGCCCGTCCGGCCTGCTCTGAGGCCTCGGCCCCACTCCCGGCAGACCCTGGAGCCCTGGCCACACCCCAGCAGTGAGCGCCTAGCCCACCCAGCCTGCGGTTAGCGTGACCCTGCCGTCAGCCTGGCCCTGCTGTGGGCTCCCAAGCCCAGATTTTGCTTTACAAAACAGATATATGGTTCTGTACCGCTCATTTCATCAAGCGGCTCCAAAAACAATCTGAACCTGATATGTATCCAGATTGTGACACATAGGTGCAGCGTATCCATTTCACCATCGGCACCGCTTCCCACTGGGGGAATAACTGCGTTCAGATCGGTTTGTGCTGTCTTTATAGTGAGGTATCCACAGGCACACCCTTGGTGAGCGAGATGGTGCCAGCTCCTTTCCAAAGTGCCCTCCCGGCTGCAACCCCGTGCCCGCAGCCTCCTGGGCCCAGGGCGGCGCAGTCCTCCGGTCTGACCTCAGGCCATTGCCAATCTTGGCACCGTGGGACTTCGAAGCTCTTGCGAATGCCGCAGAGCAGATGTGCAAGGTTTGATATTCTCCATTATCAATGAGGTCAAGCAAATCTGCGGGCTCTCCACCATCCTTCTTTTGAAACAATCCATCTTTGTCCTCTCTGAAATCAGAAGAGAACCAGGTGCTGGTGGTTCACATCTGTCATCACAGCTACTCTAGAGACTGAGATTTGAGGATAATGAGTCAAAGCCTGCCCAGCAGAAAAGTCCGTGAAACTCCTATCTCCAACCAACCACCAAAGAGCCAACGGAGAGCTGTGGCTCACGTGGTAGAAAGACACCTTGGCATTACCTTTAGCAAATGTCATAAAAAGTAAGAAAAGTCCAAAAGCTTTACTTAAAATATTAGAAACAAATGGCAAGAGAGAATAGTAAAAGCATATATAATAATGTGCTAAAGTAAATTTAGGAATGAAACAGAACTGCAAGCAGGAGGGGTTCCCACGGCTGCTGCTAATCAAGGGAAGGGAAGGTGTATCCAGGCAGCAAGATGGATCCCAGTGGGAGGGGAGGGGACAGGCAAGCCTATTAAAGGAGAAGACAGTATGTGCAAATAAACCTGAAGATCAAAAATAAGATAATACCACAGATAATTTTAACCCTCAGGGTGGATAATGGTAGTTTACCAAAACCATTTGGATCAGAAATAGAGTTGAGTGCATCTATTTAAAATCATGGACAACATGTCAAAGGTATTTTACAATCAGATGGCATTTCTGACCTCCAACCACCTCACTCTCCTCCTCCCTCTGCCTCCAAAATACCCATGTTTCTTTCAGGGAACAGAAACTTTCAATTTTATAAAAATATTTAAGAAACTAGGAAAAGTTAGAAATAGTCTTCACTCAGCCGGACACCAGTGGCTCATGCCTGTAATCCTAGCTTCTCTGAAGGCTGAGATCTGAGGACTACTGTTTGAAGCCATCTGGGGCACTTAATTCTGTGAGACTTTTATCTCCAATAAACTACCCAAAAGCCCAAAGTGGGACTGAAACTCAAGTGGTAGAGCATTAGCCTTGAGCAAAAGAGGCCTAGGGACAGCACTCAGACCCCTAGTTCAAGCCTCAGAACCTGCACCAAAACAAAAAAAAAGAAAAAAATATTCTCCACTCTTTGTGATGATCCTGTGAACCTGTAGATTCTATGTCTTTGAAAAGAAACTAGATTTCACAGAGGAAAGAAAGAAAACCCACACAAAACCAATCTAGGAATGCATAAAAGTGCCTCACACCTGTGAACCTAACCACTCACAAGGTAGAGATCCTTAGGATTGCACTTGAGGCCAGGCTGGGTGAACGAGTTCATGGGATTCCCTCTACCCACTTGCCAATCCTGTCCTGTAGGAAGCAGAAATAGGGCATGCCAGGCAGGGGCGTGGCCATGCCAGGCATGGGTGGGGCCTGCCAGGCAGGGGCGGGGCTTCGTACAAAGTGTGGCCCTCCTGATGTTTCCGGCCACCCTGGGGTTTTCCAAGCCAGGCTCTGAGGGACTGAGCCAGACCTGAAGACAATGTTGCAACTGTCTTCATCAGCGCTGGGTTTAAGGAGCTACATCAGTGGGGCCCAAGGTGAAGTTCCGATACAGGCATGCAGCAGGTCTGCGTGCAGCATCATGGTCATACACCCACGGCCCCTGCGCTGTCCTCTTTGGTGTAAGCCTCTGGAAAGCATTCAGGTTCCCATGGTGAGACCTGCCTTACCCTCTTGTACAGGTCTCCACAACCTAAGCGGGCTTCTGACCTTGTGGGGGGACACTCCCAGCGTCTCCTCTGCTGCCCGCACCTCGCAAGCCCTCCCGGACATCGCATCCACATGGCCATGGCTTCCTGGTTTTGTTATCATCTTCCCTGACTGATGAGGCGTTTAGAGACAACTTGTTGTGGTTCCCTGTTGGTGGGAATGTTTTTCTAATTATTTCTAATTTTGAGGTGTGGTTTTGAGACCCCCTAGTCTGTGCGTTCTGATTTCTAGTCATTGGTGAATGGTTTCTGCCAATCCCACGAGAGCCGTTTTCTAAATAGTCCCCACCTCGAGCCATCAGCCAAGGCTGGACTGTGGAGGCAGCCTGTGCCGCGCATGGCCGCGGGGCCTCCGCCCCGCACGTGAGATGGGGCTTCTTCCTTGCCGTCTTCTTTGCCAGGGTCTGGACTCAGGTGGAAAGCCGCTGTGTGCATACTTACAGCCATGGAAGCGGGGGCAAGCGGGAATGGCTTCCTTCCCAGGCCTCTTTCTGAAATGGGGCATGGTGTACGGCAGCAGACGTCAGCTCGGCCCGTCCTGATGCACAGTCGCCCCCACTGGGACCAGAATGCATTTGCAGCAGGCGGGGGAAGGAGGTCTCCATCTGTGCACTCAGAACTGAGTGAGCAATCTGACAGCGCGTCGGAGGACTCTTGGGGTGCGCAGAGCAGCAAAACAAAGGCCGAGATGCTTTCTGTGCTTGGCAGGCAGTCGGCTTAGCTCGGCTGGGAGGGCTGAGTCTGGCAGCGAGAGAGGGGACGTGGCATCCAGAATACAGAGCAGACGAGGGGAAAGGAGGAAGCGCCACTTCTAAATGGTTAGCTCGGCACCACATGGAGAGTTCTGGAGAATCTTCTAGAAAGGCTTCAGACTGTGTCCAAGTCACAATCAGAGAATACTCCGGCTAGAATTAGTCATCTATGCTGGGCTCGTCATGGTCAGGCCAAGTGTAGCCAGGAGTCACAAGGTGTGTGGTGGGCCGCGGTGGAGCCCGGGAGTTTGGAAGGCATTGGTGTTGAAGCTGGGACATGCATGGCCCATGTGACCGCAGCATCTGAATCCTAGGGACAATCGCTTGCAGGAAGGAAAAAACGCCACCCTGGGCAGCGGTCACGGGGACCTGCTTCAGACACATGCGGGCAGCAGGCACCCGGGGCAGGAGCCAGGAACTCAGCCGGCCCACTGAGTCTGACTAGTGCAGAAATGACTACTGGATGTGGGAGCCAAGCAAAGGCAGGCCGTCCTTAACCTTTATCTGGCGCAAGTGACAGGCACGTAGTAGAAACTCGATAAATGTGTGCTGGACCCATCCATCAGCACAGTGGGAGTTCCATTGAAAGGTGTCGTTTTGCTGTAGGATGTAACCATGTGGTTTAATACTGATTTCTATTAATTAGGCTGTTAATTTTCTGAAGCTGGGCTCTGAAGCACTGTGGTGTGGTTGCTGCCCTAAAATAAAGCCAAACACACATTGACCTGGTGCTCGGGAAGCCCGGGAGCACGTGGACGGCTGATTTCCCGTGGGGGAAGCGGCTCCAGGGCAGCGTGAGGCTCAATAACCATTAGGAGGTAAAGATTGCAGACCTGGCTCAGGATCGCAGTGTGGGATAAATTACTCCAGAGAAAGGGAAACCTTCAGGACTTTTTGTTTTGGATCTCCCCCTTCGCTGTGGATTAAACATGCTTAAATAGCAGTAACCGTTAAAGGAGGAGGGGCTCGATGCCCTGTCTTAATTAACTTTTTTTATGTAAGGCCACAGAGATGCAGGATTGTAAACATTGTGTGTACAAAGGAAGAGTTGGGCAGAAGACATGAGACCGTCGACGGGGCTCCCAGCTCCTCCCGAGCCCCGACCTCACCCAGAGCAGCCGTGACGCGGCTCATGCCTGCGATGGGGAAAAGGGTCTGCTGTGACCTCCACCACACTTGGGATTGGGAGGAAATAAAACCATAGCCGGGTGGTCTCAGCCCCCAAAGCTGGGTGTGGGCTTCTGTGACACCTTCCCTGCACTCCGCCCGAAGATCCAAGAGCTCTGCCAGCTGCAGGGAGACCCCTTCCCTCCCCACAGACACAGGGCCGGGGCAGAGAGGGCCCACGGAGTCCAGGGCAGGAGGCCCCTCTCTTGTGGCTCACTCTGTGAAGGTTTTAGAGGAAAACAGCACCAGACAGAAACAGCCCAGCCCCACAAAAGCATGGCACCTCCAGCAGAGCAGTCCCCGCCCCCTCACCCCACCCAGCATCAAGAAACAGGACTCCCCACTGTCCCCCAGTTTCTGAACGGAGCTGTGGGCTCCGAGAGGCCCAGAGGTGCCCATGGATGGTTCTGGAAATGTCACCTCCTGAAAGATGTCCATCCGCTGGAGGAGCCAGCCAGAGGAGAGCGTTGGGAGGGAGCTGGTCTTGTGGACACGGGAGGGCGTGGCCGGCAGGTCTCAGGCTCCAGCTCTTCCTGGGCAGAAGCAGAGTTGTCAGGGAAGAGAGCACAGCGGGACGGCTGCGGACCGAGGACTGCAGGGCCACCGTCCTCACAGACTACCCGTCAGGAGACGGGCAAAGACAGGGAACCACAGCCAGCCTTGAACACCGTCCACACGGCCCGACGAGACCGAGCCCAGGTTGGGCGGTTGGTGGTGAGCTGGTTTCCTGGTAAAAAAAACCGTGTGTGCGCCCGAGTGACGCGCCACTCCTGCCAAGTGGGACTCCAAGGGCCCAGACGGCGCCACGGCCGTGGCGACAGGCAGGGAAGGCTGGGGCGCTCGCCGTGCCTGGCGCAGAGCTTACAGGGCGGTTCTCACCCACGCACAGCACGCGCGGAGAACCACGTGCCACGTGACTCGCCGGCTGGAGAAGAGCTGGGGAGACCTGAATCCTTCCTGCAGAAGAGCGGAAACGTTGGGACAGCTGGCTCACCACCCTGCAGAGCCAGTGTCAGCCTGGGCGCAGCCAAGTCCTCAGGGCTCGGAAGGGAGAAGTCTCCACCTGGGCAACTATGCTTTATGGGCTGCAGTGTTCTCCTCCCCCAGACAAGGCCTCCCCCTCCCCCAGGCAAGGCCTCTCCCTTCCCCACACAACCCCCCCCCTCCCGCCCACAAAGCCTCTACTAAAATTTTAACCCGGGGAAGTGGTGGCAAGTGTTATCTCGTACTGACACTGCCCCAGGACAGACCCCAGCGTGGAACTGCTGATGGCGGGCAGGCAGCAGGCCCTCAAGGAGGCTCAGGAGTTGCTGGTCCAAGGAATGAGCTGAACATGCAGACCTGGCACAGGTGAACAGGTGTGTCCAAATCACCAGGAGACTCTGAGACAAAGTCTCTACCCAAGATGCAACAAAATTTAAATCACATCCGGAACCAACAGGAATCATGGAAACGTTGCACCAGCAATCCCTCTAGAATAATAACAAAAGAGAATCGTATTTACCTATATCAGAACTGGACAAGATGAATTCATGCTATTGGAGTGGGTGTAACCGAGCCTGCACCAAAGGGTTGGCTGTGTTTTACCCCTCAGAAGATTGTTAAAGGAAGGAAGGAAGGAAGGACATGGTCAGTGTTAGGCCCTGCCAGAAACCACACAGACATGCAGGCACAAAGAACAAAGGAAAGGTTTATTACCAGAAAGGTACGGGCAAGACTGTCCTCACAAGAGAGAAGTGAGAAGTGCTGGCTAGGGTCTGAGGTGACCAGCCCTCAGGGGCCAGCAGGGGCCAGCAGGGGCCCAGAGGCAGAGACGTAGGTGTGGACGTGGGAGCCGGGGACTTCACGGCGGGCTGGGATTGATGGCTGCTGCCCAAGTGGCGGCCGAGGGGCCTTGCAGCTGCCCAGACCTGAAGGTCACTTTAAGGGATCGTGTAGCCTGGTATTGTAGCTGCCCCAAAGGAGTGCCATCTCAATGCAAACAGGGAGGAGGACCATTATTTACCGCCTGTACCAAAAGGGACTAGTGTTGCCTGGGAACTTACTGGACTGACCATCAATATTCAGACTTGGAAGTGACACTTCTTCCCAAGGTTAAAATACAATCTTTTTTTTTTTTTTTGGAAAAAATTAAAGTATAACTGAACAAATGTTTACTGTATGAACCCAGTACCACCATCATTCCAAAATCCAACAAGTATAAAAGTAAAGGACCCAGGATGCTCTCATTTAAGAATTCAGATAAGAGCTTCCCTGCGAAATAGTAGAAAATCAAGTCCTACAACATTTTAAGGACATTCTACCACCGCCAGTTATCACTTAGCCTTGCAAACAACATTTCATTGCCAAATGAAGCTTTTTCTTGTCATAAAAATGTCCTGATATTTAAAAATATGTTCACTGGGACACTAATAAGGTCATAAATAACAGATGATCGTATTGATGGATGCCAGAACAGCACTTTTTGGACAAATATGTCTGCCTATTCTTTCATTTGTGTGTTTTTCCATTGATTTGCTCTGTTTATGATAATGGTCATCTCTACCATCCCCCAAGGCTATTTGAAAGTGTTGCCTACATACAGCTCTATGTGTGGGTTTGTTTTTTTACATTTATGTGTGGAATCCACACAATTATTTTTTGTGGGCCACAGGGGGTTTGAACTCAGGGCCTGGGCATTGTCTCTGAGCTTCTTTTGCTCAAGGCTAGCACTCTAACACTTTTAGCCACAGTGCCATTCATGGTATTTTGGTGGTTAATTGGAGATAGGAGTCTCACGGGCTTTCCTGCCCAGGCTGGCTTTGAACTGTGATTCTCAGCTCTCAGCCTCCTGAGTAGCTGGGATTACCAGTGCCCAGCTACAAAATCTACACTGAAGAGAGCCATGAGTCAGACGTCGAAGACACTCCCCATTAAGCTCAAAACAATGCAATAGATTCCTTTTTCTTACAGGCTAACACTCTGTGTGATACCGGCCCTCACAGTACGTGTTTATGTGCTTCTGTCCAGATTTTACATTCAGGGTTTTCAGGGTTCAGGACTCTAAGGATAGTTTAGAGGCCCCCCTCCCAGTGCACTGCAGGGAGCTTTAATTGCAATGGCCTGGTCATTAAGTGAGTTCTGAATTCCTGGTGTCTGGTCTTGCCCTCCCTCCTCATTACCCACTTCTCCCCAAATTACCTTCCAAATAAATCCTCCCCAACAGTCTTTGAAATTATTTTCAGTTCATTTACTTTTTTCTTTACATTTCTGCTTTCTCTGTAAGATATATATTATCTTTGTAGACAGAAAAATTCAATAAAAGCTGGTCGTAAACAACACTGAAAACAAAATTCCAATTGGAGGGAAAAATGATATATTGTTATAGAAAGAAGCCTCAAAGAATATATGCCAGATGTTAACAAGGCCTGGTTAATTACTATTGATTAATGTTTATTCCGCGAACAATTCTGCATTTCTAAGCTTTTATGGAATGCACACGTGTTCCCGAATAACTAGGAAGCAACCTATTCTTTACAAAGTGGAAGCACATAGCTCCGTGAGGGGGCTGTGTTCTATGGATGACCCTCGGCCGGCAGCAGGCAGGGCGCCTGTGGCTGGGCCTCTACACACAGGGGTGGGTAAGTGAGACAGGGCGCTCACACCTCCGCCACACCCAGGACAGGGCACTCACACGTCAGCCAGACCCAGGATGGGGTGCTCACACCTCAGCCAGACCCAGGATGGGGCGCTCACACCTCAGCCAGACCCAGGATGGGGCGCTCACACCTCAGCCAGACCCAGGACGGGGTGCTCACACCTCAGCCAGACCCGGGATTGGGTGCTCACACCTCCACCAGACCCAGGATGGGGTGCTCACGCTTCAGCCAGACCCAGGACGGGGTGCTCACACCTCAGCCAGACCCGGGATTGGGTGCTCACACCTCAGCCAGACCCAGGATGGAGCGCTCACACCTCAGCCAGACCCAGGATGGAGCGCTCACGCCTCAGCCAGACCCAGGACGGGGTGCTCACACCTCCGCCAGACCCAGGACGGGGTGCTCACACCTCCATCAGACCCAGGATGGAGCGCTCACGCCTCAGCCAGACCCAGGATGGGGTGCCCACACCTCAGCCAGACCCAGGATGGGGTGCTCACACCTCAGCCAGACCCAGGATGGGACTCTCATGCCTCAGCCAGACCTGGGATGGGGTGTTCACACTTCAGCCAGACCCAGGATGGAGTGCTCACACCTCAGCCAGACCCAGGATGGAGCGCTCACGCCTCAGCCAGACCCAGGACGGGGTGCTCACACCTCCACCAGACCCAGGATGGGGTGCTCACGCTTCAGCCAGACCCAGGACGGGGTGCTCACACCTCAGCCAGACCCGGGATTGGGTGCTCACACCTCAGCCAGACCCGGGATTGGGTGCTCACACCTCAGCCAGACCTGGGATGGGGTGCCCACACCTCAGCCAGACCCGGGATTGGGTGCTCACACCTCAGCCAGACCCGGGATTGGGTGCTCACACCTCAGCCAGACCCGGGATTGGGTGCTCACACCTCAGCCAGACCTAGGATGGGGTGCCCACACCTCAGCCAGACCCAGGACAGGGTGCTCACACCTCAGCCAGACCCGGGATGGGACTCTCATGCCTCAGCCAGACCTGGGACGGGGCGTTCACACCTCAGCCAGACCCAGGATGGAGCGCTCACACCTCAGCCAGACCCAGGATGGAGCGCTCACACCTCAGCCAGACCCAGTACAGGGCGCTCACACCTCAACCAGACCCAAGACGGGGTGCTCACACCTCCGCCAGACCCAGGACGGGGTGCTCACACCTCCACCAGACCCAGGATGGGGTGCTCACGCCTCAGCCAGACCCAGGACGGGGTGCTCACACCTCAGCCAGACCCAGGATTGGGTGCCCACACCTCAGCCAGACCCAGGACAGGGCGTTCACGCCAGCCCCCCAGGCTCTGAGGCTGCACAGGCTCCCATCTGCCTCATCCACATCCTTTGGAACCCCACATAGAGCTTGCACAAACTCTGCAGTCCAAGTCTCTTCTGAGACTCAAAGCCAACTCTTCTCCATGAACCCCTGGAAAAGCAAAAAGCAAGTTACATACTTCTGCTATACAACGTCAAAAGGGATGGAAGCCTATGAGGATGGAATGATACCCAAGGAAGAACACAGCCGGGCAGGGCCAGCATCCGCCCTGGCGCTGCAAGTAGGTCTGCACTCTGGCCAGGCTGTCGGCTCCCAGGCCTGGGGGCCATCCCTGCCTCCCTGCCTCTGGCTCTCCTGTCTCTCCCTGGCTCTGACCTTCCTCGCTCCCTGCTGCTTTGGTGAGTAGAGCTCTGATGTTCGGGCATCGCCAGCATCCCGGAGACGCAATTGATTTGCCTCGCAGTCCCATGCTCTGTCCTCTCAGGGCCGCCTGTCGGTGTCCCGACCCTCCACACGTGGCCTGGCCTGCTTGGCCTTCCCTTGAAGTCTGGGTAGACGCCTCCCTCACTCTTGCGTTCTGCAAGTCTGCAAAACCAGCATCACCTGGGAAAGCCCAAAGCGTGTCACCAGATTAAGAAACACCTGGGCACCCCAGGCCCGAGCTGCAGTGGCCTGCGGGGCTGGGCCAGTGGAGAGACAGATCCTGGAAGGTCTGAAAAAGGGCCCATGTTCATCCCTGCCGTGTGGGCAGACGCCGAGACGGCATCAGGGCCTTTTCTATCAATTATCTCAATTACCTTGAGGTAAAGACCTTGGAGGTTGCCGCGGCTGCTCCGTCTTCATCATTCTCTTATCTGCTTCTTCTTGGACCCTTCCCTAGCATGAATTGGCCGTCTACAGGGCTTTCATTTTGATAATAGGGGAGCAGTGTGTCTGTGAAGGCAGGCAGGAAAGCAAAACTTGCCAAAAGCTGCTGAATAATAGCGTAAAACAGAGAGCAAGCAAGGGGGTCAAATCTGACCGAAACACTAGAGACATGTGTGAAATACACAGCAAGACCCCACTGGGCAAGTGCTATTCACTATAAAGCAAATCAAAGGCAGGCTCGTAAGAAAGGCTGTGTCTGGGCAGGAGCAGTCAGCAACGATTCACCTGCAGGAGGCTCTGTGTCCTCCAGCCAGCTTTTCTCTTCTGACCAAACTGCAAGTTTTCCAAATACTTCTGCTTAGCCTTTTGCTCCTGATTATCACTGTAAATCTAGTTAGTGGCAGCCAGAAAAACCCACCCCACCCCTGAATTCTGAGCCGACTTGTGTTGCTGGTGTATAGCCATACTAGCATCTAGTGCCGAGCCCCACAGGACCTGAAATCTTGTGGGCAGCCTTTACCACCAGCCTTCGGTCTAAGCTCTGCTCACCGCATGCAACGGCTTCTCCTTCCTGCAGCCAAACCCCTCCCACTGGCCAGAGCCAAAGGTTCTTGAACCACAGGACCCAGTGGTCATAGACGGCCCCACCTCTTCAGTCCCGATTTTCTGTTTATTGTGATGAAATTCATGGAAAAAACTTGAGAAATTTTAGTTCAAGGTCTTGGTCAGTCCATCGTGGTGAGAAGCCTCTGGTGGGGCAGAGCGGCCATGTCATGTGGCTGGGAAGAAGACAGAGATAAAGGTAGAGGGGTGGGTGGATGCATGCATGCATGCGTGCAAGCATGTATGTATGCATGTATGTATGTATGCATGTATGCATGTATGTGTGTATAGATGGATGGATGGACAGATGGATAATAGATAGATAGATAGATAGATAGATAGATAGATAGATAGACAGACAGACCTACGATGTGGATGGCAACTAGATAATAAGAACGATGGTAGAGAGGCTGTGCAGGGACCTCATTTTCCTCCAGTCCTGTGGGCTGCTGTCACCACGTCTGCGGTCGCCCTTCCACCTTGTTGATCTTTCTGGAAGCACCTCACAGACCCCCCCCCCCAGAGGCAGCCTCACTAATCTCCGGGATGGTCTCCATCCTCTGCGGGGGGCAGTCCAGGCTCTCCATCGTGGTCATCTATCTGACATAAATGTTGTCATCTTCAGTGTACAATCCAGTGGCTTTAAGGTTCACCCTGCACCACCAATCACCTTCCTCCCCTGACTCCAGCCCCGTCCTCCCTCCCTCCCGTCTCCCGAGTCTGCACGCCTCCTCTGGTCACCTTCTCGGCCATCCGCTTCACTGAGCACAGTATTCCCAAGGCTCATCAGTGCTGATGCGCGCACTCACACCGGATCCTTCACGGTGCAGTTGTACGGACCACGTGGATGGGCTCGAGTTCGTCATGGAGTCCTCTAGGATGGACACAAGTTGAGAGTGGGGCAGCTGGGTCGGGCGGCCAGTGTCGTTCACCTCCTGTTTTGGTTCATTGGGGGGTTTTCACCACAGAAGTGGCCCCAGCGCGGGCGGTTGAAGGGCTGTCGTGGCGTCCTCTGCAGGCCCGGACGGGGGAGAACACGAGGAGTGCTGAGATCGCAGCCTGGGTTCCCCTAGTGGCCGCCGGGGCCCGTCCTCTCCTCACTTCTCTGAAGAACATGCGGCCACAGTCCGGGCCCATTTTCTAGCAGGAGTAAATCTGTTGCTGTCTGTCTGTAGGAGTTCTTCATGTGTGTGCTTTCCTTTGCTTTTAATAAAACTTACTTAATGCCCACTAATGGCTGGGCCCGACAATCAACTCACAGAACACCTAGAACTTCAGGCGTCAACCACTTCTCAGGTCGACATGACCCCGCTCTAGTGCTCTCCCTGGATGACCGTCAGGGTTAAAGGAGAAAATGGTTGTGGTGCTTTCGTAATCTGAAGAAATACGACCGTTATTATATATGGCTGCCTTTTTTTTGCCATAATAAACCCAGTACTTTCTCCTGCGTTTTCCGGTCTTCCCTCTGGGAGGAGCCTCGGTGGGGGAGGAGGCCGGAGCCAGGGCGGGAAATGGTGTGTGGAATTATCTGTTCGCTGACAGGCTCGGCCCCCAGTGCCCTGCAAGGCTGACAGATACGGAAGGGGAACGCGGCCTCCCTCCCACAGCTTTTGAAGAGTCTCGGGGCATTTTAAACCCTTGAAAACCACTTAGCCGATAAAACCCACTCTAATGAATAAAAGACAGGCTCTTGGAGCAGCAAGGCCATTTTAGACAATGACAGGCAGGGCTCCTGCTCGTCCGGCCTGGTCCGGCGAGACTCATTCCGGGCAGAGCCTCCGTTCACCCCGCTCAGCACTGCTGCCTGGCAAGCTCCTCCAGAACACAGTTCCTCAAGCCCGTCTCCTCAGGCCCGTCTGCTGGGTATGAGAGCAGGCGGTGTTCGGAGGCCACACAGCAGGTCTG
The DNA here is from genome assembly GCF_019054845.1 of Dipodomys spectabilis. NCBI lineage: Eukaryota > Metazoa > Chordata > Mammalia > Rodentia > Heteromyidae > Dipodomys > Dipodomys spectabilis. The sequence goes on along the minus strand of NW_024870907.1, from coordinate 4,673,899 downwards.
CCGGAAACACGGCACACAGACTGCCTGACTGAGAGATCCTGGGCCCTGTCAGCCTCTGTCTGCTGGCCTGGCTGTCTAGAATTATCTCCGGTCTTCTCCCTTCCCTTCCCCTCCCCTTCCTCCTACTCCCTTCCCTCTCCTCTCCTCTCTTGTCTCCCTTCCTAAGCCTTGCCTATCTCTTTTCTTCTCCACTCCTCTCCTTTCTTTTCTCTTCCTCTATCTCCTCCCTACCTTCCCTTTCCCTTTCTACCTCTCCTCTTCTCTTCCCCTCCTCTTCTCTTCCCCTTCTCCCTTCCTCCCTCCCTTCCATACATCCCAGGTTCAAAGAATGGGACCCACCATATTGTAATAATCAAAAAAGGCTGTCCACACCAGTTCCCCTCACCATAACCTACATCTAAGAGTGTGGTCCCTTCCGCCCTCCCCGGGACCTCCACTTCCGTCCTAAGTCTGAAGGTCCTGCTTCTCTTCTATGGATGTGATTGCCTGTGTGTGTTCCTAACAGTATAACTATGTGTTGCATTGTTATGTTGTTGTTGTTTTCTGGTCAGTTGTGGGGCTTGAACTCTGGGCCTGGGCGCTGTCCCTAAAGTTTTCTGCTCAAGGCGAGCCGTCTACCACTTGAGCCACAGCTACACTTCTGGTTTTCTGGTGGTTTATTGGAGATAAGAGTCTCACAGACTTTCCTCCCCAGGCTGGCTTTGAACTGCGATCCTCAGATCTCAGCCTCTGAGTCGCTGAGCTGACAGGCGTGAGCCGCCGGCGCAGGCTTTGCTGTGTCCTACTTAACAGAGGAGTAGCATAGTGAGCAGCGTCGTGTAACTTGTGGTCCCTGAGCCGTGCTGTGATCTGTTACTGCATTTGCGTTCAGCTTTCTGTTCCATCATGTCAGGGGCCAGCCAGCACATGACCATGTGTGAGCCGAGCCCGGCTGTCACCTGTGCTTGTAAATAAAGTTTTATTGGAACACACTCATGCCTCTTCCTTTGTAAACCATCTGTGACTTCTGCGTCATGGAGCAGAATCGTGCATTTGCATCAGAGTTCATTGGGCCCGCAAACCCTTCCATGTTTTCTTTCTGGTCCTCTGCAGAAAATAGTGCCATTGCCAGTTATTTCTGGCTTTGCAGCTCTGTGGGTCAGTGGAGATGCTTGTGTGCATCTCCCAACCACGTTCAAGCCGCTTTGGGTAAAGACTAGGACAGCAGTTGCCGGCCCACGCAGGTAGGACTCAGCTTTGAAAAGCCAAAGCCGAGGGTTTCCCCCAAGCTTGGCACCAGCTTACAGCTCTGGAGGTTAAGTGGAGACCCGGGAACTCCCCTGCGCGTGCCCGGTGGCTGCCGCGGCCCGCCTGCAAACAGCTGGGCGTGTGTGTGCTCTCACGGGGCGTCCCCGAGCGTTCCCACAGGGGCGGCTGCCTTCAGCCTCCAGGGAGGCCCAGCTGGGTCTCCTGAGCTCTGTGGGGGCACGGGGCCCCCAAGCCGTTCCTGGGGATTCGGGAGACTTGTGACACGGGACCGGCAGTGTCACTGACTGAGCGGCTAGGGGAGTGGGCTGGGCCGTCTCTGAAGGTGACCTCGGCAGTGACCAGACCCCGAGCTGGTGGGGCTGGTGGCAGGTGGGTGGCTCTGTGCCACGAGCATCAGAAGAGCTGTGGGCAGAGGGGGGCACAGTTTGTACCTCCTGCGGTCACACAGGCACCCCTGCAGGGAGGGCTGGCGTGACCTCAGGGTGTGAAGGGTCTGAACCGGCCCATGGTGTCACTGCTCTTTCCACCATCACCTCGGCATCAGCACCACCTCTTCACTAGGTAGATCTGGTGGTAACTTAGGCGCTGATGGGCTGGGTCCTCATGTGTGAAGCAGGTGGTGTTTTCTCGCTGTTTCTGGGCTTTTCTGGAAGAGCTAGCACTGGATCCTGTGGCCCCAGTGTGGGGACCGTGGGAGCATCAGCCAGCGCTCTGAGGGCCAGAGAGGAACTGAAAATGGGCGAAGGGAGGATTCAGGCGCCTGTGGGTTTGAGCTGGGACAGGGCCTCTGAGGGGGACGGAGCGTGCCCCTCCCCCTCAGCTCTCAGGCTGGACCCGGCTGCGCGTTACAGTTGACGCAGGCCTTCCGCTGCAGTGGTGAGCAACAGAAGCTCCCGGCCTCCAGCAGGGAGAAGGAGGAGTTCTCGGTACCCACAGTGCCTGAGCCATCTCCCTACCCTGCTCTCTCTCTGTCTCTCTCTGTCTCTCATTCACGCGAGTGCATGCGCACGCATGTACACACACACAAATACACACACACAGTTTTGAGAGGAAAAGCTGCATGTTCCTTATGAATGAAGGCCAGACTGTCCTAAAACTCACTGCCTCCTGCCTCAGCCCCCCCACCCCCGTGTGCTGGTATTACAGGCATGCACCTGCACACCAGCATCTCTCTCCGCCTTTATGTCCTGCTCACTGTCTTTCCCTGGTGACCCTGACTAATGTAGACCTTGAGCTGTTGGGGTGAAGCTGTGGGAAAGTGAGGCCAGGGGAGAATGTAGCTGGAGCCCAGAGTCACTTTCCAGCCCCGCTCCAGCCACAGGCAGCTGGGGACATCAGGAGCCACACCGCGTTGGCTTCTTCTTGGAGCTTCTCTCCCACATGAGCCCTGGGTGGACACGGGGTCCACGTGAGTCCTAGGTGGACATGGGGTCCATGTGAGTCCTGGGTGGACACCGGGTCCACGTGAGCCCTGGGTCCCTGCACACTGCAGTGTTCTCCTTGAAAGTTCCCAGGAACATACGCCGAACCCGAGAACAATGAAGGTGAACCTGCCTGACCCCAGTCAGAAGCGTGTCTGGCAAACAAGCAGCAGGCAATTTGAGAGAATTAGCAAGAGCCTGTCGCGCAAATCCTCCTACGTGGTGTATTCCCCCTCCCTCTCCGGGACTCTGCAGGGGCCTGGCGTCCACTGTGGGGTTCAGGCCGCGTGGGTGTCTCTGCCGACCCTGGGGGCAGCGGCGGCAGGTCAGCTGGCAGGAGCATCTCTGCAGTGCACATGTTTAGGCACACGGGGAGCCGGGAGGCAGCCCCAGTTCACCATTCTGGGAGGGGCGACCAGTCATGCTGCTATTGGGTTCCAGAAGGGCCACTGTGCACGTGACAAATCTGTCTCTGCGTCATCCTGTGCTGGGTCTCACCCCTCACAGGGCGCACTGTCATTCCACATTCTTCTCTCATGAAACTCTTTTTACTTTCCACTTATAGCAAGACACACTGAACTCAATGTAGCCTGAGAAACGGGCCGTGAGGGTGGCAGAGGAAGAGATGGCAGCTGACCACGGCCGGACCACCCAGGAGGGCCCTTCTCGTAGAGAGGACAAAGGGAGAAATAAAAAAGATCCATCCAGAAATCCAATTATGCTAACTTATCTCCGCTATTGATCCTACACCCCGGGTCAGAAGTGAGGTGGGGGAAGAAGGAAAAACCTAATTACTGTGCTGCTAATGACGGAAATGACAAATGGGCACGTGGAGGCTGTGGATGGTAAAATTTTAATTTCCAGAGGCCTGGGACCGGGGCGGGGCATCGTGGCTTCTCATGGGGGGATTTATTTCCCACTTCCCTGGCCACCCGTGTCCAGGCTGGGTGCCACCCACCACCTGGGAAATGGACTGCCAGGCCACACCCTCCACTGTGGTGTCGGAGCTGCTGTGGTCTAGAAACTTCTGGGAAGGGTTTCTCCTGGCCTCTTTTCACAGACCCACAGAAAGACAGCGCTCTCTCTCTCCCTCTCTCCCTCTCTCTCTCTTTCTCCCCCCCCCCCTTTCTCTCCGGAAAAGACAGTGTGGAAATCAATCAGGATGCCCCCACCAAGCCTTCCGGGTGGGGTGGGCGCCTGTGGGCCTGGGGCCCCGAGGCCTCCAGAGAGGCGGCTGGAGTGACAGCGCGTCTCCATCGCTATCTGCAGATGTAATTATATAGAGAAGGCATTTAATGCTTCACTGGGTAACTTGGTATAACAGTTTAATTTTTCACTGAAATCTAAATTTGCTCCCAGACTGTATATTTTTCTATCACATTAGATAATCAATCTGAGCAGAAATCCAATTTTAACTCCATCTCCACTCTGGAGAAAGCTGCACACAGGAGAGCTGCCGGCAGAGGACATGGTGTACAGATGTGTCGCCAGGCACTGGGCTCAGAGGGACTGAGCACTCAGCTCTCTCCTAGGCAGAGTGCTGGGTGCAGTGATGGGGCAGATTTGTCCTTCATCAGGAAGAGCCCCTGGCATCCATCCGGGCAGTGTCTCTGTCAGTCACAGCTGGGGGATGGCACAGTGAGCCCCACTGAGATGTGACTTACAGAGGCCAGAGTTCCACCCAACTTTGTTCTCTGTTCCAGCCTCACATGGTGTTTGGACTGTATTCCAATAGATGGATGGATGGATGGATGGATAGATGGATGGATGGATGGATGGATGGATGGATGGGTAAGTTGATGGATAGGTGGGTGGGTGGGTGGATATTTGGGTAGATGAGTGGATGGATGGGTGGGTGAGTGCGTGAGTGCATGGGTGGGTAGGTGCTTAGATGAATGGATGACGATGAGTGGATGGATGGATGGATGGATGGGTGAGTGGGTGAGACGATGGATGGATGAATGGAGGGGTAGATAGATGGATGGATGGATGGATGGATGGATGGATGGATGGATGGATGGATGGATGGATGGATGGATGGATGGATGGGTGGGTGGGTGGGTGGGTGGGTGGCTGGCTGGCTGGCTGGCTGGCTGGATGGATGGATGGATGGATGGATGGATGGATGGATGGATGGATGGATGGATGGATGGGTGGGTGGGTGGCTGGCTGGCTGGATGGATGGATGGCTGGATGGATGGATGGATGGATGGATGGATGGATGGATGGATGGATGGATGGATGGATGGATGGATGGATGGATGGATGGGTGGCTGGCTGGCTGGCTGGCTGGCTGGCTGGCTGGCTGGCTGGATGAATGGATGGATGGATGGATGGATGGATGGATGGATGGATGGATGGATGGATGGATGGATGGATGGATGGATGGATGGATGGGTGAGTGAGTGAGACGATGGATGAATGAATGGATGGGTAGATGGGTAGATAGATGGATGGATGAATGGATGGATGGATGGATGGATGGATGGATGGATGGATGGATGGATGGATGGATGGATGGATGGATGGGTGGGTGGATGGGTGGGTGGGTGGATGGATGGATGGATGGATGGATGGATGGATGGATGGATGGATGGATGGATGGATTGGTAGATGAGTAGATGGATGGATGGATGGATGGATGGATGGATGGATGGATGGATGGATGGATGGATGGATGGATGGATGGATGGGTGACTGGATGGATGGATGGATGAATGGGTGGGTGGATGGATGGATAGATGGATGGATGGATGGGTGGGTGGATGGGTGGGTGGATGGATGGATGGATGGATGGATGAATGGATGGATTGGTAGATGAGTAGATGGATGGGTGACTGGATGGATGGATGGATGGGTGGGTGGATGGATGGATGGGTGGGTGGGTGGGTGGGTGGGTGGATGGATGGGTAGGTGGGTGGATGGATGGATGGGTGGGTAGATGGATGGATGGGTGGGTGGGTGCGTGGGTGCATGGGTGGGTAGGTGCATAGATGAATAGATGGATGGATGAGTGGATGGGTGAGTGGGTTAGAGGATGGATGGATGAATGGATGGGTAGATGGGTAGATAGATGGATTGATGAGTGGATGGATGGATGGATAGATGGATGGATTGGTAGATGAGTAGACGGAGGGATGGATGAGTGGGTGGATGGATGGATGGATGGATGGATGGATGGATGGATGGATGGATGGATGGGTGAGTGGATGGATGGATGGGTGGGTGGGTGGATGGATGGGTAGGTGGGTGGATGGATGGATGGATGGATGGATGGATGGATGGATGGGTAGATGGATGGATGGATGGGTGGGTGGGTGCGTGGGTGCATGGGTGAGTAGGTGCATAGATGAATAGATGGATGAATGAGTGGATGGATAGATGGATGGATGCATGGATGGATGGGTGGGTGGATGGGTGTGTGTGTGTGTGAGTAAGTGGATAGATGAATGGATGGCTAGATGGATGGATGGATGGATGATGGATTGGTAGATGAGTAGATGGATGGATGGATGGATGAGTAGATGGATAGGTGGATGGATGAGTGGATGGATAGATGGATAGATGGGTGGGTGAATGGGTCAGTGGATGGGTGTGTGGGTGGATGTATGGTAGATAGATGGATGGGTAGATGGGTGGGTAGATGGGTGGATGGATGGGTGTGTGGGTAGGTGGATGGATGGATGGATGGATAGATGGAAGGATGGATGAATGAGTGGATGGATGTGAAGTGGACCCCTCCAAGGGTGGTCAGGTCCACCACTGTGTTCACTGCTGTCACCATCTGGTGACACCTCACACCCTCCAGCCTCCACTCGGCCCCTGTCTTGAGCCTTGGTCCTCCATTCATGGCACAGCCCTCACCAGCCCAGAGGAGGCAGGGGATAGAGAATGCCCTGGAGGCTCCAGACACTTCCAGAAGAACCGTTTCTACTCCTTGAGCCTGGCCCTTACCTGCCGTGGATGCTGCTGGAGTCCCTCCCTCCTGGGAGGTGACTGACAGGGACCTCATGTGGAACAGAGGAAGGAGTCCAGGATTGGCTCCTTCCCCAGAGCCTGTGCAGACAGGTCACAGGCCCAGCTCCCATGGGGGTCTGGCCTGTTGGGCTCTCCTGAGAGGTGATTGGCCAGGCTGACAGCATCACCAGCTCCTGCCCAAGACAGGTACTGACAACTCCCGTTGGTCCTTCCATCAGTGGACCGATCGAGTCTATCCTGGTTGTTCCTGGGACTTTCGAATTTCCTCTCCGCCCTCTCCTCACTCCTTCTTTTTTTATTAAAATATTTGCATGCACAGGACAGCTCCCTTTGAAGAGAACCTGTGTGAACTCTCCCAAGACAGATTTTTCTGGCTTCCTTACAAGATGAGTAATGTCCCCCAGATGTATCTGCAGTTGTGATCCTGATTTTCATACATCATGTTTTCCTCAAGCACAGCTCTAAGATAAGTAGATGTTCCTCATTCCTCCTTGAAGATAATGTTTGGAGGAGAAAAATACATCCTTTGAAGAAGCAGAGCACTTCATAACATCTTGGACAAGGACTCGTAGTACCTCAGCCTCTCAGGACCTAGACATAGGCCCCAAGCAGAGAACTGAGTAAGAAGGAGAGATCCCCTGGCTCGGGCCAGCCAATTATCCTTGCTTGCTTTACTGTTAAAATCTGCTCCCAGTGTTTCCCTTATTGTGCCAAGCAGAATATCATGATTTCAGCCGGCACCCGAGAGGCCCTCAGAACCGCATTGCTACATGCAGGGCACATACACCTGTCCCTGCATCCCTTCGCCCACCCTGCTTTGGGGAGACTGTATGTGCTCTGCGGGGCCAGGGAGTAGGGAGGAGGACCTCCCCAGCCCAAGATGCCACTGGCCAGGGAAGTCTCAAGAGGACAAGGGTCTTCTTGACTGTGACTCAGTTTCCCCTCATGAGATGCACTTCAGTGAGGTTGATTTTCTTTTGGAAGGTAATGGCTCATACCCCATGGAGTCCTGAAAGACAGCAGGGGAGGCCTGCAGGAGGGGATGTGCTGGAAGGCTGCGGCCGTGATGGTTGGCAATGGAGACCTGCAGCTTCCCCCGTGGGTGTGAGCAGATGCCAGGCGGGAGGCAGGCCCTTCCACCGCGTTCCCGAAGAGGCCGCTGGCTTTCTGTCTGAAGCAGGCTTGTGTCTACCATCCCAGAATCCCACAATGCAGACCCAGTTAACTTTGGAAGCTTGCATCGGACAACCAGGAGAGACGGTGCCGTCCTGGCCTCGCTGTCTCTCCAAGACAGATGGGACCCCTGGAAAGAAAAGCACGTCTCCCCACCCGCAGGGCTGGCATGGTAATTAATAGACAGCTGAGGAAACTTGATTGCTGGTCGTGGGTCTAAAAACAGCTAAGCAACCATCCCTGCCAGGAAGGTCCGGCCATATTCATCACCATTACAGAGAGTAATTCGGTTTGGGATTGTTAATCAATCACTGCTCTCGCTGGAGCTGGGGCTGGGCCGGTCCCTGAGAGTGGACAGCCATCACCAGCTCCCGGCCTGAGTCCAAACATGATGGATTGCAGCTGCCTCGGGCTCCAATCTGGACCGGATTGTTGGGGAGCGGGCGGGGGGCACTCGGGCCTCCATTTTCCATGCAAGTTATGCAAATGGAAGGAGGGCCGCTCTGTGCTCCTGGAGTCGAAGGTGGGCACGGAGATGGTGGGTGGAATGGCAGCCCTCCCCCGGGGCCCTGTGCACCGTGGAGGGAATGGGCAGCGCCGTAGGGACACGCACTGCCAGAGCGCACGGTGACGGTGGGCCGTCAGGTCACCAACACGGCCCGGTGTGGGGCGTGTGCCGGATTCAGGCGATTGTGACAAAGGGTTTGTTCTTAATTAAAAACAGTTCTGTGTCACACGGACAGAGCTTCTCTTTCTTCTCTTCCTTCTCTTTCTTTCCTTCTTTCTTTCCCTCCCTCCCTCCCTCCCTTCCTTTCTTCCTTCCTTCCTTCCTTCCTTCCTTCCTTCCTCACTCTCATTTGGGAAGTGGAATCCATTCCAAGTGGCAGAGGAGAGTGAGGAGAGCCAGGCTCAGAAGGCCAGGTGGCCGTCCAAAGCTCAGAGGGCAGTGTGTGAGCAAGGCACCCTGTGGCTCCCCAGTTCCTGCCCCTCCCCCCCCCCCCCCGTTCACTGGCAACTTCCGTGCCCACGTGCCACCACCGCCTGCCTCTTCTCTCCCTCCCCACATGTGTGCGCCCGGCCGAAGCCCTGCCCGTCCCCACCGCCAGACCGCGCTCACACAGGGACGCCTCACACTGCGGTGTGTGTCAGCCGCGGGTCCTGGGGCATCACCGTCCCAGCCTGGGGGCCAAGGTGCTGCTAGCGTCACTGTCCCTTCCCGGCCGTGAAGTCCATCCAGACGAGGTGTGAACCCGCCCGAGCTGTCCAGGAGCTGACCACAGTCACCCAGGGCCGGCTGCCCTCAGCCCTCACCGGGTGGGTGCATCTCCCCCAGGCATGGGTGAGCCGCGACAGATTCCAGGCAGGAAAACTGCCAAACAGAGCTCGGAGAGGAGCAACTGGTGCTCGCCCAGGAAGGACAGAGCCTGGGGACCCCGGGCCCCAGACTTCTGTGCTGGCGGGGAGCGGAGGCTGAGTCTCACAGGGCTCCGCCTCACGAGGAGCCCCACCCTAGGTGTGCCAGAGCAGAAGAGGGCCTGCGAGGCCAGAGCTCCTGTCAGGGACAGGCTGGCCTGCACAGTGGCCAAGTGGGTAGGTGCTCAGGGCTGGTTGGGTGGCAGATTCCTGGACATGAGGCCGGAATCTCAGTCCACTCCTGGCCTCCCTGGCCTCATGGGGTGTTTACAAAAGCCACTGGCCATGCAGCAGGAAGCCAAAAGCCTGAATCCAAGGCCTCGGGTGGGCACAGACTTGCCTGGTAGAAGGGGCCCTTGAAGAGGAACCAGCTGCACCAGCATGTCCCAGCCAAGCCGGCTGCTGCCCGAGTGCTGCCCTGAGCCTCCCGGCGGTGCTCCGGGTCGGCGGCAGGCCCCCTTCCCAGCCCCTTTCCTGCCCCCTCTGGGTCTTGCGTTGCCAGTGCAGGGCAGAGCCTGTCCCTCAAGCTGTTTCCTCTGTCCTCTCGCACAGAAGGAGGCCCGCACTATTGGGAGAGCCCTGGGATGCTGACCGTCCAATCTGGGGGTGAATATGGGCACCTGCAGAGCCAGCGCTTCACCGAGGTCATGGGGCCTCTGAGTCAGACTGTTTCTACACACGTTCCTCCACACAGGCCACAGCGGAGGCCAGGAGCCCTGGGACCAGTCCTCCCCCTGCCCCCAGTCCTCCCAGCTGCCCCCAGTCCTCCCCCCTGCCCCCAGTCCTCCCCCTGCCCCCAGTCCTCCTCCTGCCCCCAGTCCTCCTCCTGCCCCCAGTCCTCCTAGCTGCCCCCAGTCCTCCCCCTGCCCCCAGTCCTCCCAGCTGCCCCCAGTCCTCCCAGCTGCCCCCAGTCCTCCCAGCTGCCTCCAGTCCTCCCCCTGCCCCCAGTCCTCCCAGCTGCCCCCAGTCCTCCCCCTGCCCCCAGTCCTCCCAGCTGCCCCCAGTCCTCCCAGCTGCCCCCAGTCCTCCCAGCTGCCCCCAGTCCTCCCCCTGCCCCCAGTCCTCCCCCTGCCCCCAGTCCTCCCCCTGCCCCCAGTCCTCCTCCTGCCCCCAGTCCTCCTAGCTGCCCCCAGTCCTCCCCCTGCCCCCAGTCCTCCCAGCTGCCCCCAGTCCTCCCAGCTGCCCCCAGTCCTCCCAGCTGCCTCCAGTCCTCCCCCTGCCCCCAGTCCTCCCAGCTGCCCCCAGTCCTCCCAGCTGCCCCCAGTCCTCCCCCTGCCCCCAGTCCTCCCAGCTGCCCCCAGTCCTCCCCATGCCCCAGTCCTCCCCATGCCCCCAGTCCTCCCCATGCCCCCAGTCCTCCCAGCTGCCCCCAGTCCTCCCAGCTGCCCCCAGTCCTCCCAGCTGCCCCCAGTCCTCCTCCTGCCCCCAGTCCTCCCCCTGCCTCCAGTCCTCCCCTGCCCCCAGTCCTCCCAGCTGCCCCCAGTCCTCCCCCCTGCCCCCAGTCCTCCCCCTTGCCCCCAGTCCTCCTCCTGCCCCCAGTCCTCCTAGCTGCCCCCAGTCCTCCCAGCTGCCCCCAGTCCTCCCAGCTGCCCCCAGTCCTCCCAGCTGCCCCCAGTCCTCCCCCCTGCCCCCAGTCCTCCCAGCTGCCCCTAGTCCTCCCAGCTACCTCCAGTCCTCCCCCCTGCCCCCAGTCCTCCCCCGTGCCCCCAGTCCTCCCAGCTGCCCCCAGTCCTCCCAGCTGCCCCCAGTCCTCCCCATGCCCCCAGTCCTCCCCCTGCCCCCAGTCCTCCCAGCTGCCCCCAGTCCTCCCCCTGCCCCCAGTCCTCCCCCTGCCCCCAGTCCTCCCAGCTGCCCCCAGTCCTCCCAGCTGCCCCCAGTCCTCCCCCTGCCCCCAGTCCTCCCCCTGCCCCCAGTCCTCCCAGCTGCCCCCAGTCCTCCCCCTGCCCCCAGTCCTCCCCCTGCCCCCAGTCCTCCCAGCTGCCCCCAGTCCTCCCAGCTGCCCCCAGTCCTCCCCCTGCCCCCAGTCCTCCCAGCTGCCCCCAGTCCTCCCCCTGCCCCCAGTCCTCCCCCTGCCCCCAGTCCTCCCAGCTGCCCCCAGTCCTCCCAGCTGCCCCCAGTCCTCCCCCTGCCCCCAGTCCTCCCAGCTGCCCCCAGTCCTCCCCATGCCCCCAGTCCTCCCCATGCCCCCAGTCCTCCCAGCTGCCCCCAGTCCTCCCAGCTGCCCCCAGTCCTCCCAGCTGCCCCCAGTCCTCCCCCTTGCCCCCAGTCCTCCCCCTGCCCCCAGTCTTCCCCCTGCCCCCAGTCCTCCCAGCTGCCCCCAGTCCTCCCAGCTGCCCCCAGTCCTCCCCCTTGCCCCCAGTCCTCCCCCTGCCCCCAGTCCTCCCAGCTGCCCCCAGTCCTCCCAGCTGCCCCCAGTCCTCCCCCTGCCCCCAGTCCTCCCCCTGCCCCCAGTCCTCCCCATGCCCCCAGTCCTCCCAGCTGCCCCCAGTCCTCCCAGCTGCCCCCAGTCCTCCCAGCTGCCCCCAGTCCTCCCCCTGCCCCCAGTCCTCCCAGCTGCCCCCAGTCCTCCCCCTGCCCCCAGTCCTCCCCCTGCCCCCAGTCCTCCCAGCTGCCCCCAGTCCTCCTAGCTGCCCCCAGTCCTCCCCCTGCCCCCAGTCCTCCCCCTGCCCCCAGTCCTCCCCCTGCCCCCAGTCCTCCCAGTTGCCCCCAGTCCTCCTAGCTGCCCCCAGGCATAGGCACTTGGCAGTCATCAGTGCCTCCTCGACTTCTGCACCCCATGTCCTGTCTGCACCCCATGTCCTGTCTGCACCCCATGTCCTGTCTGCACCCCATGTCCTGTCTGCATCCCGTGTCCTGTGTGACTGTCACTCTGGTACCTCCCAGTCTGGCAGAGCCTGGCTGGTCAGGGCAGCCTGGGCTGCCTCAGCCTGTCCAAGAGGCTCCTCCAATCACCGAGTCCTTTATCCTGAGAACACCATATCGGAATGCAGGGTCCTATGAGCGAGCCAGGTACCTGGAGAAGTGGTGCAGGTAGCCTGAGCTCTCCTGCCCACATGATCACAGCCATGTGCACAGCACACAAACTCACTGTGCAGGTGATGCCCACACATTCACAAGTGCACAGACACATGGGTGTGTACAACTACACCACTGAACACTCAGGTACACACATGCACAGGGGTGCACAGGCACGTGGGTGCATGCATCTACACCAGTGAGCACTCAGGTACACACATGCACAGGGGTGCACAGGCTCGTGGGCGCATGCATCTACACCAGTGAACACTCAGGTACACACATGCACACACTGTGCACATATATGGGTGCATGCATCTATACCAATGGACACACACTACACACAGGCATGTGGGTGCATGCATCAACACTAATGAACACAGGTACACCAATGAACACACAGGTATGCACAGACACAGGTACACACATAAAGGTGCATGCCCAAACATCCCTGCTCTCTTCCCATGTGGAATCTTCCACACCACACAACCACTGTCTACAATTGTGTTTCTCTGTCCACTGATTTGCTCTTGTCAGGCCTCCTGCTGGAGGTGTGCCATAAGACAAGATTACCAAGTAATATAGGATGTCCAAAGCAGCTTCAATTTCAAAAAACAACAGTTTTTCCAGCTGAAGTATGTCCCAGAAATGGGATTAAAGTAAGATCGCATGGGTGTCTGTTTGAAGTCTCATTGCTCTGGATGCCCTCCATGCTCTCCAAACCTGAAGCCTGGCCCAGGCCCTGAGGGTGTCTCCCCAGGGTGCAGGGTGGGCTCAGGCCGTGCTCAGGGCACTACATACCGGGTGCAGGTGACAGCCGTGTAGATGCTGCTCACGCCTGTCATTCTGCTGGGGAATGCCACGGGTGCCACGTCTGGGCCTACTCTCACCTCTGTACGTTGGCAATGTTCAGGATCTGATCGTGGATGTTCAGAGAACCTGGAGGGCCATAAGCAGGTTGAAGACAGAGCCCGTGCCTGCGGGACATGGAGCCCCAGGTTCCAACCCTCAGCTGTGCCGGGGCAGAACTGGCCATACGGCAGCTAGAACCAGTACCGTGTTCATTCAGCTCCAGGCAGAAAGGCTGTGGGGGCAGACAGGTACCAAGGCCTCCAGCATCTCACCTTGGCTGGGAGTCCTAAATGCCCAAACCAGACACCTAATGGTGCAAGCCGAGGACATGGGGAGCCACCAGGCCCTGAGAGGGCCAGGGGGACCCTCTCCTGGAGCCTTGGGAGCATGTACTGCCGGCTCTGATGCCAGCCAGGGACAGGCCAGCCAATGTGAGAGCAGGAAGAGGGCAAGGGACAGGTCACAGTGTGAGAGCATGGAGAGGACAGGGGACAGGTCACAGTGTGTGGACAGGAAGAGGACAGGGGACAGGTCACAGTGTGTGGACAGGAAGAGGACAGGGGACAGGTCACAGTGTGTGGACAGGAAGAGGACAGGGGACAGGTCACACTGTGTGGACAGGAAGAGGACAGGGGACAGGTCACAGTGTGTGGACAGGAAGAGGACAGGGGACAGGTCACAGTGTGTGGACAGGAGGAGGACAGGGGACAGGTCACAGTGTGAGAGCAGGAAGAGGACAGGGGACAGGTCACAGTGTGTGGACAGGAAGAGGACAGGGGACAGGTCACACTGTGTGGACAGGAAGAGGACAGGGGACAGGTCACAGTGTGTGGACAGGAAGAGGACAGGGGACAGGTCACAGTGTGTGGACAGGAGGAGGACAGGGGACAGGTCACAGTGTGTGGACAGGAAGAGGACAGGGGACAGGTCACAGTGTGTGGACAGGAAGAGGACAGGGGACAGGTCACACTGTGAGAGCAGGAAGAGGACAGGGGACAGGTCACAGTGTGTGGACAGGAAGAGGACAGGGGACAGGTCACAGTGTGTGGACAGGAGGAGGACAGGGGACAGGTCACAGTGTGTGGACAGGAAGAGGACAGGGGACAGGTCACAGTGTGTGGACAGGAAGAGGACAGGGGACAGGTCACACTGTGAGAGCAGGAAGAGGACAGGGGACAGGTCACACTGTGAGAGTAGGAAGGGGACAGGGGACAGGTCACAGTGTGTGGACAGGAAGAGGACAGGGGACAGGTCACACTGTGTGGACAGGAAGAGGACAGGGGACAGGTCACACTGTGTGGACAGGAAGAGGACAAGGGACAGGTCACACTGTGTGGACAGGAGGAGGACCGGGGACAGGTCACACTGTGTGGACAGGAAGAGGACAGGGGACAGGTCACACTGTGTGGACAGGAAGAGGACAAGGGACAGGTCACACTGTGTGGACAGGAGGAGGACCGGGGACAGGTCACACTGTGTGACAGGAAGAGGACAGGGGACAGGTCACACCAGGTGGACAGGAAGAGGACAGGGGACAGGTCACACTGTGTGGACAGGAAGAGGACAGGGGGCAGGTCACACCAGGTGGACAGGATGGCTGGTGGCCTGGGTCCAATTGCAAAGGATCCACTGGTTTATGCATGACAGAAGGGTAAATCAGCCCTTGTGGGCTGCTGAGGCTCACAGGTCTGCGTGAAAATAAGACCAACCTTTAGTGGGGATAAGGAGAGGGAAAGAGGGAGGGGGGAGAGGAAGAAGAGGGGGACAGAGGGTAGCACAGGAAGAAAGAAGAAAAGGGGAGAATGGAAGGAAAAAGGGAGGAAGGAGGAAGAAAGAGGGAAGCAGAAGGAGGGAGGAAGAAGGAGGAAAAAGGGGAAGGAGGAAGGGAGCAGGAGAGATGAACAGGAAGGGGAGAAGGGGGAAGAGGAAGGAGAGGGAGGAGGGAGGGGAGAGGGAAGGAGGGAGGGGAGAGAGAAGGAACAGGGAGGGGGAGAAAGGAGGAAGGAGAGGGAGGAGGGGGGAGAGGGAAGGAGGAGGGGGGAGAGGGAAGGAGGAGGGGAGAGGGAAGGAGGAGGGGGAGAGGGAAGCAGAAAGAGGGAGGAAGAGGGAGGAAAAAGGGGAAGGAGGAAGGAGAGAAGAACAGGAAGGAGAGGGAAGGAGGAAGAGGAACGAGAGGGAGAAGAGAGGGCAGAGGGAAGGAGGAGGGGGGAGAGGGAAGGAGGAGGAGGGAGAGGGAAGGAGGAGGGGAAGAGGGAAGGAGGAGGGGGAGAGGGAAGGAGGAGGGGGGAGAGGGAAGGAGGAGGGGAAGAGGGAAGGAGGAGGGGGAGAGGGAAGGAGGAGGGGGAGAGGGAAGGAGGAGGGGGGAGAGGGAAGGAGGAGGGGGAGAGGGAAGGAGGAGGGGGAGAGGGAAGGAGGAGGGGGGAGAGGGAAGGAGGAGGGGGGAGAGGGAAGGAGGAGGGGGGAGAGGGAAGGAGGAGGGGGAGAGGGAAGGAGGAGGGGGAGAGGGAAGGAGGAGGGGGGAGAGGGAAGGAGGAGGGGGGAGAGGGAAGGAGGAGGGGGAGAGGGAAGGAGGAGGGGGAGAGGGAAGGAGGAGGGGGGAGAGGGAAGGAGGAGGGGGGAGAGGGAAGGAGGAGGGGGAGAGGGAAGGAGGAGGGGGGAGAGGGAAGGAGGAGGGGGGAGAGGGAAGGAGGAGGGGGGAGAGGGAAGGAGGAGGGGGGAGAGGGAAGGAGGAGGGGAGAGGGAAGGAGGAGGGGGAGAGGGAAGGAGGAGGGGGAGAGGGAAGGAGGAGGGGGAGAGGGAAGGAGGAGGGGGAGAGGGAAGGAGGAGGGGGGAGAGGGAAGGAGGAGGGGGGAGAGGGAAGGAGGAGGGAGGGAAGAGGGAAGGAGGAGGGGGGAGAGGGAAGGAGGAGGAGGGAGAGGGAAGGAGGAGGGGAAGAGGGAAGGAGGAGGGGGAGAGGGAAGGAGGAGGGGGAGAGGGAAGGAGGAGGGGGGAGAGGGAAGGAGGAGGGGAGAGGGAAGGAGGAGGGGGAGAGGGAAGGAGGAGGGGGAGAGGGAAGGAGGAGGGGGAGAGGGAAGGAGGAGGGGGAGAGGGAAGGAGGAGGGGGGAGAGGGAAGGAGGAGGGGGGAGAGGGAAGGAGGAGGGGGGAGAGGGAAGGAGGAGGGGGGAGAGGGAAGGAGGAGGGGGGAGAGGGAAGGAGGAGGGGGGAGAGGGAAGGAGGAGGGGGAGAGGGAAGGAGGAGGGGGGAGAGGGAAGGAGGAGGGGGGAGAGGGAAGGAGGAGGGGGGAGAGGGAAGGAGGAGGGGGGAGAGGGAAGGAGGAGGGGGGAGAGGGAAGGAGGAGGGGGGAGAGGGAAGGAGGAGGGGGGAGAGGGAAGGAGGAGGGGGGAGAGGGAAGGAGGAGGGGGGAGAGGGAAGGAGGAAAGGAGAGGGAAGGAGGAAGGGAGAGGGAAGGAGGAGGGGAGAGGGAAGGAGGGGGGAGAGGGAAGGAGGAGGGGGGAGAGGGAAGGAGGAGGGGGGAGAGGGAAGGAGGAGGGGGGAGAGGGAAGGAGGAGGGGGGAGAGGGAAGGAGGAGGGGGGAGAGGGAAGGAGGAGGAGGCAGGCACGGAGCTAGCTGCTCTCCGCCCTCCCTCCACTGGGTCCGGTTGCTCTGTGGCTCTAAGTCCGGCCCTGCCTCAGGGACCGCCCGTCCAGTTCCCCTGGCCCTGGCAGGCGCTGGGCACTGGGCCTGGAGCTCTGTCCCGAGACGGCTCTAGGACCCTTGCTTCCACGGATAGGACTCATTCTTCTGGGCCTGGTTGGCAGTAATTAAATATTTCAATATTTGTATCAGAGAGAATGTACCGGAGCACACCTCAGTCGTTTCTGATTAAATTACCAAAGAAGGGCTGCTCGGTGACTCCCATAAATGAATACATTTTCAACATTTTTTTTTCTGTTGGAGGTAATTTTCATGGCTGGTTTAACTTGTAAGGATGATAGAAAATATTAATAAAACATTTGATGTCTAAGTTTGGGTAGAAGTTTAATAAATGAGATGGGCATATTTTACTTCTCATCACATAGCTGATCTGAGAAGGAAGAATCTTCTAGAAAGCTCTCGTCCTGGTGGTTCTGGGTCCCTCTGTGCCAGACCCTAGGACAAGGCTGTCCGGGAGGATGTGGACCTGGGGTCCCTCCGGCTGGCTTCCGCTCAGCACGCAAGCTGGGGGTGGAGCCAGCACCCGGGGAAGCGCGGCCTGGCTGGGCCTCTGGCCTCTCAGCCATCCGTGTACATCTCCAGCCTCTCCTCAGCCATCCATGTAGACCTGTGGCTCGGGGTGCGTCCTGGATCTGGCCGCCAAGCCTGTCTAGGCCCTGATGGTGGGGTCAGCAGGGGAAGTCTGGAAACCGCCCTGGTCTGCCGCCCCTTGCCCTGGTCCAGGCTGGAGCAACCGGAGGGAATCCCCTCACTGCAGGTGAAGGAGGGGAGGCGGGGCTCTGCCCTGGGGAGAGGAGGGAGCTCCACGGGGGAGGGGGGAGACTGGGGCTCTGGAAGGGGACCTGGAATAGGAGCAGCACAGCTCCCCAACACACGCAGCGATACACAGCAATGCACAGCATGCACACGTGCACACTTACAGCGTGCCCACGTGTAGTGTGCGTGTACACACGCCCACATGAGCTCACAGGAGACCGCACACACATGCACACGCTCACAGTGCATACACGTTTTCGTTGGTGTCTTGGGCCAGCCAGTCCCAGCAGCCTAGGCACCCACGTGAGGTTGTCTGCCATGCTGTGGAGCAGCATGCTGTGGAGCAGGCCCCCCAGAGCCTGGCCCAGACGGCGGCTGAGACCCAGCGTGCAGCTCACGGGTCTGCCCCGAAACGCCTCCTCACTCTGAAGCAAGCGGCCCAAGCTTCCAGGGTGCACCGGGCCCCACACAATAAGCACTTACCCCTGTGCTGGGGAGAAGTGGACAGGACGTTTCCGGTCTCTTCCCTGCAGCCCTTCCCTGGCCGCTGTGTCTCCTCTGCCTGGCAAGGCAAGTGTCAGGTGACCCCCCACGTGGGTCCAGGTCTTCTCTGCCCGGCCTGGTGCCCCTCCCTCGGGAACGACCATTTTGTAGCTGTGGGCTAGTTATGTGTAGCTCTTCGATAATGAATTGATTGTATAGAACATTTTCATTCATTTGAAAAATGGCTGGCCCTCTATTGAATATGAATTACAGTACAATTACACTCCATATTTAAATAATCAAGTTTTTTTGCTGTGCAGTATTGGAATGTCACAATTTACAAAGCACTTTAATTATTTGAAAAAAAATGACATGCTGGGTGGTGTGTCTTTGTAATTAAGCGGTTCCCATGGAAGGCTGGTGGGAACGTGGACTCTGCACCATGGCCTCGAGGTTCTGCATACAGCCTGCAGGAGGCTCGCTGACGGCCTGTTGCCCTCCAGACTTCCCACTGCCCTCTGGGCGGTCACAGCCCCGCCACGCTCCCACCCCCAGGGAGGGCCAGCCTGGCACTCCATCAGCTACGGTTCAGCCTCAGGCCCGAGCACCCCAGGACAACTCCATGATACTGGCCTGTGTGTGTATGTGTCGTCTGGCCCTGAAGCTGGGCAGAAAGAGCTCTCGGCCTGGAGACTCCTCCCTGGGGGGGGGGGGGATCCCATCTTCCGGCTGCACTGCTGAGCTGCTCTGGTTACACTAGCAAGAGGGCTGAAGAAGCATGCACTCGCCTCACATTGAAATGTCACTGCAGATTCTCAAAGCAGTGGAGCCTATGTAGATGCCACTTCTGTGGAAAATGAGTTGGATATTTGGCTCCCTTGGGTGAACTTAGAATGTGTAAATATGTCACATGCATGCATGAATGAATGAAGAATGCGTGTGTGTGTGTACATCAGTGAATGAGTGCGTGTGCGTACACGTGTGTGTGTGTGTGTGTGTGTGTGTGTGCACGCGCCTGTGGGGCCAGCCATCCTTCTGGGGAGGGTCACAACCCACATTCAGTTTCTGGCCAGGGAAGCTGAGGCTCAGGGAGACCCATCAGGGAAACTGAGGCTCAGGCCTGCCAGCAAGTCTCCACTGAGCCTCTCCCTCGGGACTGGAGGCCCTGAGGCCCAAGCTGCCCAGCGAGCAGGGCCTGCCCAGGGTGCCCCACCCTGGAGCGCCGTTCTGCAGGAGTAGACAGACTAGACCAGGGCCCCCCACCTCTCACACAGGGAGGCTGAGAGACAGAGACCAGGCCTCCCTCTCCCAAATGGGAGACACATCCAGGCTCATTTATTTGTCTCGTGGACACAGGGTCCTTCTGGACCCCGGAAGAGCCAGGGCAGGAGACATCCCCAGGTCTGTGCCCCTCCTGCCTCCGGCTCCCAGGGGCATCAGCCCTTTGGGTTTAGATTCCCCACCCTCTGGGGAACGCACCCCACACTTAGTGGCTGGAGCCTTGGGTCCCACACACACCAGACGGAAGTCGAGATAGTCCTGACCCCGGCAAGCTCCAGTCTTCACAGTGGAAGAGCAGAGCTAGGCACACCGGCTCCTGGTGTCACACACAGGGCGTGGGGAGGTGGGGAGGTAGGAGGTGGGAGGTGGGAGGTGGGTGGGGATGTGGGGATGTGGGGATGTGGGCAGGGATGCAGGGAGGCAGGGAGGTGGGAGGTAAGGAGGCAGGCAGGGCCTTGTACCTCCCTGTAGCTCAAGTATTGGCTGTTCGTAAGCTATGGGTGTTAACTTGACTGCTTTGTTTCTCTTTGTCAGTTATTTTGTATTTAATTCACACAGTCATTTGAGTTAATGGTTGCAGCAAAGCTGTAAAGCTAAGGGATTTATACCTAATTAAGTAATACGATAATGAGAAATATTGAGGGCAACCCAGCATTTTGAGCAATTTCTGTCTCCTTTGTCGAGGTGAGCCTGTCAACCAGAGAGCGGCTCGTGCCCACGGGGGGACCGAGGTCCTGCAGTGGGGTGGCCCTCGGCCTGGGAGAGGGCGGGGCTCTGTGAGGGGGTCTGGTCTCCTCCGATTGTTTACCTGCTGCCTTCCCATCCCTGAGGCCCTTTCCACAGGCAGAGCTCAACGCTAGCAGGGGCGGCAGAGGAGGAGCCTCCAGAGCTGCCACCCAGAGACGGGCAGGGCTGCCCGCGCTCTGCCTGAGCCCCGCCGTCCCCACCCCACGGCTGGGGGCATTCATTTAAATCAGCTGATTGCCAGGGAAAGGTCTCATCAAAGATTAAATAAGCATAATTTAACTGAGAGAATGATAATAGATTTAGTTAAGAAGAGAAAAAAAGGAAAATTGAATTAGAATGCATATTTGAGGGAAAATTGGAGTTTAATATAATTACACTTAGAGATGAGACAGATTACAATTACCCTGTTTCAGAGGTGGAATTTTTAATTGTATTATTTAAAAGCAAGCCTGGGTCCCTGGCTGGCAACAGGTCGGGAGAAGGGTTTGGGGGGGGGGGGAGGGCAGCGCCCTCTGCCTCCCGGGAGCCGTGGCGGGGGGGGGGGGGTGAGTGACTGCCACCTTCCAACAGCGTCCTTCTCCAGGGGGACAAGCTGGGCACGTTTGTGGACTGACCTCGAGGACCCAGAGCTGTGGCAGGAGGGCAGAGACCCTGAGCTGGCAACGCCTCCCAGATGAGATTATCCTCAGCACTGAGGGAGGAGATCACTGGGGCAGACATCACCTCTTTCCACAGCAGAGCTCAATTCTAGCAGAAATCAAGTTCCCCAGATGTTCCGCCGACCTCTCAGCCTGACTAACACCTCCAACATCAGCCAAGGGCCGTGGACACAGGCACACCTCCTACGGGCGCCGGGCTGGGCATCCGTACGCTGCCGGCTGCTGGTCCTTGTTCTCCCTGCCTGGTCAGCAGCCACCGTGGCTGCGTCGGGGAAGCTGTGGGCAGGTCATCAGCAGACCTACCTGGAGATGAGCCAGGGCACAGCCACCGTGCTTCAGAGTGGAAGTTTTAACTGTATTATTTAAAAGCAAGGAGGACACACGGGCCTGAGACCCTGCCCCCTGCCCCCTGGCCCCTGGCCCCTGCTCAGGCTGTCCTTCCTCCTGGACGCCTGCATGTCCTGAGGGAAGTCCAGCAGTGCACTGAGGGTCAGCCAGGGCGCAGGAGTGGATCAGAGGCAGTACCACCAGCAGAAGGCTGTGGCTGCCATTAGGTAAACACAAAGCATCTGATCAACCTCATAATTCCGACACATCCTGGTTCTGGCTCCTGGACTGGGGGTGGGGGCTGAGGGACGCCTGGCTCCTGGACTGGGGGTGGGGGCTGAGGGACGCCTTCCCAGGGTCTCATGGGGCTGGGAAGTCCCTGGCCTGTGCAGGAGCCGGCCCTGTGGAAGAGGCTCTCTAATGAAAGACAGCCACGCTCCCTGCTGAGTGGCTTGGGGTGGGGTCTTGACCTCCTGGAGTCTAGATCTCCTTATCTGCAAGATGGGAGGGGAGAAGAGGAGGAGGAGAGAGAGAGAGAGGGAGGGAATGGCATCTGCGGACGGAGCTGAGTGTGAACCTGGCTCCTGGGGTACACCTGCCTTGAGTGGCACCTCAGCAGCTGCCCCCAGGGACCAGGGCCCCCCAGACTCCCCCTCCTGCAGGGTACCACAGCCAGCCCCAGCCTAGGGGACCCCAGGTGGCCCAGGTGCCCTGTAGCCCCTCCTTCCCCAGCCCAGAAATCTACAACTCACAGGCTCTGGTGATGTCACCACTACCCGCACCTGTGTTCTGTGTCCCTAATCCTGCAGCAGGACCATTCCCCACTGACAAGGGACCAGAGGCCATTGAAGCCAGGACCCCAGTGCCACAGCCAGGGCTGCCACGCTCTGTTTGCTCAGGTTCCCCAGACTCAACCCTAGGCTGAAGGCCCAGAGAATCCGCTGGGTGAGGCTTGAGGCTCTGGAGAGCTGTGGCTGCACCCCATCTTCCTCGTGCAAGAGGAGGCTTTTCCCGAGTGTGGTATCGGGCCACAAGCAGCTGTCCACTTCATTTTGCCTCTCCCAGGTGAGTGTAAAATGTTTGGGGGCCACGGGGTGGCACCGATGAATTTAGCTCTGGGCACGAGTTTCATTCAACTAATTAGCCCCAGTTTTCCAAGAGCAGAGTCAAAGTTGTCATCTCGGGAGAACTCCAGGGGCTCCAGGCCCGGGTGTCAGGGAGCTGTAAATCTGCAGGGAGATCTTTTGAATGCAATTTTCTTCTCATGATTTTATTCCTGAGACTCACTTGGCTTATTAATAAGTTGGCTCCAAAGGAATAACTATAAATAGCGATGTGGCCATAACGTCATGGAGACACATTCCAGCAGACATGGGGGCAGATCTCACAGCTTTCCGTGCAGCGGTGAGCAGAGAAAGGGAACTCTGCAGGCAGAGCCCACGCAGAGACAGCACGCTTCCTCCTGACATGCAAGGGGACGCCGCGTCAGGTCAGGCAGCCATCTCCCTTTGAAAGCCAGACATGTGCACTTACCTTCATGCGAGTTACACAGAGGGGCCACATCAGCACACCTCTTTCTCCCGGACCCATCCCACCAGGGAGGCCCTCCTCTGGAGAGACCTCTGCTGCCCCCTGGCATTCTCCCTGGTCGGGCACCCTGACCACACTGTCTGCGTCTCCATTTCCTCCATTCGTCTGTGTTTGTCATCAACAGTATTATTTCTACCGACATCTAGACACGTTTGCTAGTTTTATTCCTTGCCTGGTAGGATGTGAAGCTGTACGTGTCGTAAGTCCTATCGAGGTCAGGCAACAGCAACAGGGACCCAGGGAGGCCTGCCCTGCCTGGGCTTGTGTTTCAGAGAATTAAAGCTGGTGTTTGGCTCTGAGGCTCCCATGAAGAGGCAATGTCAGCACTGAGACAGAGCCTGTGGTGGAGGGAACCGTGTGGCTCCCACAGGTAAACCTCCAGAGAGCACAGGCCTCGGGGTCTCCTTCACCCCGACACAGGCCACACCCCCAGTGGATCGGGAATGGATTTATTCCATGCACTGAGACCGCATGCAACTTTTTTGATTCACTTTTTAGGTCTGGTTGGGAGTAGATTTGCTGAAGTTTTCTCCTATTCATTAGCCACAAGTGTGACGAATTAAGTGCTTTCTTTAAGACAAAGGCCACACCTCATACAGGGTTAGCCAGAACCCCTCTACTCTCCTGGGCAGTTGGAATCTCACAAAGCCATGGTGCCCAGCTGGATGCAGCCCTTGTTCTAAATACAAATGCTCTGGTATCCTATCTTTAACTACAGCATTCGCAAGGTTGCTACCAAGTTACTGTGTGCTTGCTGAGTTGGCTAACTGCCTCTCGTTTTGATAGAGAGCTGATAGGCTAGGTACGTTTAATCTTGATGATCAGATGCCAAGCAATCCAGATTTATTGGTTTAAAACCGTTCACAGAAATCAGTTCCTTTAAGCTCTATCTCGTGTATTCCTTGCACATTATATTCACATTTACAGTTATTTATTTATTGAATGTTTATTATCTTTAAGTAGTTGTACAAAGAAGTTGCCACGTGCCATGGCAGTTCATGAATGCAGGGCATCTTGATCAATGTCACCCTTTCACACTCTCACACACCCTTCCCTCACTTTATACTTAATTGTTTCCCATTTCACAAAGCAGTTTTTCATGTACAACGAATGCATCTTGACTTGTGTCATCCTTCAACGTCTTCACCGCCCTTCCACCCACCCCTTCCCTTCTACCTCTCAGTTCTATGGTATATGCCATGAATTCTTGCCTGCGTTCTCTCCCCTTCTCCTTCTGCCCCTCTCCCCTTGGCCTCACCCTACCCTCGTGCATGTACCCATTTCCTGGCACTCATTTTGTTGGGCTTTGACTTGGACTTTTAAAGGATTATACTATTTGTGCTCACCATAGTCTCTTATACTTCTGTTAATTCATTTATAACCACTTTCATACCACCCAGTGTGTTGTTCACTTGTAGATTTATAGGCACGTATTAGCTACATAAGAGGAGGGAAACCATGCAACCTGTGTTTCTCTGGGTCTGGCTTAGTTCATTTAATGTAATTTTTTTCCAATTCCTTATTAATGATTGAATATTAGTCTTTCTGATAGATGAGAGAATTCGTGTGTGTGTGTGTGTGTGTGTGTGTGTGTGTGTGTGTGTGTGTGGTTTAAAACATTTTCTTGATCCATTTGTTCATTCAGGGGTATCTGGGATGATTCAATATCTTGGCTATGGTAAATAGTGCTGAAATGAACACGGTTGTGCTTGTAGCTTTAGTGTAGCCTTGTTTCTTTATTTATCTGTTTGTTAATTTGCTCATTTATCTGCAGTACTCGGTCTTGAACACAGGACCTTACATTTGCTAGTCAAGTATGCTACCTCCTGAGCCACAACCTCAGCTCTTTTGCTTTCATTATTTTTCAGATAGGGACTTGGGCTCTGCCTGTGGCTTGCTTCCTACCTACAGTCTTCAGAGTAGCTATGGTCCAGGAACACACCATCATACCTGGTTTACTGATTGAGATGAGGTTCTCACTAACATTTTGCCTTGGCTTGCTTTGAACCACAGTCCTCCTGACCTCTGCTTCCCTAGTTACTAGGATCATAGTCATGAGCCACCACTCCACACCCTGTTTTCAATTTGCTTGTTAACACAGGTCATTTCTTATTTTCTTATCTGCCATGTCTTCTCTTAAATTAAAAAAATTGCACTTGTTAAATCTCATTATTGGTTTTTGTAAGGTATTTTACTGATTTATGTTTTTATCCTTAATATTTCCTTCTCATTTCCTTAGATTTATTTTAATTTCACTAGATCCTAGAATTGAAAACTTATTTATTGTCATTAATAAATCCATATGAGACTATAAATCTGCTCTAAATTGCATCACATAGAAGCTGTGGCTTGCCTCCTCTTAGTTACAATTACAGTCACACATTGCTTAGAAACAGGCACTTATTCTGGGAATAATATTGTTAGGCAAATTTGTCCTTGTACAAACTTGATAACCTGCACTTTATAAGCCCAAATGGTACAGATCAGGCCCTTGGTAGGGCCTCCTGCTACAATCAAGACACGTCAACAACACATGAACAGATGACATGGTGGACTTGTGTAGTATGGAAGGAATTCACTTTTACCAACAATAAAAAGGGCAGTACTGTAGAGTAAATCATAAATCAGGGGCAATGATTTATTCTGTTCAAGATTCCTGCACTGTCCTGACTGTGTTCAATTAAAGTCATTTTTTTTTTCAGTATGGGCATAGCCCTGTCCTCTGACAAGGCGCTCAGGTATTTGTAGGTACTGTGAATCTTCAGTCCAGTGACCATCAGCTAATAATGCTGCACTGTCTGTCACTACATAATATGCTCTCTCATCCCTATAACTACATACTATAAATTTGGCTTTGTCTAATAATGAATTATATTGTCCTTTTTAATGTGTAAGATACACCTTTTCACTCTCATATACTTAAACTTCTAATAGTTTTATTTGACGTCTGACCCCCGTAAAGCTTTTGTTGTTTTGCTTTTGCTTTCCTGTGGTGCTGAGGATGGAACCCAGGGTCTTGCACTTTTGAGCAAGAACTGAGCTACATCCCCACCCCCACTGTAATTACCATGTGACGCCCCTGTCTCCCCAGCTGAGTTTACACTGCTCACACTGTCTGTGGTTTTGGATTTGTA
This sequence comes from Dipodomys spectabilis, assembly GCF_019054845.1. NCBI lineage: Eukaryota > Metazoa > Chordata > Mammalia > Rodentia > Heteromyidae > Dipodomys > Dipodomys spectabilis. Next base: position 4,648,127 of record NW_024870907.1, on the reverse strand, counting down.
CCTGTGCTTATTTCTATCTTGTATTTCATCTGCTTTGAACACTCAGATGTCTTTGTTTCCTGTTTGTTCTCAATTGCCCATCATTTTTTCCTTTTGGGTTCTCTCCTATTCTTTCTAAGGTATGTCCTTGTGATAATTCTGTTGATAAAACTGCACATACAACAAGCCCTGTGGTCCTGTATGACCAACTTGCATTTTGTCTTGTACACAAACAATGCCTGTGTCAGGGTAGACATTCATGTCTCAGAAACACAGAGGCTTTGGGTTGGTTATTTGGGGTTGGTATAAAGTCAAGCAGAAATTAATGGGGAAACCCACAATATGTCTACTTATCTAACTAGCTATTATTTACCTACTTATTTATCTACCTGCCATCTAAATATCAGCCTTCTATCTGTCTGCTCTCTATTATCTCCTTACCTTCATCGGTTATCTATCATATTTATCTATAATCTGTCTGTTGGTCTGTTTATCTGTAATCTTTCTGATCCTTATATTTCACTGAAATTTGGATTTTGTAGGAAATTTGCAATACAATGGACTTACTAGGACTTCTTGTTGAGATGTGAGTGTCAGCACTTTCTTGTTTAAATGTCTTATTCTGTGATTGGTGATCAATTACAGTTGTAAGCCAAAATACAAAAAGATGCAACGGGATCTCTAAAATGACACCTTGAGAAACAGCTCTATGTGCACACATACAACCAGCATTTCAACACTGACACAGTGACCCCTCCCACTTCTCTAGATTGAGCTGTGCTTGTGCGTGTGTGTGTGTGTGTGTGTGTGTGTGTGCGCATGTGTGTGCAAGCACGCACCTGGCTCTATACTGATGCTTTGTTCAGAAACTAGACATGGGAGTGACACCCAGCGACCCAGGCAGGTGACTCTGGTTTGGCCTGGATAGAACTGCAGGGCTCCCAGCCAATACCATCGCTCTCATCTGTGTTGATATTACTAGAACACAATTATAAGAAAACAAACTCACTTAACCTGGGCTAACAACAGCAGGAAAATTGCTCCAAATCTGGATTAATGGAAGCGAAATGGTGGTTGTGCGGATGGTAATTATGCGGAGGTTAAAAGCTTTCGAAGCAAGCTTTCAATAGCTGACTTTCTCAAAGACCTCGGGGACCAAAACACACTCCCGATATTTATTCAGGCTGAGATTCGGACTCTCATTTAGACTGCTAAATTAATAAGCTTGGAGACCTCTCCCCTTCCCCGGCTGTCCTCTGCCTTTCGTTTATCCCACAGAGATGCATTAACATTCTGTAATGCCATCCATTATTTGGAATTATTAATTCATCAGTTACTCGGTTGAAAAATCTGATGAGTCAATACAGAATATCGTTGGGAAAGTGCAGGACCCCAGTGAAAAATGAAGAGATCACTCTGGAAACTACGATCCGGGAACACCCATCAACAAAAGAATTTCTGATTAAAAGTACTGAAGAAGACACGAATCTGACTGACTGGAGCCCTGGGCCCCGGTGAGCTTCTCAGAAGGCGGATGTGGATGCAGACAACACTGCCACTGCTGTGTGATTCACCCAGGCTGGACTGCATCTCAGGGCCTGCCATGGCCACGGGCAGGGGAGGGGAGGGGAGGGGACAGGCATGGTTGGCTGCAAAGACCACGTGAAGGGCTCTGCCCCCCCTCCCCTCCCAGCCTGGGGTTGCACATAGAAAAGCAGGCCTGAGTGCCAGGAACACAGAGGGGCCCCATGTGGCCCCATCCTCCCATCTTCCACCCTGTAACACACAACGGGCGTCCCCTGAGGGTAGAGGAAGCTCGCGATAGATGAGTTCTAGCACTCTCCGTGACAAGAGGTCTAATGATAGATTGTGGCTGCCTTAATGGGGAGGCCGCGTCCTGGTCATCCTTTTAGCCCTGTGATTAGTTGGGTGTCTGCAGAGAGACACTTAATTAAGGCTTGTTAAATCGTGCCGAGCAAAATCTCTAATATTTACCCACCTCCACGCGGCACTTCCTCAGCTTCTGTGTCTATGATCGGGTGAGGAGCCAGCCCACTGGAACCTTCTATCCTTAGTGAGAGTGCCTGTCACCCGCCCTCCTTCCTCCCGTGTCTGCGGCCACCTCTCCACCCAGGGTCCTGGCTTCCAGCAGGAGCGGCTTCTGTCTAATGGCCGGAATGCAGGCCGGGGACCCCAGGGGCTGCAGACCTGGACCCTCCGGCACTGCTCTCTGCACCCTGACGCCCCGCACACACGCGTGTGCACACGCACACGCACACATCCACTGCCGCTGCTGGGAGGTCAGTGTGGGTGGAAAACTGAGCTCCATGCTCACTAACGGCCCCAGAGACCTGGCCACCAGGCAGACGTCGCTCCTCCCCCACGGAGGCTGGGGCACACCTCAGCCTGCCTCCTGTCTTCATGTACCAAGCACCTCACCCACAGCAAACTCCTGCAGAGCTGATGTGGCCTGGGCAGGTGGGGGGCGTGGCCTGGCCAGGGCGTCCACCCTGGCAGGGCCCTGGAGCGGCTCTGATCCAGACGGAGGAAACACCAAAGCGGGGTGCTCACCCCGCTCCCATCTGCACGCAGCAGGTGATTTGGGGGGACAGCAGCTGGGGAGTTGGGGACAGTGGGGCTGGGGTGAGCTAGCTTGAGACCAGAGGAGGCCATGCATGCACCACGGTCACACATGCTCCTCCCATGCAAGGAGGCCATGCATGGGGTCCCGCGGGCACCAGGAGCCAGAGCTGCGGTTGCCGACCTCCTGTGGCTGATCCCTGACGCGTGCCCTCGCCCCTGGCTGGGCAGTCAGTACCCAGCGGCTCCACGCTGCGGATGCTCTGGGGACTGGAGAGAGGCTGGTGTGATGGAGATACCTCCTCCACAGGCACTAGAAGTCAGGCTGGCCCGGTCCGTGTGTTTGTGTTTTACTTTGCCTTGTGGCCATCTAGCATTTCAGTGTGTGAAAACTAGAGTTTTTAGGAATTCACACCCTTTGAAATTTGGAGCAACCATGAGAAGGAAAGAGAAAGCAGCTCTCTGGCACCAGGGAGAGGCTTTGCCTGTCTCCCCAGAGGAGACGTTTGGTTAAGAGACCAAAGCACTGAGAAATAGGAACAGCTAAAAGAATGAGGGAAGGATCCAGGCACTGGTGACTCTTGCCTGTAATCCTAGCTACAAAGAAGGCTGAGATCAGAGGACTGCAGTTCAAAGCCAGCCCTGGCAGAAGAGTCCATAAGACTCTTATCTCCAATGAACCACCAGAAAGCTGGAAGTGGCCTTGAACAAAAGAGCTCAGGGACAGTGTCCAGGCTCTGAGTTCAAGACTAAGGACACGCACACACACACACACGCACACACACACACACACTCACGAACGAAGTGTGAAGGGAGCAACCAGGACGACAAAGCCCTGAGCATCACGACAGAGCCTTCAGACATAGAGGAGTTGAGACCCAGGGCTGGGGGGGCGGGAGCCCCCTGGGTGGGCGCGGTCCTGAGCAGTGCCCTGAGACAAACTCCGGCTGCTCCTCTGTGCTGGCAGGCTGGGCTGCATCTCTCGGCTTTCCCAAGGTCTGGCCTTCCTTGCACAAAGCATCCGATTTCTCATTGGCCTAAGGAGGGTAAGAGCAGATCATCTGGTCCTGTGGCCGCCACTGCCTCTGTGGGGACGTGTGGGCGAAGGCGGTCAGTCACCCTGGTGCTGGCTGGCACCAGGACCGCCAGTGCCCCCTCCCCTCCCCTTCTCGGTGACGTCAGTTCTGCCTTTCTTACCCTGTGCCGAGCTCCGGCGAGGAGCCGTCCTTCCTCCTGGACAGGTCCTGGGGACACTCCAGCAGCTGCTGCCACACCGCCACTGCCTGGAGTCTGAGAGACAGGACACCTGAGCTGGGTGGGCTCTGGGGGGTCGGGACCCTCATCTGACTCAGAACAGAGCGGGGAAGGGAGAAGTACAAAACCACAATAAGGATAGGTGGATAGTGAGGCAGAATCAGGAGAGGAGAACACAGCAGATGTAACCTTTCAGGGTCTCAGCCTAGGGGTCCCAGGAGAGGGGCTGAGGGAGGGGAGACTGAGGAGCCCCTGGGATCCACGTTCAGGGTGCACACCCAGCCGCTCTACCTCGGGACCCATTGCTCAGGCCAGCCTGTAAATAGACCAGAGCCCTGACAGCCAGCGAGCGAGCTTGTGCACCGCAAGATGAAGGCGGGGAGGGGCTTCTGTGCATGAAGGTCACTGTGGACAGATTAGACAGACGGGAACAAGTCAGGAGAGGTTGCTCGCAAAATCCAAAACAAATACGCAATCGATAGCTACAGGATCAAAAAGAAGGCTTGCAAAATTGGGAGCTCAAGGGGAGAAAGGAGAGAGCTGTAGAGACAGCAGAGGAGAGAAGGGAGAGCCACAGCAAGTGCATTGATTAGAGATGGAGGTGAGGGTGGACTCCTCTGGCTGGCAGGCCTTGTGGGGGAGGCAGGAGGGGGGCACGGGGAGGCAGGGGGCTCTGTGGAGCAGAGGACCGAGGACCTGGCCTGCTAGGGCGAGGCCTTGTGGCACCTGGCCTGCTAGGGCGAGGCCTTGTGGTGCTGGGCACTGGGACCTTGGCCCTGCCTCCTGGGCCACTCCCCGGGCAGCCGCTCCTTCTGACTCCACAGAGAACAGTCTTGAAGGCATTGACCCAGCGCTCAGAAACACACCGCCAAGAGAGCACAGACACTTTTGAGGGGAAAACAGCACAGATTGTAACAAGAGCTTCCGCCGGTGCTGAAGGGAGTAGTTCCGAAGCGCAGGACATTCATCTGGGGTTGGAGCAGGAATTAATTAAAGGTACAGAGATCACGCATGCCTGGCCCTCATCCGCCCATACCAAGCACGTGAAAACCAAGTCTGCTTCCTGGAGGCAGTGCCCAGTGCGTACCCAGCCAAGCAAACAGGGGTGTGGGGGCCTAGCCACATGGGCAGCCTTCTAGAGCTTCTCTCCGGGCAAAGCCGGGCCACGCCATTCACCAAGTGCTGGCAGCAGGCCCTCGGGGAGGAAATTCCACAACCTCCTCCCTGACTGCCGTGCCAGGCTGCAAAGTGGATCCTCTTTCTAAGACAACCCTCTGCATCTCCTGGACAAGAGTGCTGTCTGGGACTCCTGTGTGCTGTGGATGATGCTGCTGACTTTTAACAGCCAAAACCTCCCCAAACCCCGGCAAACCGTCGGGGGAGCAGCAATTCAACCCACAAAACCAGCCAGCTCCGGGATCGGTTTGGTCCAGCAACTGAATAGTTTCCTGAGGCGCCTGCAATTCCTGGGACCGTGGAGCAGCCCTACACCCAGGCCCGGCAGCGTGGGCCCAGGACAGGCAGAGCAGCTCCCCCGACAGAGCAGATGACCACAGCACCAGGCAGAGGAGGGCTGTATGCCGGGGCTGCCCGCCTGGCCACCAGCCTGAGAGTTGGGCGCAGGCCCAGCTCTTTCTGAGCTCTTGCATACAGTGCTGTGCTCAGTCCCTGACCAACCCCTGAGCCCCATGGGCTCACCTGGTCCCCCGTGAACCCACGGGACCCTCACCATGGCCAGTCTGTAGCCTGGGACTTGATGGATTGAGGAAAATGGAAGGATCCAGATCTCACTACAGGCACCGTGTGCCCAGCAGGGGAGGGACGGACAGAGGAAGTAAGACGTGGAAGAACACAAGGGAGGTGGCTGAACCCTCCTGCTGCTCAGGAGACTGGAGAAGGACAGCCTGGTCCCCAGGGCCCCTCTGTGTCACTGGCTGACAGAACCAAGGTCTTGGAAGCACCGAGGGCCAGGCCCTTCACGCTGCGGCCTGTTTGCCAAGGAACCAGGGGGTTGCAAAGCCAATGGGTCCCGAGCCGCACGTCTCTCCCCGCCTGGAGCACCGCAATGCCCGCTCACTTTACCACTGTTCAGAGGAATCGGCTCGGCCCTGCAGAGTTCAGCTGCCCTCTGGGAAGCTGGGGAGGATGGGCCGGATGCGTCCTGCGTTCCTTCCTGACCTGAGTGCTAATGCTGCCGTAACTAAAATCAACTGCCACCGTTGGGAAATAAATGCCAGGTTCCACTGCCCTGACTGCATCTCAGCCCAGCCGGTTCCCAACTCGTTGGCCTGAGAGCCCGTTAGAGGAGGTGACAGCAGCAATCTGAGGCAAGTGCTGTGTTTGGTTTTATTTTTGAAACACAGAAGACGCTGTCATCTTCAGAGAAAACACATTTCTCAGGTGCTTGGAACTGAGTTGCTTGCAGCACGGTGAAGGAGAGGGCAGAGAGCTTAACCCAGAACCCCAAGATGAGAGCCAGGTGCACGGCCGTGTACATTTACTCAGCGAGTGTTCTCCCAGCCCACACTTGTCTGAGCCACAGGTTTTCCAGGCACAGGGTGTGGCCCTGAGCCAACCGTGACCCCCACCCCGCCCGAGGAGCCCAGGCTCTGGGGAACAGCAGTCAGGACATCTGTGGATCTGAGCATGGGGCTCCCTCGGGACAGAGCAGGGGCCAGGCTCCCAGCCCCCTCTGAGGGAAGGAAGATTGGGGGTGCCAGTCTAAGATCCCAGAGGGTAGGAGCGAGCTGGGTGGCTGAGGGCAGAGCAGGTGCAGGAACTTGGAGGGGCGGATGCTCAGGAGGGGCAGGTGCTCTGAGAAGGCTGTCCTGGCAAGAGGAGGAGGAAGGAAGGAGGAGAGGGAAAGGAACCAGAAGAGAAGGAAGGGAGCAAAGAAGGTAAAGGAGAGGAAAGAAGTAAAAGGAGGAGGAGGAAGAGGAATGGAAGGGTGAATAGGAATGGAAGAAGAGAGAGTAGGAGAAAAAAGAAGGAAGAGGAGGGGGAGAGAGGGAGCAGGGAGAAGAAGAGAGAGAGGGAGGAAGAAGAAGGAGAGGCTCCGTGAGCTGCTAGCAGCAAGGCTAAGCGCAGCCCGGTCTACTGTGGGTGGAGTCCAACTGATCTTGAATCTCCATCCTCCGGACCTCTGCCTCGCAGCTGAGTTTACAAGTTTCACCACCACGCGCAGCCTAAAATCTGATCTGCTCCTGTGAGTCAGTCTCCTGTACTGTGACCTTGGTTGGTGAGCTCATTCATTCCAAGTGGTTCTTTGCTTTTGGAGGAGGGGGTGTGCATGTGTGTGTGGTGTATGTATGCGTGCATGTGTGTGGTGTGCATGTGTGTGGTGTGTATGTGTGTGTGAATGCAGGTGTTCATGTATGTGTGTGTGCATGTGTGTGGTGTATATATGTGTGTGAATGCAGGTGCTCATGTATGTGTGTGCATGTGTGTGGTATATATGTATGTGTGAATGCAGGTGTTCATGTGTGTGTGCATGTGTGTGGTGTGTACGTATGTGTGAATGCAGGTGTTCATGTATGTGTGTGCATGTGTATGGTGTGTATATGTGTGTGGATGCAGGTGTTCATATGTATGTGTGCATGTGTGTGGTGTGTATGTGTGTGTGAATGCAGGTGTTCATGTATGTTTCATGTGTGTGTGTGTGCATGTGTGTGGTGTGTGTATGTGTGAATGCAGGTGTTCATGTATGTGTGTGTGCATGTGTATGGTGTGTATATGTGTGTGAATGCAGGTGTTCATGTATGTGTGTGTGCGTGTGTGTGGTGTGTATGTGTGTGTGAATGCAGGTGTTCATGTGTGTGTGTGTGCATGTGTGTGGTGTGTATGTGTGTGTGAATGCAGGTGTTCATGTATGTGTGTGTGCATGTGTGTGGTATGTATATGTGTGTGAATGCAGGTGTTCATGTATGTGTGTGTGCATGTGTGTGGTGTGTATGTATGTGTGAATGCAGGTGTTCATGTATGTGTGTGTGCATGTGTATGGTGTGTATATGTGTGTGAATGCAGGTGTTCATGTATGTGTGTGTGCATGTGTGTGGTATATACGTATGTGTGAATGCAGGTGTTCACGTGTGTGTGCATATGTGTGGTGTGTACGTATGTGTGAATGCAGGTGTTCATGTATGTGTGTGCATGTGTGTGGTGTGTATATGTGTGTGGATGCAGGTGTTCATATGTGTGTGTGCATGTGTGTGGTGTGTATGTGTGTGTGAATGCATGTGTTTGTGTGTGTGTGTCCATGTGTGTGGTGTGTGTGTATGTGTGAATGCATGTGTTCGTGTGTGTGTGTTCATGTGTGTGGTATGTATGTGTGTGTGAATGCAGGTGTTCATGTGTGTGTGTGCATGTGTGTGGTGTGTACGTATGTGTGAATGCAGGTGTTCGTGTGTGTGTGTGTGTGTGTGTGTGTGTGTGTGTGTGTGTGTGTGTGTGGCAGTTCCTCAGGACTCTCGCTAGGCAAACATGCCCTCTGGCAGTATTTTCATCCTCTCCTTCTGGTCTATTGAACACTAGTTTATTCTCACCTTACTGTGCTTCTCGGACAATATTGAGTGTGAGCTCCCCAGGACAGCAGTCCCTGTCCACTCTTAATTGTGGTCATAGCCAACAGTCACCACCATTCCTGGGCACGCTGGCTCTGGTCAGCGCCAGGACAGGGCTCAGGAACATGCATGACCGGTTCAGCTCTCAGAGCGTCACCGGAGCTTGGCCGGCCCGGCAACGCAGGGCCTGGGAGCCCGCTGTCTGGCAGCACGTGTGCCAGCCAAGGGTGAGGTCCTCGATGCCCCCACACCTCTGAGCAGCCCCACCGCCCCTCCCCGGCGCCGAGGCTCACCTCCGCAGACAGCTCTGCTTCTGTTCCAAGACACACAGAGTAAACTTGGTGGTCGTTTCCAAGCTATACACTCCAGGGCCAGGCCAGGCCACGTCTGCTGAGATGCCAGCCGAAGATGGCATAAGCCCCTTGGACAGAAGCCTCGGCCTGGTGGGGCCGCAACCGCTCACTGGAGGCAGAATCTCCGTGTGCAGAGCCCCGGCAGGGAGCAGGCCTCCGCTCCCTCAGGGAATGGCTTCGCCTCCGGCAAGGGCTGGTCTGGGGGGAGTTGGGTCTAGCAGCATGGCTGGGTTTGTGTCTGATGCTGTCATGTGTCACCCATGGGGCAGGAGCCACTGCAGGCCACCCGCCCTGGGTACGTGGGGCCGCGAGGTGGAGGCCTGGGCTGCGCGGGGCCCTCTGCTGGGACGTGTGAGCGTGCTTGCTGGCAGACAGCTGGCTGCATGGCTGCCGGCTGCATGGCTGCTTGCTGCATGGCTGCATGCTGTGTGGCCGCATGCTGCATGGCTGCTGGCTGCATGGCTGCTTGCTGTGTGGCTGCATGGCTGCTTGCTGCATTCCACTTGCTGCGTGGCCACTTGCTGCATGGCTGCTTGCTGTGTGGCCACTTGCTGCGTGGCCGCTTGCTGCGTGGCTGCTTGCTGCGTGGCTGCTTGTCGGGTCCGCTGGGTTTCCCACGCGGTCTGAGCTGCTGCCAGGCCCTCTTGGGCTGGTGCTTTTGTCTGTGGGATGTGCTGATGGGGAAGACTCTGTATCCCAGCACCTTCTCTCACCATGCCTCACTGCTGCCTGCAGGCCACCAGCTCAGGCTCAGGCCCCTCCCCAGCCCATCCCTCCCTCCTTTCCCCCCCTGCCCCCATGACTCACTACAAGCTGCAGGAATCCCAAACCACAGAAGCATTCCTCTTATATCAGTGACCTATTTAGATTCATGTCTCACGTGCAGGGAAATAATCCATGAAAGGGGCCTGGTCCCTGGAACCCAGTCCGTGTGTCCCTCCTGACCTGGACCCCAGGTGAGGGCAGAGGGAGGGAGCAGACCATGGGCCGTGCTTTGTTGTTGTTGTTGTTGGGAGGGCCAGGCCAGAGCTCAGAACCTCGCAGGGCTGGGCAGGCACTGTACTGCTGAGCCACACCTTCAGCCCTGTTTTGCACTGATGACTTTAAGGTAGGATCTCACATTTTGCCTGGGCCTACACCTGGACCATGACTCTCAGACGTGACACTTTTCACCTTTGCTGAGATGATAGACACCTGTGTGGGGGGTGGGCGGTGAGAGACAGACAGACAGACAGACAGAGACCACACTCAGCGTCTTCCACATGTTTTTCCCAGGCTGACTGGAACGTGAGCCCCTGATCCCAGCTCCCGAGTAGGTAGGATTACTGGGGTCTGAGCCACTCTGCCTGGATCGGCAGAGGTGTAGGAGACCTTCTAGGGAGGCCTGAGCGCCACCTGCAGATGCCAGGAAGAGGACAGAGTGGGGAAGGGCGCCGTGCCCGCCGCACACCAGATACCCAGAGCAAGGCCCCTCCTCGCTCCCCTGACAGGCGCACAGGTCTACACCACCCTCCTGACCTGGAGCTGCAGTAGAAGGGCACGGCCTCACCTCCCCGCACCTCGCCTCCGTCCTCGGGGACACACAGCTGGCGCTGCCCACCAGGGCCGACCTCCCGAGGCCACAGCATCACCGCTGGCTTCCCCGGACTCTTGAGCCACCCCAGCCTCTTGGAGGTGCAGCTGCTGCCCTGCAACAGGGCAGAGCCTGAAAACTGTACCCTGCAGGGGTTCTGTCTGTGGCCACATCTTCCTGGGCCAGCAATGAATAACTCCCCCTCCCCCGGCCGACTCCATCTTCCTGATCCCAATCCACAAGCACTGCGCCCACAGGAGTCGAGTGCAGTGGCCCCCAGGTAATGACACCAAATGACAAAGGCACACGGGAGGCTGTGAGCCTGAGTAATTACGGCAGGTCCTCTCGGACACTTTGGGCTCCTAAACGCTTCTTCCGAGCTTCCCGCCCGGCTCTCCCGGCTTTGCATAGTACAATTTAATTTTTATGTACAGATTTTCCTGAAGGGCATAAATGCATTTTCTCTTTATGCCCCAGTAATTCAGTTTTAAACCAAGCATAAAAACTCAATAAACAGCAAAGAGCTAACTGCGTGTGCTGGGCCTGTGACCCATCGCTGCTATTTTTTGAATAAATAAGAAAGTGGGTAGGAGTTGCATACGAAGCCCACAGAAGATTTTTCCATTGTCTGTTAGAAAATCAGCTGGAATTGACAATAATTTGATAGTTCATGCTTGAGAGAGCTCCTGATGGGGGATGTGAGGCCCGGAGATTGGCTCTGGGGCGGCCATGGGCAGATTGGGAGCTCCCTGACCTTGAAATTGTGTCCCGCCGGCCAACTGTGCAGCCCCCAGCCCCATGAGCCCAGGCAAAGACGAAGACTCACACACACAGCACGCGCACACTCTCGATTGGTGTCTCAGGTGTCACTAAGTGGAAGGAGCTTCATGCAGGAGTCTGCGGCTGTGCCCAGGCAGAGACAGGCCTCCCAGGCACCGGGACAATTACAGCGGAGGATGTGAGCAAGCCAGCCCGGCTAAGAGACCCGGCAAACAATTCCACATGGGTGATTTGAGCGGGAGCTCCCTTAATCTCTGGTTGAGAACTAGCCGGGCACCTTCCATCCTCAGCAAACTCGAGCACTGAGACCTCTTTCACCGTGTCTGAGGCCTGGCACAGGAGGGGACCCCATCCTTGGAAGAAGTGGCCCAGGGAGGAAGGCGCTGGCTGAGAGAAAGCCTTTCTCCTGCCAGGTGTGGTAGTGCATAGCTGTAGTTCCAGATGCAGGCAGGAGGCAGGGGGGAAGACACACGTCCCAGGCCAGTGATTTGGCTGTTGCCATGACTCTAGCAGCACAGGCCACGCCTTCGAGGGTCACCAACCTGTCCAGGACACCACACAGGCCCGCAGCTGACAGAGTGCAAGCCACCCAGCAAGCCAGCCCCTGACTGCCAGGGAGAGGCTGGCAGCACAGCCTCCGGGCTCTTGCATGGTTGTTTTAATCAGTTCCACCATGGGACTTGGGAGAAAAAGAGCAAGGCTTTCAAATACCTGTGCTTGGTCAGAAGAAAACACACAGTGCAAAGAAGAGGCCGAGGAAGGGAGGCCTGGCTGACGAGGCTCCCAGGCCTGCGCAGCTACGATGGGAAGCCCCCCCCCCCTCCTGTGGGCCTCAGGCCTCACACTTGCCTCGCCGTGCAGTCTCCACCCATCCTCAAAGGGAGTCCTTCCAGAACGGGGGTGAGGGTGCCGAGCCACGGAGTCCGGGGGCTGAGTCCCTCAGAGACTCACAGAGGAAGATGACTCAGAACACAGAACAACAGTGAAGCAAGGAGGACCTCAGGAACCCTCAGCGTGAAGGCAAGCTCACTGTGGGACGGGGCTGTGAGTCCTGCAGGGGTGTGGGGTGCTGTCGAGTGAAGGCAAGCTCACTGTGGGACGGGGCTGTGAGTCCTGCAGCGGTGTGGGGTGCTGTCGAGTGAAGGCAAGTTCACTGTGGGATGGGGCTGTGAGTCCTGCAGCGGTGTGGGGTGCTGTCGAGTGAAGGCAAGTTCACTGTGGGACGGGGCTGTGTGGGGTGCTGTCACTGTGAGATGTCCAGGGGTCCTGCAGGGGTGTGGGGTGCTGTCGGTCACTGTGAGGTGTCCAGGGGTCCTGCAGGGGTGTGGGGTGCTGTCGGTCACTGTGAGGTATCCAGGGGTTCTGCAGGGGTGTGGGGTTCTGTCGGTCACTGTGAGGTGTCCAGGGGTCCTGCAGGGGTGTGGGGTTCTGTCGGTCACTGTGAGGTGTCCAGGGGTCCTGCAGGGGTGTGGGGTGCTGTCGGTCACTGTGAGGTGTCCAGGGGTCCTGCAGGGGTGTGGGGTGCTGTCACTGTGAGGTGTCCAGGGGTCCTGCAGGGGTGTGGGGTGCTGTCACTGTGAGATGTCCAGGGGTCCTGCAGGGGTGTGGGGTGCTGTCGGTCACTGTGAGGTGTCCAGGGGTCCTGCAGGGGTGTGGGGTGCTGTCACTGTGAGATGTCCAGGGGTTCTGCAGGGGTGTGGGGTGCTGTCACTGTGAGGTGTCCAGGGGTCCTGCAGGGGTGTGGGGTGCTGTCGGTCACTGTGAGGTGTCCAGGGGTTCTGCAGGGGTGTGGGGTGCTGTCGGTCACTGTGAGGTGTCCAGGGGTCCTGCAGGGGTGTGGGGTGCTGTCGGTCACTGTGAGGTGTCCAGGGGTCCTGCAGGGGTGTGGGGTGCTGTCACTGTGAGGTGTCCAGGGGTCCTGCATGGGTGTGGGGTGCTGTCACTGTGAGGTGTCCAGGGGTTCTGCAGGGGTGTGGGGTGCTGTCAGTCACTGTGAGGTGTCCAGGGGTCCTGCAGGGGTGTGGGGTGCTGTCGGTCACTGTGAGGTGTCCAGGGGTCCTGCAGGGGTGTGGGGTGCTGTCACTGTGAGGTGTCCAGGGGTCCTGCAGGGGTGTGGGGTGCTGTCAGTCACTGTGAGGTGTCCAGGGGTCCTGCAGGGGTGTGGGGTGCTGTCGGTCACTGTGAGGTGTCCAGGGGTTCTGCAGGGGTGTGGGGTGCTGTCGGTCACTGTGAGGTGTCCAGGGGTCCTGCAGGGGTGTGGGGTGCTGTCGGTCACTGTGAGGTGTCCAAGGGTTCTGCAGGGGTGTGGGGTGCTGTCAGTCACTGTGAGGTGTCCAGGGGTCCTGCAGGGGTGTGGGGTGCTGTCGGTCACTGTGAGATGGCCAGGGGTCCTGCAGGGGTGTGGAATGCTGTCTTTGAAGTGATACATTCTTCATGGACTCCTGTCTCCAAGGCTTGGTCCTGGCAGGTGGTGATACTCGAGAGGTTCTGTGGATTCTGTGGAATGGGCCACGTTGGAAGAAGTAGGTCAGTGGTGACACTTAGAAGTGATGCCTGGTCCCCCTGCCTTTCCATCTCTGCTTCCTGTCCACCATGAGGGAGCAACCTCTTCTCCTCTATGACGTTCTGCTCGAGCTCATGGGGACAGCTAAGCAGGGACAGGGCCTGGTAAGCCCGACCCAAAGCATCCTTCCTCCCCTAAGATGTTTTGTCATATATTGTGGTCACAAAAATCCTAATACTGACCAATGCATTGTGCACCTCTTTGCTTATGAGAAGTGACACGGTATCCGGTATTCAGTTTTCTTCATGAATGTTCCGTTACCTTGGCATCCCAAGTGCCTGTAGTTTGTGCAGTGTCCCTTTCAGATGAGCCTGGAGCCTGGAGATTGGAGAGTTGTCCTGGTCTGGGGCCAGCTGCACAGGTGTGCGCTGCTCAGTTTGTGGTCAGTCTCCTGTCAGTGACTCTGGTTCTGACTATCCAGAGCTAAACTCTGGAGTGTTTGCAGAGGTTTTCCGTGGTGTTCTTGCTTCTGTAAGTGCCAGGGATATTGGTTTTTCTTGATCTTTCAAAATTAATTAGATAAAATTAATAATCCTCTCATGCATTAATCATATTAGAGGGTTTCAATTATGAGAACTCTATATATGCCTACGGTGTACTTTGAACACCTCTTCCTCTCTATATTTTTACTCCCCCATGCCTCTTCCCTTTATCAGTGCTTGATTATTAGAAAGATAGATGATAAATGGATAGGCAGACAGATGTAGAGAGTATTCAATCCTGGTTCTTCCTTCGGTACCCATTCTTTTCCCTTTCCTGCGGACCTCTTCTTGACAGTACCCATCTTCATGGTCCATCACAATGGTGATAACGTTGTTAATGATTTGGACCCAAGATCTTGAAACTACTACAAAAAAACACAGGGAAAATTCTGGAAGTGATTAGCACAGAGGATTACTTTCTGAGTAAGACTCCAATTGCCCAGCAAGTAAGAGCCACGATTGAGAAATGGGCCAGCATCCCATCAAAAAGTTTCAGCACATCAAAAGAAACAATGACAGAACCAAGAGACAACCCACAAAATCGGAGACCTCTTCACCAGCCATTCACTGGACAAAGGATTCATATCCAGAATTTACAAAGAGCTCAAAAGAACTGGGCAGCATAAGAAGAGAGCTGTGCAGCATGCAACCTTTCCTGTAGCTCGGAATCGTTCCTGTGAGAATCTTGGGCTGGTGTGTGTGTGTGTGTGTGTGTGTGTGTGTGTTCACATGCACATGTGCGTGTATGTGTGCATTGTCGCTGCTGAGCAGGACGACTCTGGACTACCCCAGTTTGCAGTTCTGTTGAATCCAGTTCTGCCCGTTCGGTGTCAGCCCCAGGGCACAAAGCTCAAGGCTAGACACCCTGGTGTGCACAGGACCCCAGGAGGCCTTCACAGCAGCCTTTTCCATCCTTCTCCATCCTTCTTCTCCAGCCCCATCTGCTCCTCTGAAGTGAGGTTCAGAAACCCAAAGTCCCCCTCCCTGAGGCGGGAATGAGAAACGAGAACTCCCTTCCAGTGCAGCCGGCCTCTGAACCTCAAAGGCTCTCTCCGTCCTCCTCTCCTTTCTGGTCACATTTCCGGTAGTCTCACCCACATCTGGAGGAGGGAGCGCTGGACAGAGGCCAAGAGGAGTCCACGCTGACCGCTGAACAAACGGTAGATTCCCGTCACCCAAGACCCGGGACCCTGGTCCAGCTGCATTTCTGCACAGACGCCTGTTGCTTTGAACCTGAGCGCACACCAGTTTTCCCCAAAGCTTTGGGTCTTTGTTTCCGAAGACTCCCGATCACAGAAGCTCCGGTGGAGCCGGTGCTTCCCTCCTGTGCATAGCCCGGTCTGTGCGCAGAGGCGCATCCTCCCGCCCGCACCATGAGCGAGTGTCCTGCAGAAGTGCAGTCGGAGGGCTCCCACCTGGAGATCATGAAAGAGCGGCGCCAGGCAGAGTTGCATGCTCTTATATCGAATTTGAGTTTCTTCCCTCTTAAGTTCTTTCAAGGAAGATTGGTGGGCGAGCGTGTGTTTGGCTTTGTAAGCAGCTCAAGCCTGGTCCCAACGCGACCTCTCCTCCTTCCCACTCTTTCCCAGCAAACTGTGGCATCACCAGCCAGCCCAACCCAGCCCAACGCTCACACTCAGCAGCTCTGATCTGGGTGTCTCTCTGAGCCTCCACGGTCTGGGTTTGCACTCGCCTCCTGGCTGGTAAGGACAGACTTCTCAAGAGCTTCTTGGCCACCTGTGTAAAGTTTTTATGGAATTTAATGGAAGTGGTTTTTTGTGCCGGTATCAGGGCTTAAACTCAGATCCTCCAATTCTCACTCCGCATTTTTGCTCATCATTGTTCTGGCATTTTCTCTCTGGTTAAATTGGAGTTAAGAGTCTCTCCGAATTGCCTGCCTGGGCTGGCTTTGAACTTTGATCCTCACATGTCAACCTTCTGAGTACCAAAGATTGTCATGGGCCAGTGCCGTCCAGACCCCCTTTTGTCCATTTTTAAATGGAGCCATTGACTTTGGCCTTGGACTTGGAGTTTCCAGAGCTCTTTGCGTAGTCTAGATATGTGGTTAGATAGTCACTTACCTGTACTTTTTTATTTTGTGCTCTGTATTCCCTGACTGACAGACATCTCTTTGTCTAACCTGAGTTACAAAGGTTTTCTCCAATGTTGTCTACTAAAAATACGTTAGTGTACATTCATTTTACAAAATCACAGGTTCCATTGTGAGATTTCATCTAGTATGTGAGTTTCCTAACCCTCTTCCGCCTCCCCCTTCCCCCATATGTATTTATGTATCTCATTACTTCCAAATCTTTAGAGAGTACAGTGTGCTTTTTCCGTTTGGATGTAGGGCTCAGTTGAGTTAACTTTTGCCTGTTTATAAAGAGATATCTGATTTCACCAACACCCTTGTTAAAGACTCTTCTTTTTCCTTGAATCTCCTCTGGACCACTGTTCAGCATCGATCCACTGCCCGGCGCGGGTCTACTGCTGGCTCTCCATTCTGTCTCCTTGATCTCCCCGGGCTCCTCTCTTCCCAGGGGGACACAGGCATGATGACTGTGGTGTAAGTGGGCTCTAAGAGGACAACAGTTCTGCCAGATTCACATTCTGCTCAGACTCAGTCTGCCCGGGCTAGTTTCTTTCTCCATGTAAACTTTACACACAGAAATTCTCTGTATCTCAAAAAAAAATATCATACGCTAGGATTTAAACTGGCTTAAATCTTTGATAAACCCATAAAAACTGGCGTCCCTCTCTGTGATTATTCTAATCCATTAACACCGTATAGCCTTACATTTATTAAACCTTTGGTTACTTTTATCAAGATTTTGGTGATTTTAGCACAAATATTTTGCAGATGTTTTGGTTAGAGTTATCCTGAGGTAACTCCTTTCCTTGAGCAATTGCAAACAACAGTGCTTTATTACTTTCTGATTTAAGATGTTCAGTCCTAGTAGGTAAAAACATGATTTATTCTCCTTCCTCCTTGCCACTAGCTCTGGGTTCTTTATTAATTTCTTCCAAATTTCTTCCTATAAGTGATTAATTCTATAAATGTCCTTCTTGGCACTGCGTTGGCTTTGTTCTATAGATTGTAATAGGACATATTTTCATTTGTGTTCGGTTCAAAACATGTTTACATTTCCCCGGAGGCCGCTGGCCCATGAAATGTGTAGAAGTGGGTCACTCCTTTCTGACCACGTGATATTTCCTTGTGCTTTCTGTTATCCAAAGTCTCCTTGTATTCCAGTCAGCACGTAACTGAGCTTTGATTTCAGCTCTTCAAACAGTCAACGTTGGTTTCGTGGGCTGGAGTGTGGCCTGTCACCACGAACACTGTGGTCCTGAGGCAGGTGCACGGGGGTTGAGGGACCTGCTATCCCCGTCAGGGGGTACCTTCATTTGGCAGAAATCTCCGATCACCTTCCCCCTCCCCAGTTCCCATCTCAAATCCCTCTACCCACTGCGGTGAGGCACGTGCTGACACTGTACTTGTGAATTTGTCTATTAATTGTGTTAGTATTTATTTCAAAGCTCTGCTTGGAGCCACATCCACATTTTGTATTGCTATGTCCTCTTGGAGACTTAGCCTTGCCAAGACATGAACTCTGTCCCTCTTTGTTCTGAGCACTTCGACCTCCTCAGAGTCCACTTGATTTGACATGAGTGTATCTACCCCACTGTCCTTCTGTTTCTGTGTCCACAGCATGCCACTCTTCATCTGTGCTAGACAATTTTCCATTACTAGAACAAATGCCCAAGGGAAATCAACTTACCTGGAACAGGAAACAAAGTAAACTGACCTGGAATAAGAAAGGAAATAAACTTACCTTGAATAGGAAATACACTGTTCCGGAAAATGAAAGGAAATACACTTACTTGGAATAGGAAAAGGGAATAAATTTACCTGGATCAGGAAAGGTTTATGCTGGCTCATGGCTTCAGAAGGCTCCGTGTGAGGACGCGCAGCCGTGGCTTCTGGGCCTGTAGCAAGAGGACACCATGGTAGGTGACGCGAATGGGGAGGCCTCCAGGCCCCACGGACCTGACTGACAGGAGTCCCCTCCAACCCCGGAGCAGCTCTGACACCCTGCTCCCCCCCAAAGCATGCAGGCCATGCCGACCTGAGTCAGGTACTTTGCTTTCTATTGTGCCGTCTGTCTAAGATATTTTCACTGAGGGGCCATTGATACATTTAGACTTATATCCACCATTAATTGTGTGTCTTCTATTTGACTACTTTCCTTTCCTCTGCTTCTGCTTTCCTTCCTTCTTTTGGATTATCTGAACCATTTTAACCTTTAATTTTAATTAATGGGTGGGTCTCCAGTAACTTTCTAGTTCCCGCGGCCTTCCATGTCCATCTCTGGCCACACACCAGGCTCTGTGACCTTGAGCACCGCACAGGGCCTCCTCTGCATTCTCTACAATCAAAAGGAGAGAGCGAGCCAGAAACTGTGTCCCGGGCTCCATCCGGGAGATGAGCCGCGCCCCTTCACCCCTGCAGTCCTGAGAGCGCAGAGGAAGGGCAGGGGACCGCGGGGCCCTTCCTGCTCAGAGGCCCAGTCCCCAGCCCGCAGCCCCGCTGGGCTCCGCTGAAAGGGAGGCCTAGCTCTGTGCTTGGGGACACGCCAGACTCGGGCCAGGCAACGCTAAATTCCACAAAGATGGCAGGGCCTTCGCCATGCCAGGGCAATCCCCAGCCTGCCAGCTGCAATCCATTCATGCTCCTGGCCAGGTCTTATGATTCCACTTCATGGAAAGAGGGGCACTGTGCGCTGCCCCACCCATCCCGATGAGGACCTACTGTGCGCTGCCCCACCCACCCCATGAGGACCTACTGTGCGCTGCCCCACCCACCCCAATGAGGATCTACTGTGTGCTGCCCCACCCACCCCGATGAGGACCTACTGTGCGCTGCCCCACCCACTCCAATGAGGACCTACTGTGCACTACCCCACCCACCCCGATGAGGACCTACTGTGCACTACTGTGCCCACCCCAACGATCACCCACTGTGCACTGCCCCACCCACCCCAATGAACACTCACTGTGCGCTGCCCCACCCACCCCGATGAGCACCCACTGTGCACTGCCCCACCCACTCCAACGAGCACCCACTGTGTGCTGCTCCACCCACCCCAATGAGGACCTACTGTGCACTACTGTACCCACCCCAACAAGCACCCACTGTGCGCCACCCCACCCACCCCAACAAGCACCCACTGTGTGCTGCTCCACCCACTCCGATGAGGACCTACTGTGCACTACTGTGCCCACCCCATCCCAACGAGCACCCACTGTGCGCTACCCCACCCATCCCAATGAGCACCCACTGTGCACTGCCCCACCCACCCCATGAGGATCTACTGTGCGCTGCCCCACCCACCCCGATGAGGACCTACTGGGTACTGCCCCACCCACCCTGATGAGGACCTACTGTGCACTGCCCCACCCACCCCGATGAGGACCTACTGTGCACTACTGTGCCCACCCCAACAAGCACCCACTGTTCACTGCCCCACCCACCCCCAACAAGCACCCACTGTGCGCTGCCCCACCCACCCCAACAAGCACCCACTGTGTGCTGCTCCACCCACCCCGATGAGGACCTACTGTGCACTACTGTGCCCACCCCATCCCAACGAGCACCCACTGTGCGCTGCCCCACCCACCCCAACAAGCACCCACTGTGCACTACTCCACCCACCCCATGAGGACCCACTGTGCGCTGCTCCACCCCACCCAGACAAGGGCCCACTGTGTGATGGGGAGCCGCAGATCTTCTTTGATGCCAGTTAATGACAACTCCATTCCTGCAGGTGTGTGACTTTCTTTCCGAAAACACCCTGAGACGTTTCGGTGACTGTTAGGATTGTGACACGGCCTCTCTTTCCATTTCTGGGGTGTGCGCATGCCCGCACGCACATCCAGACATGCCACCCGTTTATCTTAGCTTTGGTGAATTCTTTTTCTATTTCTTGGTTTTATAAAACCAAAAAAGCTTTAGAAAGCGAAGTCCATTGCTGTGGTTCTCGTATACCTCCAGTGACCTGAGTCTCCTAACGCACACTCGGAAAAACTGCCAGCTCTCACATCACGAGACGCCCCGGATTAATCACTGCTTTCTCCTATTGACATGACTCTCCTGATTTCCTGCTAAATTGTATTTGCTGCTGCTAAGTTGTGTCAAGGAGATTTCTTTGTATTTTCATACAACAGAGCATTCGACTCAGTTACCTGAATAACATGTCTTTTTTGGATCTATTGGTAGGATTTTACCTGACTTTTTTTCCTTCTGACTTATCTGAGGGAAAAATAAGGTTATTAAATGCTCCAATACTAAATTACATGTGTGTCTCGGGAATAAATACCTCTTTGTCCTACTGTTCTGTTCTTTGATAAATTTCCATATTCATTTGCTAAGCTGTTACTAGGAATTTACCGCACTTATGTCAAAATTCGGGCTGGACTGGGCTTTCCAGCCATGTGCTGCCTGAGGTGCAGGTGTTTCTACCCACGGTGGCTCTCCTGCGGAAAGTCAGCGTGGCTCGTTTTATTTTTTAATCTAAATTAGTCACCGTGCCACGTCTTTTGACCCCCACCCCGGAAGGCCACGTTGCAGATTCGCTCAGTGTGCTGAGTGCATCTGGAGGTCGGAGCCGGTGAGTGGCCTGGGGGTCAGAGGAGGCACAAGGCCAGGCTCCGTTTTGAGGACACAGTGACACGCTCTGAGGTCACAGCTGTGTGTGCCCTGCCCTGGCACTGTCCCACCAACTGCCAGTACCATCCTTCCAGCAGAGAGCTCTCTCACAAACGCTGGGTGAGCAGACAGTCAAAGGAAGGTCACCCGGCTGCATGGCCCTGCCTCATCTGGCCTTGTCCAGCCCTGTCCAGCCCTGCCAGGCCCAGCCTGGCCCAGCCCTGCCCTACCTGGTGCAGCCTGCCCAGTCCTGCCAAGCCCAGCCTGGCACAGCCAGGCCCAGTCCTGCCCTGCCCGGTCCGGCCCTGTGCAGCCCTGTCCAGCTCTGCCCAGCCCTGCCCTGCCCAGTCCAGCCCTGTCCAGCTCTGCCCAGCCCTGCCCAGCCCTGCCCTGCCCGGTCAGGCCCTGTCCAGTCCTGCCTAGCCTTGTCCAGTTCTGCCCAGCCTGGCCCAGCCCTGCCCTGCCCAGTCGGACCCTGTCCAACCCTGCCCAGCCCTGTTCAGCTCTGCCCTGCCCAGTCCTGCACAGCCCAGCTTGTCTCACTTCAGGGTGAAAGTTCCAACAGACTCATACTCACCACAGTGAGCAAGAGAGCAAATCTGAAATGATGAGTGAAAGGACATGTGAACAAGGGACCAGTGAGTTCAGTAGCATGTGAATGGTTAAGTGAATGGGTGGGTCTATGAATGGATAGGTGCATCATGAATTCACAAGGGACCAGTGAGTGAGTTCAGTAGGGTGTGAATGGTTAAGTGAGTGCGTGGGTCTATGAAAGGATAGGTACATCATGAATTCACAGGGGAACAACCAAAGGAGGGAATGAATGAATCAGTGAATGGATGGGTGGGCACATGAATGAGGAGGTGAAGAAATGGATGGGCAAATAGATGTTTATGAGTTTACACGGGAGCAACTGAGTTGTGAATGAATCGAGAGAGCAAGCGAGCAGGTGAAGGATGAGTGACTACAAACAAGATGAGTGAATGAGTAAATCAGCAGTGAATCGATGAGAATGTGTGAACCAAGTGTGACGGAGTTAGTGAATTCATGAGTGAGCAATTGAGAGTGAGTGAACCCATGGTCAAATGAGAGAGGGCATGGATGTATAAGTGAACAAATGAATAAATGAATGAATGAAGGGAGCACATGAGCAAGCACCTCCATCCTTGCTGGGCCCTAAACTCATCTCTGTAAAAAGAAGAGATGGATGCAAGGAATCCCAAAGCCTGGCCGGCTCTGTAAGCACTCGCTCTGAGCTAGATGCCTGGCACGTGAACATGTGTGTGCTGAGACTGGCAGCTCTCTCGAGTGCTCGACAGTGCCGGTCTTTGAGGTGGATGTGATGGAGGACTCCTCCGTCAGATTTAAGGTTCTGGGTCCTCAGCAGGGCTCTCTCAGAAGTCAGTTCCAGGCCCCAGCGAGGCCCCCGAAGGCCCTGTGCCCATCTACACTCCACACATTGCCCACCTGCTGCCCACACAATGCCCACACACTGCCCACACACTGCCCACACACTGCCTACACACTGCCTACATTGCCCACACACTGCCCACACCCTGCCCACACACTATCCACACACTGCCCACATACTGCCACACACTGCATACACACTGCATACACACTGCCCACACACTGCCCACACACTGCCTACACACTGCCTACACACTGCCTACATTGCCCACACACTGCATACACACTGCCCACACACTGCCCACACACTGCTGACACACTGCCCACACTGCCTAAACACTGCCTACACACTGCCCACACAATGCATACACACTGCCCACACACTGCCCACACACTGCCCACACACTGCCCACACACTGCCCATACAGTGCCCACACACTGCCCACACACTGCCTACACACTGTCGATACACTGCCCACACACTGCCCACACACTGCCTACACACTGCCCACACACTGCCCACACTGCCCACACTGCCTACACACTGCCTACATTGCCCACACACTGCATACACACTGCCCACACACTGCCCACACACTGCTGACACACTGCCCACACTGCCTAAACACTGCCTACACACTGCCCACACAATGCATACACACTACCCACACACTGCCCACACACTGCCCACACACTGCCCACACACTGCCCATACAGTGCCCACACACTGCCCACACACTGCCTACACACTGTCGATACACTGCCCACACACTGCCCACACACTGCCCACACACTGCCCACACATTGCCCACACACTGCCCACACACTGCTCACACACTGCCCACACACTGCCCACACACTGCCCACAGACTGCCCACACACTGCTCACACACTGCCCACACACTGCCCACACATTGCCCACACACTGCCCACACTGCCCACACACTGCCCACACACTGCCTACACACTGCCTACATACTGCCTACACTGCCCACATACTGCCCACACACTGCCCACACACTGCCCACACACTGCTCACACACTGCCCACACACTGCCCACACACTGCCCACACACTGTCGACACACTGCCTACACACTGCCTACACTGCCCACATACTGCCCACACACTGCCCACACACTGCCCACACACTGCCCACACACTGCCCACACACTGCTCACACACTGCCCACACACTGCCCACACACTGCCCACACACTGCCCACACACTGCCTACACACTGCCCACACACTGCCCACACTGCCCACACACTGCCCACACACTGCCCACACACTGCCCACACACTGCCCACACACTGCTCACACACTGCCCACACACTGCTCACACACTGCCCACACTGCCTACACACTGTCCACACACTGCCCACACTGCCCACACACTGCCCACACACTGCCCACACACTGCTCACACACTGCCCACACACTGCCCACACACTGCCCACACACTGCTCACACACTGCCCACACACTGCCCACACACTGCTCACACACTGCCCACACACTGCCCACACATTGCCCACACACTGCCCACACTGCCCACACACTGCCCACACACTGCCTACACACTGCCTACATACTGCCTACACTGCCCACATACTGCCCACACACTGCCCACACACTGCCCACACTGCCCACACACTGCCCACACACTGCCCACACACTGCCCACACACTGCCCACACGCTGCCTACACATTGCCCACACACTGCCCACACTGCCCACACACTGCCTACACATTGCCCACACACTACCCACACTGCCCACACACTGCCCACACTGCCCACACACTACCCACACACTGCCTACACTGCCCACACACTGCCTACACTGCCCACACACTGCCCACACTGCCCACACACTGCCCACACACTGCCTACACACTGCCTACATACTGCCTACACTGCCCACATACTGCCCACACACTGCCCACACACTGTCCACACTGCCCACACACTGCCCACACACTGCCCACACACTGCCCACACATTGCCCACACACTGCCCACACATTGCCCACACACTGCCCACACTGCCCACACACTGCCCACACACTGCCCACACACTGCCCACACACTGCCCACACACTGCTCACACACTGCCCACACACTGCTCACACACTGCCCACACTGCCTACACACTGTCCACACACTGCCCACACTGCCCACACACTGCTCACACACTGCCCACACACTGCCCACACACTGCCCACACACTGCCCACACACTGCTCACACACTGCCCACACACTGCCCACACACTGCTCACACACTGCCCACACACTGCTCACACATTGCCCACACACTGCCCACACTGCCCACACACTGCCCACACACTGCCTACACACTGCCTACATACTGCCTACACTGCCCACATACTGCCCACACACTGCCCACACACTGCCCACACTGCCCACACACTGCCCACACACTGCCCACACACTGCCCACACACTGCCTACACATTGCCCACACACTGCCCACACTGCCCACACACTGCCCACACACTGCCTACACACTGCCTACATACTGCCCACACACTGCCTACACATTGCCCACACACTGCCCACACTGCCCACACACTACCGACACACTGCCTACACATTGCCCACACACTGCCCACACTGCCCACACACTGCCCACACACTGCCCACACACTGCCCACACATTGCCCACACACTGCCCACACATTGCCCACACACTGCCCACACTGCCCACACACTGCCCACACACTACCGACACACTGCCTACATACTGCCTACACTGCCCACACACTGCCCACACTGCCCATACACTACCCACACACTGCCTACACTGCCCACACACTGCCTACACTGCCCACACACTGCCCACACACTGCCCACACTGCCCACACACTGCCCACACTGCCCACACACTGCCCACACACTGCCCACACTGCCCACATACTGCCCACACATTGCCCACACACTGCCCACACTGCCCACACACTACCCACACACTGCCTACACTGCCCACACACTGCCTACACTGCCCACACACTGCCCACACACTGCCCATACTGCCCACACACTGCCCACACACTGTCCACACTGCCTAAACACTGCCTACACACTGCCCACACACTGCCCACACACTGCCCACACACTGCCCACACACTGCCCACACACTGCCCACACACTGCCTACACACTGCCCACACACTGCCCACACTGCCTACACTGCCCACACACTGCCCACACGCTGCCCACACGCTGCCTACACGCTGCCCACACACTGCCCACACACTGCATACACACTGCCCACACACTGCCCACACTGCCTACACTGCCCACACACTGCCCACACACTGCCCACACACTGCCCACACACTGCCCACACGCTGCCCACACACTGCCCACACACTGCCCACACACTGCCCACACACTGCCCACACACTGCCTACACACTGCCCACACACTGCCCACACACTGCCCACACTGCCTACACTGCCCACACTGCCCACACACTGCCCACACACTGCCCACACACTGCCCACACACTGCCCACACACTGCCCACACTGCCCACACACTGCCCACACACTGCCTACACACTGCCTACATACTGCCTACACTGCCCACACACTGCCCACACACTGCCCACACTGCCCACACACTACCCACACACTGCCTACACTGCCCACACACTGCCTACACTGCCCACACACTGCCCACACACTGCCCACACTGCCCACACACTGCCCACACACTGCCTACACACTGCCTACATACTGCCTACACTGCCCACATACTGCCCACACATTGCCCACACACTGCCCACACTGCCCACACACTGCCCACACACTGCCTACACACTGCCTACATACTGCCTACACACTGCCTACACACTGCCCACACACTTCCTACACAATGCCTACATACTGCCTACACTGCCCACACACTGCCCACACACTGCCCACACTGCCCACACACTACCCACACACTGCCTACACTGCCCACACACTGCCCACACACTGCCCACACTGCCCACACACTGCCCACACACTGCCTACACACTGCCCACACACTGCCCACACACTGCCCACACCCTGCCCACACTGCCCACACACTGCCCACACACTGCCTACACACTGCTACACACTGCCCACACACTGCATACACACTGCCCACACACTGCCCACACACTGCCTACACACTGCCTACACACTGCCTACACTGCCCACACACTGCCTACACTGCCCACACACTGCCCACACACTGCCCACACTGCCCACACACTGCCCACACTGCCTACACACTGCCCACACACTGCCCACACTGCCCACACACTGCCTACACACTGCCTACACACTGCCTACACTGCCCACACACTGCCTACACTGCCCACACACTGCCCACACACTGCCCACACTGCCCACACACTGCCCACACTGCCCACACAGTGCCCACACACTGCCCACACTGCCCACACACTGCCCACACTGCTCACACACTGCCCACACACTGCCCACACACTGCCCACACACTGCCCACACACTGCCCACACACTGCCTACACACTGCCCACACTGCCTACACACTGCCCACACTGCCTACACACTGCCCACACACTGCCTACACACTGCCCACACACTGCCCACACTGCCTACACTGCCCACACTGCCCACACACTGCCCACACACTGCCCACACACTGCCCACACACTGCCCACACACTGCCCACACACTGCCCACACTGCCCACACACTGCCCACACACTGCCTACACTGCCTACACACTGCCCACACACTGCCCACACTGCCCACACACTGCCCACACACTGCCCACACTGCTCACACACTGCCCACCTGCTGCCCACACACTGCCTACATGCTGCCCACACATTGCCCACACTGCCTACACACTGCCTACACACTGCCCACACACTGCCCACACACTGCCTACACACTGCCTACACTGCCCACACACTGCCTACACTGCCCACACACTGCCCACACACTGCCCACACACTGCCCACACACTGCCTACACTGCCCACACACTGCCTACACTGCCCACACACTGCCTACACACTGCCTACACACTGCCCACACACTGCCCACACACTGCCTACACACTGCCCACACACTGCCCACACACTGCCTACACTGCCCACACACTGCCTACACTGCCCACACACTGCCCACACACTGCATACACACTGCCCACACACTGCCCACACACTGCCCACACTGCCCACACACTGCCCACACACTGCCTACACACTGCCCACACACTGCCTACACTGCCCACACACTGCCTACACTGCCCACACACTGCCCACACACTGCCTACACACTGCCCACACACTGCCCACACTGCCCACACACTGCCCACACTGCCCACACACTGCCCACACTGCCCACACACTGCCCACACTGCCCACACACTGCCTACACTGCCCACACACTGCCCACACTGCCCACACACTGCCCACACACTGCCCACACACTGCCTACACACTGCCTACACTGCCCACACACTGCCTACACACTGCCCACACTGCCCACACACTGCCTACACTGCCCACACACTGCCCACACTGCCCACACACTGCCTACACTGCCCACACACTGCCTACACTGCCCACACACTGCCTACACTGCCCACACACTGCCTACACTGCCCACACACTGCCTACACTGCCCACACACTGCCTACACACTGCCTACACACTGCCCACACACTGCCCACACACTGCCTACACACTGCCCACACACTGCCCACACACTGCATACACACTGCCCACACACTGCCCACACACTGCCTACACACTGCCTACACACTGCCTACACTGCCCACACACTGCCCACACACTGCATACACACTGCCCACACACTGCCTACACACTGCCTACACTGCCCACACACTGCCCACACACTGCATACACACTGCCCACACACTGCCCACACACTGCCTACACACTGCCTACACACTGCCTACACTGCCCACACACTGCCCACACACTGCATACACACTGCCCACACACTGCCCACACACTGCCTACACACTGCCTACACACTGCCCACACTGCCCACACTGCCCACACACTGCCCACACACTGCCTACACACTGCCCACACACTGCCTACACTGCCCACATACTGCCCACACACTGCCCACACTGCCCACACACTGCCCACACACTGCCCACACACTGCCCACACACTGCCCACACACTGCCTACACACTGCCCACACACTGCCTACACACTGCCTACACACTGCCCACACACTGCCCACACACTGCCCACACACTGCCTACACACTGCCCACACACTGCCCACACACTGCCCACACACTGCCTACACTGCCCACACACTGCCCACACTGCCCACACACTGCCTACACACTGCCCACACACTGCCCACACACTGCCCACACACTGCCTACACTGCCCACACACTGCCTACACACTGCCCTCACACTGCCTACACACTGCCCACACACTGCCCACACACTGCCCACACACTGCCCACACACTGCCTACACACTGCCCACACACTGCCCACACACTGCCCACACACTGCCTACACTGCCCACACACTGCCCACACTGCCCACACACTGCCTACACACTGCCCACACACTGCCCACACACTGCCCACACACTGCCTACACACTGCCCACACACTGCCCACACACTGCCCACACACTGCCTACACTGCCCACACACTGCCCACACTGCCCACACACTGCCTACACACTGCCCACACACTGCCCACACACTGCCCACACACTGCCTACACTGCCCACACACTGCCTACACACTGCCCTCACACTGCCTACACACTGCCCACACACTGCCTACACACTGCCCACACACTGCCCACACACTGCCCACACACTGCCTACACACTGCCCACACACTGCCCACACACTGCCCACACACTGCCTACACTGCCCACACACTGCCTACACACTGCCTACACTGCCCACACTGCCCACACACTGCCTACACACTGCCTACACACTGCCCACACTGCCCACACTGCCCACACACTGCCCTCACACTGCCCACACATTGCCCACACACTGCCCACACACTGCCCACACACTGCCCTCACACTGCCCACACATTGCCCACACACTGCCTACACACTGCCCACACACTGCCCACATACTACTCACACACTGCTCACACACTGCTCACACACTGCCCACACTGCCCACACACTGCCTACACTGCCCACACCCTGCCCTCACACTGCCACACACTGCCCACACACTGCCCACACACTGCCCACACACTGCCCACACACTGCCCACATACTACTCACACACTGCTCACACACTGCCCACACCCTGCCCTCACACTGCCACACACTGCCCACTCACTGCCTACACTGCCCACACAGCCCACACACCTCTGAGGCGGCCTTCCTGTGTGGGGGCTCGGCTGGGTGAGAGCTCAAGGGTCTGACCTCCCACTTTAGAGTGGAAAGGAGAGAGATGTGAAGAGCAGCATGGAGGGAAAATGAGGCTCAAGCACACCCTTCCTGCGCAGGGGTCCCTCTGCACCCTCACCCTGGCGGACGCTCACTTGCACGCCTCACTGCCGGACATGACCCGGCCCTGCCTCCACCTCCCCCAGGCACCCGGCACAGCATCAGCCATCTCAGGTTCAGTACAGTTTTTGGTATAATTTGCCCAATTTGGTCCAAAAATAAAAAGAACTATTATCCTGAACTCGAAGTCCCAGTGGGATCTGCTGCCCGAGATTCACTCTGGAAGGGAAAATAGACCTCGGCTCCTTGGTCTCTGCAGACCTGAGGCTGTAAGATGAGATAATTAACTTCTCAGACACCGTCCAGTTCTACTGTATTTCAGAATTTCCTCGCAGGCTCCTCAAGCTCCTCATTCAAACCCCATCTTGACGCGCAGTGAAGATGGGGCCATCCGTCTCAGTGTGTTGAGTGTTGGTGCTCGTCCAGGGGACGTCTGGCCCCCACCCCCACCCCGGGGCGCCTCTGAACCAGTCTCGGAACAAGTGACCTGGGAAGGCGTCCACTGCCCTGCCGCGGACTGAGGCCCCGTGGGTGCCGGGAAGCCAGGGCCTCGCGCCCGAGGATGGGGCTCGCTGGCCGGATGTCTGCGGCTGCACAGGAGCTCACACGCACGGGCCCCAGCTCTCCACGCTGCTTCTGGGTCGTCTGTGCAGAGGGTAGGGGACACTGTCCACAGCACCTCCTCATTTCCCCTTGGTGGTTCCATTCTAACGGCAAATACTAAGGTCACAGTTTTACCTAGCATGAAACGTATCCAAAGCTGAGGGTGGGGGAGGGCTGGGGGACAGCAGGGCAGGGCTGGGGGACAGCACAGGCAGGGCTGGGGGGACAGCACCGGCAGGGCTGGGGGGACAGCACCGGCAGGGCTGGGGGACAGCACAGGCAGGGCTGGGGGACAGCACAGGCAGGGCTGGGGGGGGACAGCACAGGCAGGGCTGGGGGGGGACAGCACAGGCAGGGCTGGGGGACAGCACCGGCAGGGCTGGGGGGCAAGGAGGGGGGACAGCAGGGCAGGGCTGGGGGGACAGCACCGGCAGGGCTGGGGGGGGACAGCACCGGCAGGGCTGGAGGGTGGGGGGGACAGCACCGGCAGGGCTGGGGGGCAAGGAGGGGGGACAGCACCGGCAGGGCTGGGGGGCAAGGAGGGGGGACAGCACCCGCAGGGCTGGGGGGCAAGGAGGGGGGACAGCACCGGCAGGGCTGGGGGTCTGTATGTGGCTCTGCACTCCATGGTGGACACAATGCCATCTCATGGAAGCCCTGAGTTTGGGGCCCTGGCAAGCTCAGCTCTGTGGTATTCTGGATGGTGTACTGGACGGCCTGCAGTTCCCTTTAGGGAGACTCGGGCTCTGGTGCCCACGCTCGCTGGTGCTGGGTGTGAACGAGTGCTGAGCGCCTCTGGGTGGTGAATCGTTACAATGAACGCGAGTGAAACTGACCGAAAATCACCGGAGCAGGTCCCTCCCCACCCACCCCCCCAGCACACACCGGCAAATCAAATCAGACTCGTGGAAAACCATACAGTGCCATTTGGTCTAGTGGAGTTTATTCTAGACAGACAAAATTGGTTTAACATCTTTAAAAAAAAAAACTACTCATGTACTTCACCACCTTAAAGACTAAAGAAGAAACTGTTCTGCCAGCACTTCAGGAAAATGTGCAACAAAATGTACAGCGAATGAGAAAGCTAAGGGACGCCCCTGATATTTTAAAGGGCATGTTGTAAGCTTCTCGTTTAATGTGGGGACTCTGGAGTCTCCTGCAGCGTTGGTGCTTCTTCAACACGGCTCGGTCCGGAGCAGCTGTCTGAGATGCCAGGCTCGATCTGACCATGAAAGCATCCAGACGTGGGACTTACGCTTGGGGGCAGTGGGCTTTGAAGGGAGATGTCCTCCTGACCAGCAGCTGGAGCTCTTGGACGGAGCATCCTTGAGCAGGGCTCCCGCTCAGAGCTGCCGGACACACCCTCTGCTGGGGAAAGGGGCCCCTGAACACCCCAGCTTCCCAGGGTGGAGGACTCGTGCGGTGGGGGCCAGAGTGGTGTGTGTCCTGGGGGCCATGGACCTGGGAGAAAGGAGAGGCTGCCCTGTGACCAGGGCAAGCAGCCAGGGGCGGCGGCTGGCAGCAGGGAGCTTCTCCCTGCACCCCTGGAGTTGTTCCAGGGGAGTCGGGGTGAAGATTTGCTGGGAACCCCAGCCCAGGCCCCAGGCAGAGGTCAGGGGGCGGAAGGTTGGGGGTTAAATGTCCCACTGCGTTCTCCATTGTGTTGTCTCAGCTCTGAGAGAGGGAGGGACCATCGTTAAAGATGGGGTTCCTCCTGGCTCAGCCTCTCTCAGCCCCTGGCTCCTGGGCTGAGTCTCCTTCCTGTCCTGGTCCCGTGGGGGGGTCCTGCCCTTTCCTCTCCCGTGAAAAGCCAGCGAGGAGGCTGCAGCTAGGCTCTTGGTAGTGGAGCCAGCTGGAGGCCCAGCACCCCAGACCTTCAGCTCCGAGTGCTGGCGCTCCATGTGGTGCCCGGCACGTGCCCGTGGGGTAAAAGGCATGGGTGCCAAGCGCGCAGGCTGCTAATTACCTGCAATGTGCCAGAGCAAATTGAGAAATGATGGATTTAATGAATTCCTACACTTTCTGTTTACACCAGGGCCCGGGGCCCTGACGAAGCGAGCTGCCTGTGTCCCGTCCATCCTCCTGCAGTGAGTGGTCCTAAGGAGTGTCTCCATATCAAATCCTGTTTAACCTTGGAGCGCGGCGCTGCAGAGGCCGCTGGGCACACTATAAATCTCAGCTCTGCCAGGACCTGCAGACGTCTCCGCAGGCCACTCCTGAGCAAGGACACAGCAGGCCAGGGCTCCTGTCTCTCCACCATCGTCCCCTGTCCCAGTGTGCTGCTGCCACTGAAGGAAATCTGTCCCCTCCAACACCATGAGGGGACACTGAACCCCCACATTGCCCAGGCTGCCTGCGGCCTGGCCCAGGAAGGCTGCTCTGGGTCCTGCCCAGGTCTGCCCGGCTTGGACTGAGGCCTGCTGCCTTTCCCTGGGGGGCTAGGCCCCTGTCCCAGGCAGACCGCAGAGCCTCGGGCTACTGAAGGCCCAGGAGCCATTTTCTGTCACCTCTCCCTCTCTCATAGCCTGAGGTTGTCATTCGAGGCATCCGGCCCACCGCTGACAGCAGCCTCTGCAGAGCGATTTACAGCTTTATTTCCTGTTACAAATTTGAGTCTGTCCATGACAGATTGGAGCCAGAGCGTCCCAATCCTGCAGTATCACCTTGAGGACAGAAGCAGCATGTTTCCCTGCTTCAACGTGGCCGCTGGGGCTGTCCCCCCACACCCCACACAGGCCCCAGCCCCCACAGGCAGCCCCGGTTCTGGCTCTGGTCACGCCGGGAGCCGCGTCGGCAGCACACACGCAGGGCAGGCTGGCGCGCCGCAGGGGGGGTCCAAAGGACCGAGCAGCCCCGGGGTCCGAGGCCCTCTCGCAGTCTCTGCAGGCTGGCCCTGCCCTGCAAGAGCGTTCCCCTAACACTGAACTCTGTCCTTCTAACACTGTCACGGTCCAGCCCCTCCTGCCTCTGTGAGCCCACACTGGACACTGCGGGACAGGTGGGGACAGCTCAGAGAGCTCCCTGGAGGAAGGCCCTTTGGTGTGGACCCTCAGCTACTTGTGAAGGACCCACAGCGGGCCGGGGTCAGAGGAAACGGCCTCCCGGGTTCTGTGCAGGCCACTTGGGTAGCCTGGTCAGCAGGCTGCCAACCTGGACACAGGCCTTCATGCTGGGGCCCAGGCCAGAGGGGCTGTGAGTCTGTGGTGAGCGTTCAGTGCCAAAGAGGATGTGCCCAACTGGGACCTGGACAGTGGTCACCAGAGCAGGACAGACACAGACGGACAGACGTCAGTACCCCCACCTGGTATGGCAGCGTCCTGGCTGACCCCTGCCTGGTGTGGACAGCACGGAGGATGGGGAAGACGGTGCTCCCCAGCACCCAGCTCAGGGCTCGGAGGAGCACCCAGCCACATGTGGTAGATTCCCCAAAGCCACTGGGACATGCCCACCGCCCGTGCCACGGGAGGCGGCAGCCATCCATCTGAGTTTTAATTTGGAAATTAGACAGTGCTCACATTCCATTATGTGGCAGAATTAGTTGCCGAGGCCAGGGGGGCCGGCACGCACGGAAAATGATCTATGACTCCATTAATCAGGGGAGACAGCAGATGAGAGCCAGGGGCAGCAAGGCTGGAGAAATGGGCCGTGCCAGCAGCCACCGGGCGGGCACGCTGCACACGCGGGCTCCGCCGCTGCCCTCAGACACTCCTGGCCCTGTCTGACCTGCCCCCGGCTGCCCTGAGCCTCCTTGGGTTCCCTCCACATGCTGGCCCCACTCCTGGTCCTCCCCCCATCCCGTACACTTTCCCCCTCTGGTCTGACCTTGAATGACCTCCTCTGACCTTGGCTCCAAGCTCCCACCTGAGAGGGTGGGGAGGGGGGCATCTGGGGGATCCTAAGCCCCTGGGCAGGTGCCTAAATTACAGCCATTGAGAATTCCTCGGAGGACCTAGAGCAGAATGGGGCTGAGTGAGGCTGGGTCAGGAAGCACACAGTGAAGATGCCGTCGCCCCCCACCCCGCCCCGCCCCGCCCCCTCCCAGGAACCTTCACCAAGGGAGATCTGGAGTAGGACTTGTCCTGTTCCTCCCAGCACCCGCCCCGAGGGGCTCGCGGAGCTCAGGTGCTGCCCCCACATGGCAGGAGGAGCAGGCCAGAGCCCTCATCTCTGCACTGGGGTTTTTGATGGACAAGGGGGGTGGGCGCAGAAGCCCCTCTCTTGCCTGCCTGTCCAGGGTGCCCTGGGCCAGCCATGCCACAGCCCTTGGAGACCCAAGACCTAGCTTCGGAATGAACCCTCCGGCCCACTGTGAGGACGGCGCTGAGCCGCAGCAGGGAGGGGGAGGAGAGTGGGCAATGGGGCCCTGGCCATAGCCGGCCTAGGTCGTGGAGGCCTCACTGGCCTCCTGTCCACCTCCAGGGACCCTGCCCGGCTGTGGGCCGGTCCCCAGCAGCAGGTGGCAGGGAAGGTGGGGTACCCAGCCCCTTTTCCTCACAGCATCCCAGGGCTTGCCTGGGGGGAGGAGCAAGCATCCCGGCTTGCCCACACCCCCCCCCCCCCGCCCGGCCTGGGACGATGCTCAGACCCCAGGCCCGAGCCTCAGGGACACAGACACGGTGGGCATCCAGACGGGATCTTCAGAGAGGACTCCAGAGACTCAGGCTCAAGGACAAGATGTCCAGGTAGAGCCCTCCCCATTTCACAGCAGGAGAACCTGGGCTAGGACCTAGCATGGTGATACAGACCTGTAATCCCAGCCATGGAGACAGAGGCAGGGATGTTCAAGCTCAAGGCCAGCAGTTAGCATGATCCTATCTCAAACATACGGTCTTTGGGCTGGCATGTAAGTCCAGTGGTAGAGCTCTTGCTCAGCATGCATAAGGCCCTGGGTTCAAGTACCAGTAACACATTGTTATCAAAAACAGAAAAGAGACTTGAGGCAGGCTGCAGGCAGAGGAAGCTGGTGCTGTCACCAGATCAGCCACTAGCAGGGTCAGTGCCCACTGGACCTCCGCCACATCCCAAGCCAGGCACAGGCCACCCCAACCTGGAGGATGTGCTGGAGTTCAACAACATTAGCAACCGCAGCTCACCCTGAGCAGAACCCCAGCTTTCCCAGGAGAAGCAAGCACGGCCTCTGCAAAAAAGAATAGGAAAGCCCGGTGCTGTGCCCAGCCAGGTAGGTGAGAAGTGGGGCCTGGGGACAGGGCCCACTCACCCTGAGCTCCAGTCTGCCCTCTGACCTCCAGTCTGCTGTCAGAGCTCCAATCTGCCCTCTGACCTCCAGTCTGCTGTCAGAGCTCCAGTCTGCCCTCTGACCTCCAGCCAGTCTGCCCTCTGACCTCCAGTCTGCTGTCTGAGCTCCAGTCTGCCCTCTGAGCTCCAGTCTGCCCTCTGACCTCCAGTCTGCTGTCAGAGCTCCAGTCTGCCGTCTGAGCTCCAGTCTGCCCTCTGTGCTCCGGTCTGCCGGCTGAGCTCCAGTCTGCCCTCTGAGCTCTGGTTTGCCGTCTGAGCTCCAGTGTTCTGTCTGAGCTCCAGTCTGCCCTCTGACCTCCAGTCTGCCATCTGAGTTCCAGTCTGCCCTCTGAGCTCCAGTCTGCCATCTGAGCTCCAGTCTGCCCTCTGAGCTCCAGTCTGCCCTCTGAGCTCCAGTCTGCCCTCTGACCTCCAGTCTGCTCTCTGATCTCCAGTCTGCCCTCTGACGTCGTCTGCTCTCTGAGCTCCAGTCTGCCCTCTGAGCTCCAGTCTGCCCTCTGACCTCCAGTCTGCCCTCTGACCTCCAGTCTGCCCTCTGACCTCCAGGCTGTCATCTGATCTCCAGTCTGCCCTCTGAACTCCAGTCTGCCATCTGAGTTCCAGTCTGCCCTCTGAGCTCCAGTCTGCCATCTGAGCTCCAGTCTGCCCTCTGACCTCCAGTCTGCCCTCTGACCTCCAGTCTGCCCTCTGAGCTCCGGTCTGCCCTCTGAGTTCCAATCTGCCCTCTGACCTCCAGTCTGCCCTCTGAGCTCCGGTCTGCCCTCTGACCTCCAATCTGCTCTCTGAGCTCCAGTCTGCCATCTGAGCTCCCATCTGCCCTCTGAGCTCCAGTCTGCTGTCTGAGCTCCAGTGTTCTATCTGAGCTCCAATCTGCTCTCTGAGCTCCGGTCTGCCCTCTGAGCTCCAGTCTGCACTCTGAATTCCAGTCTGCTGTCTGTAGTTCAGTCTGCTCTCTGAGCTCCAGTTTCCCGTCTGAGCTCCATCTGCCCTGTGAGCTCCAGTGTGCTTTTTACACTTCATTTTGCTGTCTCAGGTACTTACTGCTCTAGAAACACCTAGTGTTCAGTGCTGAAAGCCGTAGTTCCTCCCAGGCCATTTCTGTTCCCTTCCCTGGCATAGCAGAGAAGACCCTCCTCACCGAGGGCAGAAGCAGGCTCCACTGAGGCCTCCTGGCTGTGTGTGCATAGCACACAGAGGAGGCAGAGCCTGGGGGCCCGGGAGGGAGGCCTGCGTAAGGCGGGTTGACGGTCCTTGAGTGACCGGCCGCAGAGGGTAGCACAGAAGGTCAACAGAGGCCGTCGGTCCTCTCCACCCTCCTCCATCCCCTCTCCCCTCTCGTCTGTGAACACAGGGTCCTGGCAGGTGGAGTTGGGCTGGAATGGGGCTGAGTTTGGGTGCTCAGCGGTGTTTGTGCTGGCATCAAGTCAATGGAGAGGGCTGGCGCAGCGCAGGACCCCAGGGCATGCGGGGCCTTCTGACTCTGTGGACAGCGGGAGGCGCTCACCAACGGGACACGGCAGCTGACACGCAGGGTGGAGGTGCCAGAGGACAAGGACGGTGGTGGACAGATGTCCAGAGGTGCCAGCCCAGGCCAGAGACGGCTCCTATTCTCAGAAACCTCACGCACCAATATCAAATATGCCATGTTCAATTATGCTGCAGAAAAAGCCAGAGATTTCTCACCATTCAAGACCCCATTAGCTGATAATTCAGCACAGATTCTCATCTAATGTGACTATATTTTATACAAATGATTTCGGACAAGAATTCAGTCCTTAATAACATTGATCTTCATAAAATTGTCATAGATCATCTTGTCTCAGACCCCTGTGCCTCAGCTGGCAGTCACAAATCAAAACGGTAGATGGGCTGTGGCGACCCTGTGGCCCGGAGCCCGTGGCAGGCAACCTGAGGCTTTGTTGGGCCACCTTCTGTGGAGTCCTGGGAGGGCACTGGCCGTCCAGGACCCCGGGAGGAAACAGGGCTGGCTCCTGCCGCAGACGCCCCATTCCATCCCATCCCTGCCGTCCTCCTTGGCGAAGAGAGAGTCCAGAGCCTCTCAGGGTCTGTCAGCTCCTCCACACCTGCTGCAAGGCTCAGGACCTTCTGGTTCTTCAACACTAAGGGACAAGTCGGACAGAGGGCTTCTCCACAGGCCAGAGGGCTCCCGAGCACCCGCCGGCCCTGACGGGCACCCGCAGGTGTTTGACGGAGGATTTATGGTGCGGCCCTGCGACACAGTGCGGTCATTGCCCTAATACATTATCAGGCTTGTTGAAATATCAATTTTGCACATGGCTTCACACGGCTGCCTGTGGCCCAGCTCCGGCCTATTACTTAATTCTTCTGTCATTAAGAAATCCAATCTCTGATTCCAGTGGCATGGGAGGGGGGTTGGGGCTGCGCTGGTTAATAGAGCTCAAACCATCTGCTAATTGCAGTTCCTTAGACCCTAAGTGGAAATGAAGGGGAAGGAGAAGGTAACAGGAATGCGCGATGGGGCCAAAGCAAAGCTGGCGTCAGCCTGATGTGAGGGCTCGCTGGCTCGCGCCCTCTCTCAGCTGACTTTGAAGAGGAGTGTGGCAGGCCCATGCATGAGTCCCACGGCCTTCTGTGTGCAGTCCAGGACTCCTAGGTTGGTGTGCCTGCCATGAGATCTGGAGGTCAAAGGGCATGGCTGCTTCCCTCCCTCCCCCCACCCCCAGGAGCGGGCAGATGTTCTGAGTTCCAAGCCACACCAGCCCAGCCCCCAACCTCCAGCCAGAGCCCAGCTCCTCCTCCCTCCCCTCCCCGGCAACTGCCCTTGAAGTGGCCTGTGAGCCCCACCCCCGCCTCATCCTGGGGGGGGGCCTTCCCCGTGGCATGCTTGTAATGGAGGACACGAGTTTTCTTCTCCACCTTGGGCTTGTCCCTGCCAGCCTTCCCAGCTTCCACCTCTTCTCTCAACCTTCCCACCAGAGACCCCTTTGATCCACCTTTCTGGAGTGGCCCACAATCCCATCAAGGTCTATTCAGAACCCACTGGGAGAGGAGGGTGGGTTTTGTAGAACAATTGCCAATGGCCCTGACTATACACAACTCATTTTCTCTGTCATCCAGCACCATTCTGGCTGCAGGAGTGCAAGGAGCATGCCGGGGCAGAGCCAGGATCAGCATGACCAATGCACAAGCCACGCACCTGCGGTGTCCGCAGCGAAGCATTCCATTTGTAATTGTCAGCAGATCCCAAATGAAAGGGCCCAAGAGGACGAGACAAGCCCACTGCCCATTCCAGAACACCATGCCCACTGTGGCTCTAGAAACTACACCCACTACCCACTCCAGAAACCACACCCACTGTGGTTCCAGAAACCACGCCCACTGTTGCTCCAGAAAACCACGCCCACTGCCCACTCCAGAAAACCACACCCACAGCCCACTCCAGAAACCACGCCCACTGTCGCTCCAGAAAACCACGCCTGCTGCTGCTCCAGAAAACTACGCCCATTGTCCACTCCAGAAAACCATGCCCATTGTCCACTCCAGAAAACCATGCCCACTATCACTCCAGAAAACCACGCCCACTGTCCACTCCAGAAAACCATGCCTACTGTCCATTCCAGAAAACCACACCCACTGTCTATTCCAGAAAACCATGCCCACTGTCCACTCCAGAAAACCACGCCCACTGTCCACTTCAGAAAACCATGCCCACTACCTATACAGAATACCACGCCTAGTGCCCTGTGGTGTGGACTGTTTACGGTCCATGAATATTGGGGAAACAAGGAAAAGACCTTGTTTACTATTTGCTGAGAGTGCACCACTTGTTATTTGCAAGATGAGAAAATAGGAGAGAACATTTTGAAACACATTTAGCTTTGGTCCTGAGAAAATGCTACAGGATACTAAAGGTCCACATGGGAAAGGTGGACTTCATTTCTCCTTAATTAGCCCTCATTAATTTTCCCTAATTATGCCTCATTAATTTCTCTGCCTTACCTCCTTAGTAAATCTACCCATCCACTCGTTGTTCATTCATTCACTTGCCTGTGTGAGGGTCAGGCTTCTGTGATGGCAGGAGAGCCACACTGGGGCCTGGCTGAGGGGTGAGTGCCACACAGGGGAGCCGCGCTGTGCAGGCGGTGGGTCTGGCAGCAGGGTGAGAGGCATGCGAGGGGCTGACACAGGGTGAGTTCTGGCTCCCCAGTTCCCTCTGGACCTCAGGGTTGAAGCAGAAAGCAGCTGCAGGTTTGGTAGGAGACAGTGCTCATGCCTTCTTCTGCCCGCTCTGGCTACCTGGCCGTGGTGAGCGAGCGGCTCTGCAGGGTGCTGGACCGAGTTCTCAGACCCTGCAGCAGAGCTCTGGGTGACAGCCCTGGCGTGGAAGTGGGAAGGCAGCAGGGAGCTGGGTAGTGGGTAAGTGGAGGTTGAAGAGTAGAGGTTACTCTGACCACAGGCTGGGGAGAAGGCTGAGTGAATACTGATGCCTTTCATTTGGAAAGGAGCAGAAGATGGAGATTTCAAGTGGCAGCTGACTGACACACATTAGGCAAGGTCCATGGGTCAGAGTTGGGACCACGGAATCAAAATGGGTCGACAGAGCTGGAGAGTCAAGGCGGAGTTGCAGAGGTCCTAGGGCAAGGGGGAGGTTGCAGAGTCAGGGTGGAAGGCAGACTCCAGATGGAGTTCACAAAGTCAAAGTCCCTGTCTAGAGTCATGATTACACAGAATGGCGATGGACACGGGCACCTTTGGCAAGGAGGATGGAGGTTTCCAGGGAGAGGTGGCTGGCATGCATCGGATGAGCTCCTGTGCCCTCAGCCTCCCGTGTACCCATGCCACCTGTGTGGTGAGGAGTCTGTCGTATCCCCGCGGGCTCTTGTACACGTCATCATCTTCATGGTCACCTGACCATGGGCAACACCTCTCCACAGACCAGGAGCCCAGCTGACCTGACATGGTTGCTCACCGTTGAAGAACAGGACAGCGCCTGAAGCCAGGACTGACTGATCCAGAGCCCAGGCTGATCTTCAAAGGGCAGAAAGCATCTAGCTCTCCCAGGAAGATTTCTATCTCTATAGTGGCCCCCAAGAAGGTGGGTGCCCCCAAGAAAGTGGGACAAAGCCAGTGCATTGGCTCTGCCCGCCTCTTCACCAACCACTTCTCCTCCTCCCTCCTGGTCCGCCAGCCGCAGACCACGGTTAGGCAGCGACCCACCCCCTCTCCCACGGAGAGGGCCTGGCTCCTCCTTCCTAGTCACCACCTAACAACTCCTGACCATGGAGAGGGCCTGGCTCCTCCTTCCTGGTCACCACCTAACAACTCCTGACCATGGAGAGGGCCTGGCTCCTCCTTCCTGGTCACCACCTAACAACTCCTGACCTCGGTGGTGTGGAGACCTGGTGTTGAGCGCCAGTCCCCTCCCAGAGACGTGGCTGGATTTTCAAGCGTGCCCTGAGCCAGTGCAGGTCAGCCCTGTCCATGTTCGGCGGCGCCCGGCCCCATGGCATTAGGGAAGGCAAGGACTCCTGAAAACAAGAATGCCATCCCCAGCTCTGTGTTTAACTCACAGGTAACACGGGGCACGGAGCTGGCAGAGTGTCCAGGGCCCTGGACAGGGGCCGGACTTGCCCCCTGCACACACGAGTCAGCGGACATGTGTGCTGGGGACGTGTAGACGGCGCAGACCGCAGCTTGTTTCATCTTAATCTTTGACCCTTTTATTTTAAACATGGAAGGAAAAAGGATCCTGCTTCTGTCCCCCACAGGCCTTGTTCTAACCAAGATGGAGGTTTCCATCTCATTCCGAGTAGTGGATGGCTTTCTTGGTGAGCCACGCTGCCCTGCAGAGCAGTGCATGCCTCGTGAAAGGGCTGGCCACACTGCACACCAGCCGGGGGTCAGAGGCCCCGCCCCAGGCAGGCGGGCCTGGCTCTCAGGTCTGCACAGTGCATGGTGGGAGCTGGGAGCGGGAAGCTCACCTCTGCAGAGCACACCCCTCCCACCCGGGCATCGAGGATCAGGGATCGGGTAGGATGCGAGGTGCAGGCTCTTTCCTCCTGTGAGCCTCCGACTAACCCACATTACCCAGCCCAGACACAAGAGAAAGATCGGGCAGTTCTCAATACACAGAAGCCCTGCAACATACCTGCCATCTCTCTCCAAAGTGGCACTGGCCATCAGAGAACTGTCCCAGCCCAGAGGACCAGAGAGAGGCCAGCTTGGGGGTGATGTGGGATCTTGGGGGGAGGCTCGAGGGAGATACTGAGCAATCCTGAATAGAGTCTGAACCTGGGGAGACAAGAACATGCAGACACTGGTCTCTTCACTGCAGCCATAGGGAAAACCACTGCAAGATGGAGATGAGGGGAAAGTGGGTGTGGCTTACATGCACCATCTCCTGCAAATCTGAAGCAACCTCAGAATCAAGGTTTAATTTTTTAAAAAGAGCCCATGTTATCAGTGTGTTCATGGAAACAGGACTTCTAAAGGAAAGGCTGGCTGTGTTAACCAGAGCCATGCTGTAGAGAAGTACTACACAAGCATCAAAAAGAACCACGATGAAGTCAACCACCACCTCGGAGAACGTTAAAGTTTGAAAGCCCACCTAGGGCCAACAGGCTGGAAGCAGGCTCTGCGTTGGAAGCCGGGTGGGGAGCGGAGCTCTGACTTGTGCTGCACAGCCTTTGTGAGCCCTTCCTCACCAGGGAGGGAGCGGAGGGAGCTGCATCCGAGGCTCAGAGGGGCCTCCAAGCTCCCGGCTGTGGTGCATTCTGCCTGGAGCTGGGATGTGCACGGCTCCCGAGCTACAGGAGACCATTCAAGTCCAGGGCACTGGAGCCATCGTCTACTGGGCTAATTCCGCTCAGCACACAGCCCCGCCCCACAGAAGCAGAGCCCAGGACACGTGCAGGAGCGGAGGCTGAGTTCCAGGCACCGCCCCTTCCCTCACCGCTCAGGCCAGAGAAAGCTGCGAAGCCCTCGGTGGCCACCAACAATGGGCTCTCTCCTCGCCCATCCTATTAGGAAGCACCGGCTTCTCCACTCAGAAGATTAAAAATTTCAGAAGTAAATCCAGGTCTTGTCTGACATGACATTTTGGAAGCAGGAGCTCAGGAACGTGTG
Source organism: Dipodomys spectabilis (assembly GCF_019054845.1). Taxonomy (NCBI): domain Eukaryota; kingdom Metazoa; phylum Chordata; class Mammalia; order Rodentia; family Heteromyidae; genus Dipodomys; species Dipodomys spectabilis. The sequence goes on along the minus strand of NW_024870907.1, from coordinate 4,605,393 downwards.
TATCCGTGGTAATAGGATAACATGCTACACTAGTTACAGTAATTGCCCGGCCTTCCCTCGCCTCGAGGCCCCTCCCTCACCGCCAGGATCTTCCCCGCTCCACGCCGCCCCTCCCCTGCCTATGGATGCGGCACAGGCTGGCTTCCAGCGCGACTACTCCAGAATGATCTCAGAGCAGAGCCCACGGGCCCTGGGGCAGGGGCCTGGCCGGGAGCACCCAGCATTCGATGCAGACATCATTGAGGAAACGAAGTGTGGCTCTGCCACACATGTTTCTGAGAGAAACATGCCAGGGGCAGCAGGTACCAGGGAACTGGGACTGGTCCCTGACCTAGGGCGCCAGGGCGCCAGCCGATCTTAGAAGGGAGGGATTGAGAGCATAGAAAGAGTTCCTTTAGCACAAAGCTTGCAGACAGCAATGAGGAATACATTCGCCTGTAGCCCATATGTATTGATCAGCATTGTATGTGGGTGTGGATATCCCATACAGATGCGTATACAAGTGTGTCTATGCTCTGTCAATCATCCAGCCACCTGTCATCAATGGTCTATCTATCCATCACGTAACATCCGTGATCTATCATCTACCCATCATCTGCCACCCGGCATCCTTCTGCTATCAGTCTATACACCATTCACCTGGCTCCTGGGGAGACAGAGACAGTCGGCTCAGACCTTCTCCGCAGAATACAAGAGTTTGGTCATCGCTAGGCACTGCAACTGGAAGCGAAACAGGAGGTTTGAGGAACTGGTCGGCGCTGGCTCTTTCCTGTGGAGGGCTCTGGTCACTGACAGCCACACACTCACATTCGCTTTCCAGACTTGTCATCAGGTGTTGCCTCTTCTCCTTCTGGAAGCATCCATGAGGCTTCCTAGGTCTCAGTTACCCTCCGTCCAGTCCCCGGGGGTGACCCTACACTTGACAACTGTCATCTGGCCTTCAGGGAACAGAGCCCAGGTGTCCCCATCCTCAGCAGCCATCTATGAGGTCAGCTCTGCCAGGCCTCGTGGAGCCTCCCACAGTCCATTGCCAAGCTTAATTCCTTTAGCCAGAAAGGACAGCATCAAGGTCGGGACAAGCTTGGCTATAGAAGGGACCAGTGGCTTGGCGGCCTCATAAAGCAGGAATATCAGTGATCAAGTCTAGAAAGCTCACCCCATCATTCCAGAACAGAATGGGCTGACCATTCCTCCACAACAAAAGAAACACAGGCCTCTGGGTAGGAAAGCCAAGGCGGACAAGCCGTCCAGGGAAGCCAGACCCAAGCCAGGGCGACAGGAGGGCAGTGCGCCCAGATGGGAATCCTGAATAGTACCTGGGCCTGATAGAGGCTGAGCTTCCCGCGGCAGGCCAGAGCGCCCCATTGGGAGCCCGATGTGAGGCCAAGCGTGCCACCTAACACTTCACCCCAGACCCACAGCAATGGTGCTCCCCATGCAAAAGAGAGATCAGCTGTCTCCTGCTCCCTTCTCAGACGTGTTGTCATAGCATGACTAAATGACCAAATAACATGTTTTCTGCCTGTTGATCCTGGTGGGTTCCCTGGAACAGGTTAAATCTAGTTGTGGGCTCCCTGGAGCAGGTTAAATCTAGTTGTGGGCTCCCTGGAGCAGGTTAAATCTAGTTGGACGCTGGGGCACAGAAAGGGGAAGGTGGAAAGGCTCTGTGTGCAGCCAGATCTCTCCCCACCCACTCCGCTCTTCAGAAGAGGCAGAGCCGAGCTTTGGAAGAACGCTTTGGAAGGATTTTGCAGAGAGAAAAATGCAGATGGCCTCCATTCCTAATTGTCTCTCGAGTGGCACAAAACCTTCAGATTGTCCTGACCCTGGGGATCTTCTTGGAAACGGTTGGCTTTAAACTCTACCTGAATATTCATGTTAGGGAAGATGTGTGGGACCAGATGGCGTCACCGAGCCCAGCGGCTTTGTCTCCTCTTTGGTCCTGTAATGAGTGGGTTTACAAAGGCGTCTGCGCCTCCGCGTGGCTTCGGGAAACGAAGGAGGGGGAGAGACAGGGACATTTTCTTCTTCTAACTTTAATGAAGTATTCTTGATGCGGATGAAAATTGGGGGAGAGAATCAGATCGGACCAATTACGGCGACATCTCATTTATCTGTTGTCGCCAGCGAAGAAGTTGCTTGGTCTAAATGTTTCCAGGTAACTGACTTCTGCTCCTCCAAGCACCGGGCCCTCCCCCCACCTCTGCGTGGGGTGGGAGCGTCGTGGGCTCTGTCTCTTCAGAAATCTTCAGATTTCTCCATCTTGGACTGAATCTCTTGGCAGCGTTAGCAGTGAGAACATCCTCCCGTCCTTCCCACGGGACCACAGGGACAGTGCCCATTGCGCCCCTCACCACTCCCCATCATCCTCCACGAGTTCCCTGGCTCTTGCCCCATCCCCAAAGAGTCTGCCATGTTTGTGCGTCAGAAGGAAACACCAAGGCAGAGGACCACGGTGAACCTCAGAGGAAATGGAACCGGAAGAGGGTTTCCCAGCACGCTCTGTCCCCATGTTCAGCGTGGAGCCCGGTATGTGAGGCTCTTCATCGCTGCGACTGATACATGCAGAACTTCAGGGAGGAATGATTTATTCCACTCATGGTTCAGAAGGCTCAGTCCGTCCTTGGGGGGAAGGTATGGGAGTGGCAGCAGGCTGCGATCATGGCAGCTGGGAATGAGGGAGAGTCAGAACAGAGAGAAATAAAGAGATAGACAATTCAGCACTCCTTTCCCCCTTCTATCCTGTCTGGTCCTCCAGCCTACAGGCTGATGTACCCAGATTCAAGCTTCTCCTTCGTTACCTCTGGAAGACACAGAGAAGAGAGGAGAGAAATGGGTTAACTAATCTAGGTGCTTCCCAATCTAACCAAGTTGAAAATCAAGACTAGCCTTCACACCAGAAAGACCAGTAAGACTACAATTGGAGACCAGGCCAGCCTTAAGAAAGGTATAATGATGCCCCCAGGGTGTCCTGTGTCCTTAGGGGAAAGCAGGGAAGGACATGGCCCGTGGAGGGTGGAGGGTTGACCAGGAGGGGACACGGGGAGGAGAGAGGCCTCAGGACAGAACTGCCCAGCACATCCTGGCCTCCCACTCCCCCTCCAGGACTGTGACAAGACACTCTCTTTGCTCCATCCCAAGTCTGTGGAATTTAGTTGTGGCGGCCTGAGCTGAGCCGGGCGCAGCGGTGGACACCCGTGCTGTGAGCCACACGTTAGCGAATCCTTCACCTTGGAGAGTGTAGGAAGGGCGGTCACAGACTTTCCCTTCTTCCTGAGCAAGGCAGGGTGAGGAATGAGGCTGGCTGGCCGTCGTGGGAAGGGGAAGAGGCCAGGGGCAGGACATGATCACAGCGGGTTGTTCTGAATCAGGGATTGGCCACCCGGAAGGCCAGTGGTCAGAGAGGTGCCGTCAGGGAGCCTCCCAGGAGGGAGCTGCCCGCAGGTGGACTGGGCTGTGTTGCCAAGGAGACTGGCTGCAACCCCTACTCACTCCACCCACGTGGGCTGGCTCTGGCCACCAGGCATCGTCCTCCCAGATTCCCGGGCTGAAAGGATTTGTTCCTTGCAGTGTTCCATGTCCCTGCCACCTCCAGCCAAGGGGTGTCTGTGGGGCTGGTTATGATCCCACAGAGCCAGCGATCTGCTCTAAGAGTTGCTTGGACAGGTCAGAAAGGAACAGAGGCCATAGTGGAGAAATCTGTCCTTTATGTGATGCTTTTGAACCACAGTGAGAGGCCCACTCCCTGCCTACTTGCACAAAAAGCTTTCTCACCCTGCAGTCACTCACAGCCGGAGCACCGAGGGGTCGCCCTCACCCTCAGGCCACAGCCGGCCAGAACCTGTGGTCTGCAGGAAGAACCATGTGTCCGTGGGTAAGCTGGGCACAGGGGGGCGTCGCCCACCCCGGGTGGCTGTGTCAGGACAGTGGCAAGGCTGTCACACCTCAGCGGCACAGCTCAAATGTCTGAGAGACCCTCTGTAGTTTGGGTGAATAACTGCTCCCCTCCACTGGACTCACATGTCTGGGAGTGTGCCTGCTACCGGTGCTTCAGTTCTCTATCTCCCGCATGCCCCTCCCCAGGAGCCCCAAGCTTGAGTCTGTATGGAGACAGAGGACCAGGAGCTGGCCAACGTCATCCTCCAGGATGGCTCCTAGGCCTCCTGATGCTGTGTGGTCAGGGTCCGGATCAGAGACAGAAGGTCCTGGAAGCTCCCTGGCCTGGGACAGGCTGCAGATCAATGCCCCTGATTATACTGAATAGTGCAGTGAGCTCTTGTGTGCCCTAAATCTAGAAGCCCATGGTGTTCCGGGTGGAATTTAGACAGGGATGATGGATGTTTTCCTCCGGACACTTCCTAGGTAACGGTGCGTGCTCCAGAGGGTGCAGCTGAGTCATGGCTGTCTCCAGCAAGCAGTGTGCTCCAATCAGACGACAAATCCTCTCCCTCTCTCCCTCCCTCCCTCCCTCTTTTTCTCCCTCTCTCTCCGTGGGATCTGTGTGTGTGTGTATACAAATACATCTGGGGGATCTCTCACTCTCTCTATATATATATCTGCAGGATCTCTCTCTCTATATATATGTATGTATGTATGTATGTATATATACTTCTATATGCGGGATCACTCTATCTTCTGTGTATACACACACATACACACACATATATATATATATGTGGGATCTCTACATATACATGTGTGTGTACATATATATCTGCGGGATCTCCCCCTCCCCCTCCCCCCTCCCTCCCCCTCCCCCCCTCGCTGTCTCTCCCCTCCCCCCCCCCCCCCCCCCCCCCCCCGCTCCCGGCTCTGCTGCACAGCCGCGTGCCGCGCATGCGCGCTCCGGGAGCGGCCCAGGCCACCCTGCGGGGTGCAGCCCCCGGGGGACCGCGAGGGCCGCCCAGCCCCGCATGGCGCCCGCAGCCGCGGGGCTCCGGGCTCGCACGGCACGCTCGCCCTCACTGGGTCCTCCGTGGCCACCCCAGGGCCTCGCGTCGCCGTTTCCCTTTGTCTTCCGGTGACCGGGTGTCAGACGCGAGCGCGCTTCCGGGGGCGGGCTGCACGTTCTCCTCACGCAGGGCTTCGCAGGATCGCCTGCCTCTTACTTACCCGGGACTCTTACGTGCTCCGGGTCACGCCTGCGCGAGTGCAGCTCCGCAGCTCCTGTGGCAAGTGAGTGACTGCGCATGTGCAGCTTGGCATCGCCTTTGTGGTGAGCGAGCAACTGCGCATGGCAACTGGCATCTCCTGTGGCTAGTGAGTGACTGCGCATGTGCAGCTCGGCATCTCCTTTGTAGCGAATGAGTGACTGCGCATGTGCAGCTCAGCATCTCTACAGTGAGAGCCTGCGCATGTACAGCTTGGCACCGCCTTTGTGGCGCAGGTGCAGCTGGGGCATGTCTGCTAGGGCAGCCGCAGCCCTGTCCTGTTATCGCCTGCCCCGTGAATGCTCACATGGGATGTTTCCAACCTAAGTGTCCATCTCCAGGAGAGGAACCACAGAGCCCTTGCGCTGTCACCGCAGAGGGCTGCGCTCCCTGGAGAGAAGTGGCATCTGTCACCTCCCAGGTGCGCCTTCCCACAGGTGTGTCATCACACAGGTGCGCCTCCACACAGGTGTGCCTCTGCACAGGTGCGCCTCCACACAGGTGTGTCACCACACAGGTGCATCACCACACAGGTGCGTCACCACACAGGTGCATCATCACACAGGTGCATCATCACACAGGTGCGCCTCCACACAGGTGCGTCACCACACAGGTTCGTCACCACACAGGTGTGTCACCACACAGGTGCATCATCACACAGGTGCATCACCACACAGGTGCGCCTCCACACAGGTGCGTCACCACACAGGTGCATCATCACACAGGTGCATCACCACACAGGTGCCTCACCACACAGGTGCATCATCACACAGGTGCATCATCACACAGGTGCGTCACCACACAGGTGCATCATCACACAGGTGCATCATCACACAGGTGCATCACCACACAGGTGCGCCTCCACACAGGTGCGTCACCACACAGGTGCATCATCACACAGGTGCATCACCACACAGGTGCCTCACCACACAGGTGCATCATCACACAGGTGCATCACCACACAGGTGCCTCACCACACAGGTGCATCATCACACAGGTGCGTCACCACACAGGTGTGTCTCCACACAGGTGTGTCTCCACACAGGTGCATCACTACACAGGTGCGTCACCACACAGGTGCGTCATCACACAGGTATGCCTCCACACCGGTTTGCCGCCTGCACACTGGAACTCTGCCCCCTCCAAGGCGTGGGGAGCTCAGCCACATATCAACATTCTTGTGCTGAGATTTCAATGATTGAAAGCCCATTTATGATTTAACTTCCATTTTCATGGTCCTGGAACAGTGTGGTTGATGTGCAAGCTCAAACGTAGGTGCAATAACCTTGAGGGGTCACCACGACCTGGAGGGGCACCATGACATGGAGGACTCACCGTGACCTCGAGGGGTCATCGTGACCAGGAGGACTCACTGTGACCTAGAGGGATCACCGTGATCTGGAGGACTCACCGTGACCTCGAGGGGTCACCACGACCTGGAGGGGCACCATGACATGGAGGACTCACCGCGACCTCGAGGGGGTCACCATGACAGACATGGAGGACTCACCGTGACCTCGAGGGGTCACCATGATCGGAAGGACTCACCGTGACCTCGAGGGGGTCACTGTGACAGACATGGAGGACTCACCATGACCTCGAGGGGTCACCGCGACCTCGAGGGGTCACCACGACCTGGAGGACTCACCGTGACCTCGAGGGGTCACCACGACCTGGAGGGGTCACCGTGACCTCGAGGGGTCACCACGACCTGGAGGACTCACCGTGACCTCGAGGGGTCACCATGATCGGAAGGACTCACCGTGACCTCAAGGGGTCACCATGACCTGGAGGGGCACCATGACATGGAGGACTCACCGCGACCTCGAGGGGGTCACCATGACAGACATGGAGGACTCACCGTGACCTCGAGGGGTCACCATGATCGGAAGGACTCACCGTGACCTCGAGGGGGTCACTGTGACAGACATGGAGGACTCACCATGACCTCGAGGGGTCACCGCGACCTCGAGGGGTCACCACGACCTGGAGGACTCACCGTGACCTCGAGGGGGTCACCACGACCTGGAGGACTCACCGTGACCTCGAGGGGTCACCACGACCTGGAGGACTCACCGTGACCTCGAGGGGTCACCACGACCTGGAGGACTCACCGTGACCTCGAGGGGTCACCACGACCTGGAGGGGCACCATGACATGGAGGACTCACCGTGACCTCAAGGGGGTCACCACGACCTGGAGGACTCACCGTGACCTCGAGGGGTCACCATGATCGGAAGGACTCACCGTGACCTCGAGGGGTCACCGTGACAGACATGGAGGACTCACCGCGACCTCGAGGGGTCACCATGATCGGAAGGACTCTCCGCAACCTTGAGGGCCACTGTGATCTGGAGGACTCACCGTGACCTCGAGGGATCACTGTGACCAGGAGGACTCACTGTGACCTCAAGGGGTCACCATGATCAGGAGGACTCATCGTGACCTCAAGGGGTCATCGTGACCAGGAGGACTCACTGTGACCTAGAGGGATCACCGTGATCTGGAGGACTCACCGTGACCTCGAGGGGTCACCATGATCAGGAGGACTCATCGTGACCTCGAGGGGGTCACTGTGATCTGGAGGACTCACCGTGACCTCGAGGGATCACTGTGACCAGGAGGACTCACTGTGACCTCAAGGGGTCATCGTGACCAGGAGGACTCACTGTGACCTAGAGGGATCACCGTGATCTGGAGGACTCACCGTGACCTCGAGGGGTCACCATGATCAGGAGGACTCATCGTGACCTCGAGGGGTCACTGTGACCGGGAGGACTAGCCATGACCTCTAGGGGTCAGCTGTGACGGGAGCAGGCAGCTGTGGAGCCTGGGGAATTTTTCATGTGTGGCTGATGATGTGAAGAGGAGCTGGAGCTTCCCCCAGCCCCAGCCTCGCTTCTCTCCTGCTCCAGTGGGCTGCATTGCAGGACCTCAGGATTGTTCATCAGAGAAGCTGTGACCCCAGCCCCCCCATTCCAGTCCAAAGCCAGGGGCGGTGCTGTGTTTTGCCCATAGTTATTCTTTTTTTTTGGTCCAGTCGTGGGGCCTGAACTCTGGGCCTGGGTGCTGTCCCTCAGCTCTTCAGCTCAAGGCTAGCGCTCTACCACTTGAGCCACAGTACCACTTCTGGCTTTTTTCTTTTTTGCTTATGTGGTGCTGAGGAATCGAACCCAGGGCCTCAGGCATGCAAGGCAAGCGCTCTACCACTGAGCCACCTTCCCAGCCCCCATAGTTATTCTTATAATTAAATTTCCTCTAGCTCTACTTCACATTAAAGAAGCCTCCTTTTCAGCCAGGCACCAGTGGCTCAAGCCTGTAATCCTAGCTACTCAGGAGGCTGTGATCTGGGGATTATATTTCAAAGCCAGGCCAGCAAAAAAAAACATGAGACCGGGCTGGGAAGGTGGCTCAGTGGTAGAGTGCTTGCTTCACATGCAGGAGGCCCTGGGTTCGATTCCTCAGCACCACATAAGCAGAAAAAGCTGGAAGTGGCGCTGTGACTCAAATGGTAGAGCGCTAGCCTTGAGCTGAAGAGCTGAGGGACAGCGCCCAGGCCCAGAGTTCAGGCCTCACGACTGACAAAAAAAAAGGTCCATGAGACCTTATCACCAGCTAACCACCGAAAAGCCCTAAGTGGAGCTGTGCTCAATGACTGCAGCACTGGCCTTGGCCAGGTAAAAGCTCAGGGATGGTGCCCAGGCTCTGAGTTTAAGCCCTAGAACCAGCACAAAAACAAAACAAACAAGAAACCTCCTTTTGTTGCAAGTTGGTTTGTTCACTTCTTCCTATACATTTTCAGGAGCATCAACGAGCTGGGCACAACATGTCACCTGACGTCCACACACGTGGACACAGTGCACCTCCATGGGACTCCCGACACTGCCCTTGGCCCCTCTCTCTTCCCAACCCATTTTCACACAGGTGCCCACCCTCCTCTGCCCTCTGTTCACCTCCCCTCTCCCACCGGGACTGAGGAGGGAGCGCAGGAACTGGTTGTGCAGAGTGGCTTCAGCTTGCTGCCTGGAGGGGAGGGGGCGCCCTTCCCTTCTGCTCATAGGCCCCGGGAGGAGACGCTGTCAGCCAAGGGTTAAGCAGAAGATGGGCCCTGGGGGCTGTTGACAGCAGGGGCTCAGAGCAGGCCCGAGCTGAGATGCGGCTACATTATGAAAAAGACTTCATTCTATGTTCTAGCTGTTCAGTAAATTATTTAAAAATCAATCTCCCATCTCAAAAGTGATCTACAACGATAAGCTCAGCAGGGCAGAGGAGTTGCTAAATGTTTTCTTTCAAAGACCACGGTGTCCAAAAGAAAAGAAAAAGGGAGGAAGGCAGGAAGGAGCCCTGGTGTCTTGACTGAGAGTCGGGGTCCGCGGGGCCCAGGGACCTCCTTTGAAGATGCAAAATTTCCCGGCGGCCGCGGCTCGGTGGGTCACTCCGAAAGCTCAGCGTGGCCCTTGGTCTGGGATTTTACGGGTTTGTTGAATGCTCGCTGCCTGGGTGTTCCAATCCATTAGCTCAGTCTGCCAAGCCTCAGGCCACCAAGGTCTAATTAACTCCTCCTTCAGCCCTGTGGCCAGGGGTGGAGGATGCTGTCTCCACTTCCAGCCACCAGCTTTCAGATGACCGCCTGCTTTCCCTGGAAGGAGCTGGACTCCCAGTCCGGGCTACCCCACCCAGTGGCCCCAGCAACAAGCAGACCGCACTAGCTCCCTGTGCCTTTGTGCCCTGAGCCCGGTCTGGGCCCTGATACTGACGACTATGGTGGCATCTGACACTCTCCTTGCAGTCTTGGCTTTGGGCTGCAGCAAACAGCTTACCAAGGTTCATTGTGTGTCTGCCGCAGGAGCGGGGAGGGGTGCACTGGCAGGAAGCCCCAGGACTGAGCCAGGTACCGGGGCCTCGCGCCTATGATCCAGCTACTCCAGAGGCTGAGGTTGGAAGACCTCAGTTTGAAATCAGCCCTGGCAGAAAAGTCTTTGAGGCTCCATCTCCTATTAATCAGCAAAATGCTAAACACGAGGCCTGACTCAAGGGGTAGAACATCAGCTTCAAGAAAGCAAGCCAAGCAAATTGAGGCTCTAAGTTTAAGCCACAGTCCTGGGAATAAAAGGAAAGATGCCCAGGTCTGGCATCCGGTGCCAGCAGCCTTGCTCCAGGCCTCTCCTGGTACCGGCAGTGTCTACCTACTCTGAGAGGCCTCCTCCCAGGACCCAGCGTGACCATGCCCCTGTCACGCATGGCCGTCTGCCGTGTGTCCGCACCGTCAGGGGCTGGCTCCATGGGACTAGACCTATCCAGCTCACACGGATGTCCAGACGGGCAAATCCACCCCTGGCTCCAGCCAGGCCAGGTCTGACTCACTCCAGATGCTCCAACCCTTCCCTGAGTTATTTACTCCACCACCCAGTGTTTGTTAGATTTCTCTAGAAAAACACGTTAGATTATAAGGATTATGCAAATGAGTATAATCACATATACAGTTCAAGCACACACACTTCGGCCTTGGGTTGTAGTTCAGTGGTAGAGGACATGTCTTGCTCTCACAAGGCCCTGGGTTTGATGCCAGCACCACAAAAATGGAACAAGCAAACAACACAGGCCTACATAATGCATACATACACACACGCATGCATGCATACATACACACAAATGCATACATACATGCATGTATCCAAGCATGCATGCATACATACACACGAATACAGATACACACATGTGTCCAAGCATGCATGCATACATACACACGAATACACACACACGTGCATGCACACATGCACACAGGCATACATGTAGGCAGAGAAGGATGAGAGGCATGCGGGTTATCTTAAGGAAACAGCTTGGGGATTTTGCTGGAGAGCAGCCTGAGGCAGAACGGCCCCATTCTGAAGGGTTTCGGGGGCAGAATTTCTTTTTCCTCAGGGACCGCCTCTTTTCTCTTCAGTGCTTTCGACTGAGTTGGTGACACCCACGCCGTGGAAGGCCATCTCGGACTCTAGAGTCCAGACTTACAGACTGCTCCTATTTTTAAAATCGCATTTCCAGTAACACCTAGACTCCTGTTTTGTCAACTACTGGGTACTACATCTCAGACGGGTGGACTGGGAGCCCCGGCCCTGGCTGCCACCTTGTCTGTGATGCAATTCGCGTGCTGACCCTGTCCTGGCCGGACCATTCTTCACTAGGGGGCGGGAGAGTGGCCCCGTGAGGCCTGGGCTCTCCTCTGCCCCCTCCCTCTGCATCCCGTGCTCCTAGGCCCATCTCCCCACTCCTCCCCCGCTGCTTCCAGTCCCCACGAGGCCACTCCTCCTCCCCCGCGGGTCAGGGACACAGCAGGACTGAGACTTCCTGCAGCTGAACCCAGAGGCCGTGGCTCCGATGGGCCGCTCTGCGGGGCGGTCTCTCAAGGCCAGCTGGACACATCAAGGCTGGCGCTGCTCACGCACCTTTAAGCAAGTTGTCAGAACTCAGAACCATCCTTCCTAGAGACCTGACCTGGAGCTTGGCAGACAGCAGTACAGAGATGGTCACTGCGCCCTGCTGCTTGCTCGGGCTCTGCCACCTGCGTGGCCATTGACATCTCTGGGATCCCAGGCCCTCAGCTGTGCCAGGGCAGCCGGCAGTCCAGCGTGGGGCCTGTCTCCCTTTCTGTTACTCTAGCACAGAGGCCAGGAGTTTGAGGAAGGCCTGTGGCTCCTGCAGACCACAGGCAAGTGCACAGCCAGACTGGGGTGTGGCCCTGCAGGGAGGGGAGGGCAGGGCTGCAGGGAGGAGGTGTATTGGGCAGGGGAGAGTCGGCTACACGGGTGGGGACAGGATGCTCGGGGACGGGGGGGGCAGAGTGGCGAGCACACCAGCTGTCCCCTGCATTGATCTGCACTGTGGGTGCGTGGCGTGAAGAGGGAGCAGACTAGACCGGGGACGGCACTCATGTGCCAAGGTCAGGGACCAATGTCTGCAAGCCAACGAGAAATGACCCCTGGCACCTGGAGTGGAGGGACCAGAGGGAGTCGGGGGCAGAGGGACAGATGCTGGTGTGTGTGCCCAGCCCGAGAGGCGTGCCCTTCCTTCTCCCGCCTCCCCCGCCCCGTGAGGCCATCCTCAGGCCTCCCTTGGCTTCATGCCTCCTCTGTTCTCACCTGCTGTTCCCTCCCGCTCTCTTCACAGTCTTAATTTGGAGGCGTTGCCTGCCCAATGATCTCGGGATACTTCGCTGTCTCCCAAGCCTTGTGTTTCCCTGCTCTTGGTGAGAGGCTGGGATTCCGGCTTTCCCACATGGATTTGAGCAGCAACAGGACAAGCATCCCCAGAGGGAAGGAGTAAGCTGGCTGTAAACAGTAAAGAGTGCCCTGCGCAGGCCACCTTCTCACGGCTCCTCCTGTGAGCACGGCGCCACCTCGAGTGCCCACACCCCCAGCAGCCGGCGTCTGGGCCCAGTCCGGGGAGACGCTGCCCTGGTCAGCAACGTTGCCTCAGTGAACAGAGCTTTTTGTTTTGTCAAGAACAATACAGAACATTTCATTTTTGATACAACAATCATGACTTTTTTTGGGGGGGAGGGGTCCTGTCGTGGGGCCTGAACTCTGGGCCTGGGCGCTGTTCCTCAGCTCTTTAGCTCAAGGCTAGCGCTCTACCACTTGAGCCACAGTGCCACTTCCGGCTTTTTTCTTTTTGCTTATGTGGTGCTGGGGAATCGAACCCAGGGCTTCAGGCATGCAAGGCAAGCGCTCTACCACTGAGCCACCTTCCCAGCCCCGAATCGTGACTTTTTAATAAATGAATTTTACTGTTTTCTAAGTCACTTCCCTCAGTGTTTATTGCTGCTATTTTTGTTTTCTGTACCTTTTGTCTTGTTTTTAAGTTTATCATGGAGGGGCAGAGGGTGGACAAATGCACAGTGGTGCTCACTGGACACTATTTGGAAAATGAACTATCCAAGATGAGAGGGGGGACAAGAAGGGGAAACTGGGAGAGAGCAAGGGAAGGGGGGGCACTGTCCACAAACAAATGCACTCATTGCCTGGCTTACGAAACCACGGCTCTCTGTCCATCACCTTTACAATAACAATCATATGTAAGTATATTTTAAAAATTCCTCCTAAAGACTTGTCATGATGAAGGCATGTGAAACACCTCATTAATGATTTTATATTAATTTCTAAAGTAGAACAATCTGAATTCTCTTCTTTCCTCACCCCAGTCTCCAGGCTTGTTCAGGTTTCCAGCATTTTTCCCAAGGTCCCTGAGGAAAGAATATGAACCCAGCTTTGGTTCTCAGACTGTGCAGTTCCTTCGAGTCCACCTGCAGTCAGCGGTCCCATCGCGTGTGCCGTCAGGGTTAACGAGGGAAGAGCGCCCTATCTACAGACGAATGGTGTTTACATCGCTTGTGCGATTCCTGCGGCAAGCGATTCCGTGACCTGCGCTTTGAGGTCCTCCTGCTGAAGCGTTGCTCACGCCACGTACCTTGGTGTGGGTGTCTCTGCGTGGATAGACTCTCGGTTCATTTGGTGGGTGCGGTGACTTCACGTTTGGGTAATTTCTTGAAGTTTGCTTTGTGAGCTGGGCCTGACTAGCTTCTGATGCTGGTGAGGGGTGCAGGTCTGCTTCTCCACCAGGTGAAGAATTCAGAGGCTGAGAGTAGTGAAGAATAAGAAAGCAGCAAGTCCACTGAACACAAAAGGAGAGGACAGCCTACGTGAACAGGGGTCCCGGAGCAGGCAATCCAAGGGAGTCCTTCAGGAGAGTGCTATTGTAGTTGCTATAGTTACTGTGGTTATTCTAAGTTCCTCCACACCACCTCCAGAACTGGACAGCCTGGACGGCCCAGGCTCCTCTTACTGGTTGAGTGGGTACCCAGGGCATTATGGGGAACGTGCCATGGTGGGGCTCATGCTATCTGTCACGTGTTACGTCTGCCATCTTCTATTCCCGTCTACCTGACAGAGGAGGCCTGACTCCCCCTCACATCCATGAGCCTCTTGTGATATTTAGCACATATTATCTTTGGTTTCAAGGTATGAGCTTACCTGTGTGTGCATGTGTGTTTACACACTTGGCCACATGGTACAGAATTACACATGTGGTGTGTCATGGTTGTAGGAGAGCCCCACCCCCACCAAGCCGGGAGCTTCGACTATAATTTCATTTACATTTGATTTTTCCAAGTGGCTTTTATAGCTGTTCTGTGTTTTTGGATATTTTATGATGTGCTATATAGATTTTTACTTTTCTAAAATATAGACTCTATCTTCTATCAGTGTTAAACCATCATTGCTTTCATTCATATGGCTCTGCTCTTGATTTATTATGTCTTGTACTCATATTGCCATAAAATATGTCACAAATAACCTTCAAAATATCAGCAGCAGAAATCCCATGGCCCTTCCCAGATGCCGCTGGCCTTCCCCAGCAATTCCGGGCTGCATTTCCCCCAAGGAGCTGGAGGTCTTGTTGCATGGTGGAGCCACCCACGCACAATCCTGTTCCCCAACTGCATCGGTCTCAAGCACCTGTCATCTTCCACCGTCATCGTCCACCGTCATCGTCCACCGTCATCGTTCACCGTCATCTTCCACCGTCATCTTCCACTGTCATCGTCCACTGTCATCATCCGCTGTCATCATCCACTGCCATCACCCACTGTCATCATCCACTGCCATTGTCCACAGCCATCGTCCACTGTCATCATCCACTGCCATCACCCACTGTCATCTTCCACTGCCATCATCCACTGTCATCATCCACTGCCATCGTCCACTGTCATCATCCACTGCCATCATCCACTGTCATCTTCCACAGTCATCCTCCACTATCAACCTCCACTGTCATCATCCACTGTCATCCTCCACTGTCATCGTCCACTGTCATCCTCCACTGTCATCTTCCACTGTCATCATCCACTGCCATCGTCCACAGCCATCGTCCACTGTCATCATCCACTGCCA
Organism: Dipodomys spectabilis; assembly: GCF_019054845.1. Classification (NCBI taxonomy): domain Eukaryota; kingdom Metazoa; phylum Chordata; class Mammalia; order Rodentia; family Heteromyidae; genus Dipodomys; species Dipodomys spectabilis. Next base: position 4,590,296 of record NW_024870907.1, on the reverse strand, counting down.
TCACCCACTGTCATCTTCCACTGCCATCATCCACTGTCATCATCCACTGCCATCGTCCACTGTCATCATCCACTGCCATCATCCACTGTCATCTTCCACAGTCATCCTCCACTATCAACCTCCACTGTCATCATCCACTGTCATCCTCCACTGTCATCGTCCACTGTCATCCTCCACTGTCATCTTCCACTGTCATCATCCACTGTCATCATCCACTGCCATCACCCACTGTCATCTTCCACTGCCATCATCCACTGCCATAGTCCACTGCCATTGTCCACTGTCATCGTCTACTGTCATCTTCCACTGTCATCGTCCGCTGCCATTGTACAGTGTCATCAACCAGTGCCATCATCCACCATCATCATCCACTGACATCATCCACTGCCATCATCAACTGCCATCGTCCACTGCCATTGTCCACTGCCATCATCGACTGTCATCATTTACTGTCACCTTCCACTGACATCATCCACTGTCATCTTCCACTGTCCTCGTCCACTGTCATCGTCCACTGCCATCATCCATTGCCATCATCCACTGCCACCGTCCACTGTTACCTTCCATTGACATCTTCCACTGTCATCATTCACTGTTATCTACTGTCATCATCCACTGCCATCTTCCACTGCCATCATCCACTGTCATCATCCACTACCATCATTCACTGTCATCGTCCACTGTTATCATCTACTGTCATCTTCCACTGTCATCATCCACTGCCATCATCCACTGTCATCTTCCACTTCCATCGTCCACTGCCATCGTCCACTGCCATCGTCTACTGTCATCTTCCACTGTCATCATCCACTGTCATTGTCCACTGTCATCATCCACTGTCATCGTCCATTGTCACTGTCCACTCTCATTGTCCACTGCCATTGTCTCCCACCTGTGAGAGGGGGTGGGTCCCCATGGTGTTCAGGGTAGAAGCTGCGTTCTTGCATGGCACTGTGAACGCAGGCCTGTGCAGGCCCTGTTAGTGCCTCTGCCCTGAGAAGGCTCAGGCACGTCTGCCCACCGGCTGCTGGAGCTCATTGTGTTACCTGGAGTTTAGTTTGGAACTGAATTCTCACTTCTGTGAGACACTACCAGTGCCTCCGGGGGGCTGGTGTGGCCATGAGCACTGGAGACCCCACTCTGGGCTGCAGTGGCCTCCTCTCTTGGCCCTCCACACGCACACCCCTGCCCTCCGCACACACACCCTCGCCCTATGTGGTGCCTGGAGGACACACACATGGCCCCAGGCTCTCCGTCTGTTTGCTCTGAGGCTTGACGACTGACCACAGGACTCCTTCCTCACACATCACTCTGTCAGCTTCACGTCTTGCAGGGCAGGCTGAATGTGTGCCGACAAGGCAGGGGAAGCTTGAAGCCATCCATACCCAGCCTCACCCCTACATACAAAACCACTGGAAGTGGGGCTTCGGGCAGTGTTTTGGGGAGACTGCCCTCGCTCCACAGACCTGCCCAGCTGCCTCCAGACACAGCTCCGTGTGACAGGTGTGTGCTGTTTATCTGCTTCATCCGCGTGTCTCTGCAATGTGCTCACTGCCACAATCCTAAGCAGCACAGGGCCACCCACGCCCAGCCCCAGCTCCAGGTGGGATCTGCTGGGCAGAGCTACAAGTTCCCAGAGGTGGCTCTGTGCCCCGAGGTCCACCTCAGTGGTCCACTCGGTCGTTCAGCGCCTGTTCAAGCAGGTGCCCCAGGGCGACCTTTACTGCAGACTGCCTGTTCTTGCTGGAAGCCTGAGACGTGACCCCACTGCCATGCCACGTCCACTGCGGTGCCACCTTGCTGCCATGCCACGTCTACTGCGGTGCCACCCCGGCTGCCGTGCCACCCCCCACAGTGCCATCCCCACAGTGCCATCCCCACAGTGCCACCCCCACAGTGCCACCCCCCACAGTGCCACCCCCCACAGTGCCACCCCCAGTGCCACCCCCACAGTGCCACCCCCACAGTGCCACCCCCCACAGTGCCACCCCCACAGTGCCATCCCCACAGTGCCACCCCCCACAGTGCCACCCCCACAGTGCCACCCCCCACAGTGCCACCCCCAGTGCCACCCCCACAGTGCCACCCCCACAGTGCCACCCCCACAGTGCCACCTTGCTGCCATGCCACATCTACTGCGGTGCCACCCCGGCTGCCGTGCCACCCCCCACAGTGCCACCCCCACAGTGCCACCCCACAGTGCCACCCCCACAGTGCCACCCCCCACAGTGCCACCCCCCACAGTGCCACCCCCACAGTGCCACCCCCACAGTGCCACCCCCAGTGCCACCCCCACAGTGCCACCCCCACAGTGCCACTTCCACTTCCATGCCACCCCCCACAGTGCCACCCCCCACAGTGCCACCCCCACAGTGCCACCCCCCACAGTGCCACCCCCACAGTGCCATCCCCACAGTGCCACCCCACAGTGCCACCCCCCACAGTGCCACCCCCACAGTGCCACCCCCCACAGTGCCACCCCCAGTGCCACCCCCACAGTGCCACCCCCACAGTGCCACCCCCCACAGTGCCACCCCCACAGTGCCACCCCCCACAGTGCCACCCCCACAGTGCCATCCCCACAGTGCCACCCCACAGTGCCACCCCCCACAGTGCCACCCCCACAGTGCCACCCCCCACAGTGCCACCCCCACAGTGCCACCCCCCACAGTGCCACCCCCCACAGTGCCACCCCCACAGTGCCATCCCCACAGTGCCACCCCACAGTGCCACCCCCCACAGTGCCACCCCCACAGTGCCACCCCCCACAGTGCCACCCCCACAGTGCCACCCCCACAGTGCCACCCCCCACAGTGCCACCCCCACAGTGCCACCCCCACAGTGCCATCCCCACAGTGCCACCCCACAGTGCCACCCCCCACAGTGCCACCCCCACAGTGCCATCCCCACAGTGCCACCCCACAGTGCCACCCCCACAGTGCCACCCCCCACAGTGCCACCCCCACAGTGCCATCCCCACAGTGCCACCCCACAGTGCCACCCCCACAGTGCCACCCCCACAGTGCCACCCCCACAGTGCCACCCCCCACAGTGCCACCCCCACAGTGCCACCCCCACAGTGCCACCCCCACAGTGCCACCCCCACAGTGCCATCCCCACAGTGCCACCCCCCACAGTGCCACCCCCCACAGTGCCACCCCCACAGTGCCACTTCCACTTCCATGCCACCTCGGCTGTTGTACCACCCTCCACAGTGCCCTGTCCACTGCTGTGCTGCCCCTGCTGAGGTGCCACGCCACCTCAGTGCTGGGGGTCCGGGGAGTCTGGCTGTGGGTTTCCAGACAACGCAGCTCCTTGTGATGCAGAGGAGGAGGATTTAGCCCAGATCATAAATCGTCTGCTGCAGGTTTACAAGCCGCCATTGATTGCCGCTGAGATAAAATTTAATCAAACAGTGTCATCCGGTGGGAAGGAGCTGGAGGCTCCCTGGCAGAGACACCCAGGGCTCAGAGCAAAAATCCACCAGGCTCCAGCCCTGGAGGGCTGCATGCTTCCTGCACCTGCTGTTCACAGCAGGTGAACCCTGTCAGAGCCGGGCCCAGGGCCCAGCCCTCACCTCCAGACTGCAGCCCAAGGTCTAGCCTCTCCTCCGAGGCCCAGTCCCCCCTCCAGAGCACAGCCCTCAGTCCAGCCTCCCCTCCGGAGCGCAGCCCAAGGTCTAGCCTACCCTCCAGAGCTAGGCCCACAGTCCAGCCTCCACTCCAGAACACAGCCCCCAGGGTCCAGCCTCCCCTCCAGAATGCAGCCCACAGTCCAGCCTCCCCCTTTCTGCCCCTGCATGCACCCGATCCTTTTCATTTCGCAGGAGCAGGATTGGAGTCATTATCAGTCTCCGACAGTTGCTCCAGCCTCTGCTATCTTGGCAGAACAAAAGACGATATTCAATTCTTTCTGCCTGGGCATCGCAGGGAGACAGGTGCTGAATCTCGGCAAGCCCCATTTAATATTGATCAAACGCACAGGCCCCCGGCTTGGCTTGCCATGGACACACCAGCTCTGCGTCAGAAAGTCCATGCTGAAGAGCCCCCAGTGCTCACAGCTCCAAAATGATCCTTCTGATTACGGACTCCCCAGCACCAGCCAGTGAAGAGTCCAGAGTACATGCAAGGGGAAACACATGCGTGCAGTACTTCCACTTGGGGCTCTGGGGCGAGGCTTCCTCCTGACCAGCTCCTGGGTCTCTGCTTCCCACAGCAATCAATGGGCTTCTCTGAGGCCCTGTCCTGAGGTACATGTCTGGCATTGCTGGGGACTGCATGTACCTGGGAACCAAGCACTCAACAACAGTTTGTGACAACAGCAGGCCCAGGGTTCCGCAGGGACAGCCCACCCTCTCAGATGTCCCCTCCGCCCCCGTCATAGAGCAGACAGGCTCTGAGCCCACAGCATGCTGCTCCTGGATCCTCAGCCTGGGGACTGGATGACCTTGACCACCCACTTCCCCTTGCTGGGACTCAATTTTCTCAGCAGCTCAATGAAGGGACGGTGCAGGGTGATCCAGAGACTCCACCAGCCCCACATCTTATGATCTTAATTGTGTGGTATTGACCACGGGGGTGGCAGGCCCTCTCCACACTGACGGCTGAGCCACGGCTTCAAGATTGTCTCTATTGGCCCCAGCGCACCCTCACCAGCCTCCACACCCCTACCTCCTGAAGGTCAGCAGCAGGAAATGCACTGGGGAGTGCGTCCTGTCCTCTGTGCTTCCAATGTGTTTTTCTAAGATGTTATTAAACAGGGAACAGAAGTTGGGCAAGCAGTGTGGAAGCCCAACGCAGTGCTGAATTCAATCAATCATCCGTGAGCAGGCAGTGCTTAGCCCCACCTCCCTGCATTAACCAGAATCATGTCCTCGATTCTCCACCCACATTCTAAACCAGAATCGTGTCCACTGATTCTCCACCCACATCCTAAACCAGAATCGTGGCCCCTAATTCTCCACATCCTAAGCCAGAATCATGTCTCCTGATTGTCTATCCACATCCTGAACCAGAATCTTGTCCCTTCATCCCCATGATTATCCACATCCTAAACTCTGGAGCCTGAGTTGCAGCTACATTGATTGGAAAAAGGTTCTTTATAAATGTAATCAAGTTAATTATTTAGAATTGAGCTCCCCTTGGACTGAGTGGGCTGGAAATCCTTGTAATAGAGTGCAGAGAGAGAGAGCTCTGAAGCCTGGGGAGATGACACACAGAAATGGAGGCAGAGACTAGGAAAATGCAGCCACAAGCCAAGAGAGTCTAGAGCCCCCAGGGATGAGAAGAGGCAGGAGGGAGCCGCTTCAATGAAGTGGCCCAGCGTGCACGTCCCTTGAGGCTCTGGCCTCCAGACCTGTAAAGGATGGTGTGTGTATGTGTGTGTGTGCATGTGCACACACTCACGTGTGTGTATCACTTGGATCACAGCTCCACTTCTGGCTCTGTGTGTGTGTGTGTGTGTGTGTGTGTGTGTTTACTTGGACTTTCCTGCCCAGGCTAGCTTCAATCCACGATCCTCAGATCTCAGCACCTCCTGCGTAGTTCAGGGTTGCAGGCGTGGGCCGCCAGCAAAGTATGCCTTCCTGTGTTAAGTTCCCCAGAGCGGTGGTTTGTGGCCATACCCTGGGATGTGAACATGGCCACCGGTCAGTCCTGATTTTGTGTGTGTTTCCAACGTAGACATCAAAATGCTGTTCCCTGGACTCCCATGAGACAGCCCCCCCCCCCCCCAGCACACACACTCCCCAGGGTGAGAAGTGAGCAGGGCACCTTCTGGAGGCCAGGACTTACCAGAATACTGTGGCCCATAGAAGTGACCCAGCCTGCTCCTCCCTGGAAGGACAGTGTCTTGGTTCGGAACCTCTGGGGCCGTGGCCAGACCGGCGGCACTGCATCCTGACCACTTCACTGGGTTTCTGAGCCGCGACCCTGAGCCGGTCGCCATGTGCCCTGGCCGATCCCGGTGCCCCCTCACCCCCGCCAGCTCACTGGACATGGGGTGGGGGAAGGTGGTCCTCATCCCCCAGGGCAGTTGGGTGGTAGACGACTTAAGCCGGGCCATGGTGAGCTGTATGATGACACTCCAGGCTTTGGTTAGTAGAAAGCTGGCCTGTCCGGAACTTCCGGGCATCTTCTGGCAAGTGGGTTGTGGGACCAGGAGTGGGGGGGGGGGGGAGGGAACCCAGAGGCACCAAGGCAGTCAGATGAGGCCAGCACTCCCGATGCCAGGGGACACTCCAGAAGGACGTGGTGTGGTTTCTGACACCAGTGAGTCCCGCCATTGTTCTTGGAGACCGAGGCTGGGCGGAGACCACTGGAGGAGAGACTCGGGTGCCGTGGTCCATCTGGGGGTGGTGGCTTTACCCCACTTGTGGTGACAGTTCAGGAGGGAATGGTGCCTGAGACTACATTACAAGCAGGCCGTGCCCCAGATGCTAACCACCAGGACCTCAGGACACAGACATGTCTACAGGTGAGAGTTTGCAAAGGTAACTGAATTAAAGCAATGTCTTTTGGGTGGGCCCAAACCCAACATGCCTGGAGACTTGGGAAGAAGAGGTCAGGATGCAGACCCACAGGAGATGCTGTGTGAGGGCCGGGAGAAGGCGGGTCTACCATCCCGAGAGAGACCTCAGGAGGGACCGGCCGGCACACGCCCTGACCTCGGTCTCCGGGGAGGTGGGACTCTGCATGCCTGTGGGACTGGTGTTGGAATCCCCAGGGACCGTGATACCAGGGGTAGCTGGCCTTTATCCAGCACACCTGTGAGCCCCAAGACCGATTGGGGCACCGCTGAGCTGAATCTGTTTTTAACTTGTGATGCCACTTGTTTCCCATTTGTCACAAAGACATCTCCAGCTTCCGTGAGGCTCAGCACCCCCTGTTGTGGAATTTGGGGGGAACTCTGAGCCTTGCTCACACACCGGCACTCACGAGCCCTGCCTGGGCTCCCTCCCCCTCCCTCCTCACCACCTCCTGTGCCTCCTGTGGTTGAGAGACGTTCTTGGTGCCCCTGTGGTGTGAGAGCCCTTCCTTCCCTGTCTCCATCCCCCATCCACGGCTGCCATTTCTCCACACAGAAAGGTCCAGTCTGCTGTTGGACTCACTGTGCAATATTAGCATTCCTAGAGGAAATAAGCCCAAGCTACCATCTCAGAGTTGTGGTAGAAGGGGCTTATTAAAAGGCAATGTCACCTTCTAAACGTTTTCCCCCCAAGAAGCTGCTGTGTGTCTCTGCTGGCCCGAGCACTTTCTTGTTCCCCCCACCTGCCCATTCCCCCCAGAAAGAATTCATCAGAAGCCGTAATAGGATTCCTGAGGGCAAGCCTGCAAGCAGGCTCCCGGGAGCTATAAATAGTGGAAGGTGTTCCTGGAATTGCCGAGCCTTTTGCAATCAGACGCCGCTCACTCTGTGACACAGGGACCAGCGGCCCGGCTGAGCCCGCGGAAAGCGTCTTCCGTCAAGAGCCGCAAGCACCCCACTTCTGGTGAGGAGCCGCTCAGCTGTGCTTCAGGCTGCGCCAGCTCAAGCTCCGTGGACCAGACACGTGGCGGGTGCGCCACAGAGCAGAGAGGCAGCGCGTGGCAGGATGCCTTCCAGAGACTGCCCACCCCAGACGGGCGCCGGCTCAGGCTGCACCCTGCTCAGGTGGCGCTTCTGCAGGCTGTCGGGGAGGGACGCCGGCCCTCTGCGCCCAGGAGGCAGCGCCCCCGTGCAGGCAACCCTGCCGGCACCCCGGAAGAGACTGTCACGTGTGGAGGTGAGAACACAGACAGATGCAGGGTGGATGGCATGGAATCCCAGCATTGGGCCCCGCAGCCTGCGTGGCTGGAGGCCCCAAGGGGCGCTGGCTGCCACCAGTGGGACGGGGGCGGGGGGGGGGCTGCTCTCACCCCTGCTTCTCCCTCGCTGTGGGTCTCTGGGGTCCCGCCTAACTCTCGGTCCCACAGGCTCCCGCCACGCTGCTCTTCGGGTGGTCGGCATGCGGCGGTGGGGGAGCACTGCACGATAAATTTATCATGGCTGGCATTGTACTCGTTGGCTATGAAAAATCAGTGGTTGCCTGGTAACCAAACTGTCTCTCCGCTCCCAATCCTCCAAGGCTGTGGAGCCAGGGCTGGAGGCTTCTCCGGAGCCGCCGGGCGCTGCTAAGGAAGGCTGAGACAGCGGGAGCTCGGGAGGAGGGCCGGCACCGCCCGGGCTGTGGCGTGCGTGCGGCTGGGCTCTGCTGCAGGACAGAGCGATTCCGCTGTGCTGGGCCATGGAGGCCACGGAGGGGCCTCACAAGAGCCTCCGCCCACCGCTGGTCCTCACCCCACAGCACCGGCCGCGTTCCCCCAGTCCCGTGCCCTGGAAGCTGACCCTTCACCCTGGGTGTCCCCCGGGTCCCTGCTGGGCCGGCCTGGCCCCTCGGCAGAGAACGCCAGCCATCCCCCAGGCCCGTGGCACTGAGGTGGCCGTGGCTTCCGGAACTGTGGTCAAGAGGGAGAGGAGCCCTGCCTCTGCCCCTTCATGCACCGTTAACAACCCAGCCCGCCCGCCCCCTCACCCCTGCCCCCTCACCCCTGCCCCCTCACCTCTACCCTCCGCTGCTCCCAGGCTCCCTCTTCTCCCCTTCCACATCTCCTTCCCCACGAGAAGATTCCGGCAGTCCCTTCAGATTCCCGGAACAGGGCCAACACAGAACGAACCCTTGCATGGCAACTGTCCCTCAAAACTGAGTTATAACTCCTCCAAATGCTTAATCAACAAATAACGCACAGGCTTCTGCCTGTACCCTCGCTACTCAGGAGGCCGAAGTCAGAGAAGTAGCGCTCGAAGCCAGCCCAGACAGGACAGTCCATATGACTCTTACCTCCAATTAGCCACCAAAAAGCTGGACATGGAGCTGTGGCTCGAATGGTAGAGTGCTGGCTTTGAGCAAAAAATGCTCAGGGATAGCACCCAGGCCCCGAATTCAAGCCCAAAGCAGCACAAACAAGTAACATGCACATCTCAAACTTTTGCCCATTGCTTCCCATTTTTGTCTTTCTTACCCATTTTTGTAGAAAATAACTCATATAAAGCCAAGGCTTATCGAATAAAGCTATGTGAATCAATTAATGTGTAATGAAGGGATAGTTAGCAAACGTCGTCTCTTCTTCCCACCCGTCTATCCCAGTCCAGCTGTCTGTTCATCTGAACACTCAGTTATCTTTCCATCCACCCACCTATCTGCCTACCCACCCATTCATCCATTTATCCATCCAACCATGCTCCACCCATCCACCCATCCATTCTCATCTATTCATCCGTTCATCCATCCATCCTCCGTCCAGCCAGCCACCATCTACTCTCGGTGCTGTCTCCTGGCCCTCAGTGCTGGCATCTCCACCCTTCTCGGCCTCATCGGCCCTGCCAGCCCTCAGTGTTGGTATCTCCACTCCTCTCGGCCTCATCGGCCCTGCCAGCCCTCAGTGTTGGTATCTCCACCCTTCTCGGCCTCATCGGCCCTGCCAGCCCTCAGTGCTGGCATCTCCACCCCTCTCGGCCTCATCCAGCCCTGCCAGCCTTCAGTGTTGGTATCTCCACCCCTCTCGGCCTCATCCAGCCCTGCCAGCCCCCAGGCTGACAGGGGAGCACGTGTCACGGCTACTCCTCTCCAGGGAAACACTGAGCTACCCTATGATTACGACAATTAAACCAATTGCTGCCTGCAAATGGCTGCATATCCATGCATGTGCCACGGTGCCAATGCTTTACACTTCAGAGGCTGGAAGGGTTGCTGAGGGGCTGTGACCATGCAGCCTTTAACTAAGGTGGGCCTCTGGGGTCCCGCGTTCTTCTCCATGGGGTTTTCCTCAGTGTGTGGATCTATTGTGACTCGATGGCTCCTTGCCACATTGGAAGACCCAGCAGGCAGGGAGGCTTGGACACCCTCCCCGCCCCCCCCGCCCCCCCACCCTCCCCGCCCCCCCACCCCCCCCCGCCCCCCCCGTGAAGACCCGGCAGGCAGGGAGGCTTGGACTCCCCCCCACCCCCCCTACCCCCCCGCCCCCCCCACCCCCCCCCTGCCCCCCCCACCCCCGTGAAGACCCGGCAGGCAGGGAGGCTTGGACTCCCCCCCACCCCCCCTACCCCCCCCGCCCCCCCACCCCCCCTGCCCCCCCACCCCCGTGAAGACCCGGCAGGCAGGGAGGCTTGGACACCCCCCCACCCCCCCTACCCCCCCCGCCCCCCCACCCCTGTGAAGACCTGGCAGGCAGGGAGGCTTGGACACCCCCCCGCCCCCCCCCCCGTGAAGACCCGGCAGGCAGGGAGGCTTGGACTCCCCCCCCACCCCCCCCCCACCCCCCCCCCGCCCCCCCCACCCCCGTGAAGACCCGGCAGGCAGGGAGGCTTGGACACCCCCCCCGCCCCCCCCCCGTGAAGACCCGGCAGGCAGGGAGGCTTGGACACCCCCCCGCCCCCCCACCCCCCCCCTGAAGACCCGGCAGGCAGGGAGGCTTGGACTCTCCCCCCACCCCCCCCACCCCCCCCCGCCCCCCCACCCCCGTGAAGACCCGGCAGGCAGGGAGGCTTGGACACCCCCCCGCCCCCCCCCCCGTGAGTCCCCACACACAGGGCTGCAGCCCACACGAGACAGGAATGTGCACAGAGTCCCAGACCATGCCACCTCTCTACACGTCACCTGCTCCCAAGAAGGCATTCAGGAGAGGCACAGGTCCCTTTCTCTTTCGTTGTGCTTTACTTTCTAGAAAATTCTCTTGTTCGTGAGGAACGTTTGCTTCTTCTTGGGCATAGTTTCCTCTTCTTTTTTTTTTTTTTTTTAAAGCTTTCTTATAAACTCTGGAATGAAACAAACTCTTCTCCTGTAGGAAGCACCAGGGCAGAAACGATGCCAGCTCCTGCATGCGATCTCATTAATAAATTACTAGAATATTGCGGCGTCTTAAATGCTCGTCTGCTCCCAGGCATGTGGAAACAGCTGAGCTGATCTGGGCCGGCTGCCAAACGCAGCTCCCTGTCCCTGATGCGTATGGGTTGCGGGTGGGGGCGGGTGGGGGCTCAGGACCGGGGTCCTGGCCACCCTGTGGTGGAAAAGTCATACATTGCTTTTGCTCTATCCAGGGATGTTTTTGCAACTCATAATTTCTTTCTTAGAATAAACAAGAAAACAGGGAAATGCAAGGCATTCTTCTGTGGGGCAATTAAAATTTGATATCTTAATGAAAAAAATAATCTATTTTAATGTAACAGAGTAGTTTTGTATGTTTCCTTGAGCTGAGATAACTTGTCTTTATCCTCCAGGAAAAGTCCCAGGGATAGAGACAGGCGGCTGGCCTCTGGCGGCGTTCCTGTCGCTGTGAAACTTTGGCTGGAACGAAGCTTTCTGCCCGTGGGGAGACGGCGATATCAGGACTGTGGGGCCAGACCCTGGCGCTGTGACCTCACCCAGCACAAGGCCAGCACCATGGCAGATGGTATTTAATAAAGAACCAGAATAAGGCCAACAGGCTTCATTACCTCAGCCAAGCTTGATTCTTAGATGACCGTGGGGCCTGCGAGGAAGCACAGGACATCTCCTCCCATGCCGAGGAACCAGGAGAAAGCCTGGTCCCTGTCTTATCTCTGGCCTCTGCCTGACACCCGGCTGCCATCCTCATATGCAGCAGGTTAGAGAAAGGCATGGCCAACACCAGCCACGAAACCAGACTCCTTTGTATTTCCATGTGGCACCAAGCAGGGCGGCCAGCCTCCAGGCGTCTGTCAGGCTCAAAGGGCCCGAGGGAGCAGGGCTGTACAGCTCTCACCGTCCACGACCTGAGTCCCCCACCCCGCCCCACAGCTCACGCCGTCCTTCCCTCCCTCTGCTGCCCCATTCTTCTATTTCTTCTTCTCTGGCTGCTTCCTGCACCTTCCATTCCCACACCAGAGCCTGGCATGCCACTCCCCAAAGAGAATGAGTCGCTCCCTGGGCTTTCAGAGAGGACTTGGCTGCCGCTGCTCTGCCCGGGGAGCTTCCTGGCATTTGGTCTATGATGCCCGGCGTGACAGGAGCGGGGATGACCTGCCCATCTTCCTCCAGGCCTCCAGGTACACTGCGTTTTTATGCCCGGAGGCCTCACGTGTGTGTGTGTGTGTGTGTGTGTGTGTGTGTGTGTGTGTGTGTGTGTGTGTGTGTGTGTGTGTGTCCAAGCCTGCTCATTCCCACGGCAGCACTGCCGACAGTGAGAACAAGCCGGACTGAGCTTCTTTCTGCCCATCCAGAACCTTCCCTCTGATTCCTCTTTAATTTCAGGAGTCCTAAGGCTCTGGATTTTTTTCAGGCTCTTGGTTCTTTATCTCAGTTGTGGGTTTTTTTTGTTTTGTTTTTGTTTTTGTTTTTTTTGGCATTCCCACCAGGAATGCTTGGCTTTATTTATTGATCGAGAAGAGTGTAGAAAAATAATTCAGGGGTGTGAGGAAGGTAGTAAGGAGTGTAGTCTGAGGAGCCCCCAAAACCTGTTCCCCAACCAACACCAGCAGCCGAAGTCTGTGAAAGCTACTCTACAAACATTAAGCAAATGAGGATGCATTTACTCATACTACCTCGAAGCACTGGGAGGAACAGGAAGAGCCTGTGGCCCAGGAAGACCCTGACCCTCACCCCTCTTCCCTGATCGGCTTGACAGCAGCTCCACTGCTGATATCTGTGGTCCAAGAGATGGGATTTGGGCCCCCAGACCCCAGCTCCCACACACCACAGAAAGAAGTGCAGGACACCTGCTTTTCTGTGTTCTCCTGCCTAGAGTACAGCAGCTAAATTCTTGAAAATATATGACCTCAACATTGGGGGTCCCCTCCCCTCTTACATCCAGTCCCCACTCAGAGATTAGAAACTCTGAGTGCTGGGGCCTTGGTCAAGCACCGAGGGTTGAAGTTTTATGTAGGAGCCAAGAAGAATGACACAGACAACACTGTAGTCATGCACCAGACATGACGCCCATGAAGTAAGAGGTCCACGCAAAAACAAACCACCAAGCTCTCCCCAAAGGAACTAACTCCATTTGCAGCACAGTGCCTGAATCTAAAGGTGCTCTGGGAAATGAAGATGTTCGTCAGCACTGTATCCCATTGTTCTGTCGGGCCAATAAGTTAAACATAGGCCAGATAGTGACTAAGGAGAACCTAGAAAAGACACAGCTAAGAGCAGTCATGCTGGGGTCAGAATGTGCCTTGAAGACTGATGAAAAACTGGGCCATCACGAGTTTATCATATCAGATGACAGAACAGTCAGAAATCAATGAAGAGGTATTTAGCTTAATATACAGATCAAGAATGGGGTGAAAATCAGTCCAACAGAGCAATTACCCTGAGCTGCACCTGCCGAGTAATGACATCAGAAATCTCACACTGTGTGGAAACAAATTCCAGGAAAACAGTTGAGCTGTAGCAGACACGCGTGCACGCACACACACACACACACACACACACACACACACACACACACATATGAGTACCAATATATGACCATAGTCAGCACAGGAAAGAAAACTGTGAGATTAAAAAAAAATTAGTGAGAACATGGTAAGGTTTGTGGAAAGCAATTAACCTACACATTCAAGACGTTCCACAAAGCCTACGCAGGATAAAAACAGAATTTTACAGACAAGTCAGAGTCATAACATTTACCAAGAGACAAATGCCAAGATGGGAGCCATTGAGAAAACAATGACTTGTGGTGGTATTCTCCATGAGAAGCACATGACCCTTAAGAGAAAGACTGGCCCAGTCTGCACACTCGAATTATGAAAGGAAAATAAGAGCTAGCCAAGAATGTCACAGGCAGGAAATCTGTCCTTAAAATTCTATTACAAGTTCTAGTTCTTCACACACAGCACTCGGACCTGACAAATACAAGATCTTAGTGCAGCCCCATTACAACAACTAAAACACAGCACGGCGCAAACAAGTGTCCACAACCAAAGGCCACCCGGCACTTGCATTTTGCAAGCCAGAGACTCCTGTAAGTTTGGTACACAACAGCCCACAGGTCTTTCATCACAGGGCTTAAAACTAGGAAATGTTATGGTATTTGCACCTCTCTTCTCTTCAGAAAAGAAAAAAAGTACCAAGAAATGAAAATCTAGGCTTAGATGTCTTTACTAATTAACTCTACCAAATACTTAGGAAAAAATCCTTTATAGACTTTCGAAAGTAGGACAGGGGACCCCTCCCAATCATTCCACGAACTCTGTACTGCCTTAGTTCCAAAACCAGGGAGATATAACAAAGAAAACACAACTCCAATGTCACTCACAAAACCGCCAACAAACATCCCCAACAGAACACTCAGAGCTGGACTCAGCCCCACGTGAGCAGGGTGACACTTCTGGGGAAGACCACATCTCCCCAGGAGCCCACCGCTGCCATACCACCCCACCTCTGTGCGTGTAACATGATCCACCATATCCATAGAACAGATAATAAACAGACCGCCTCATTATAGGAAGAACAGTCTAACAGTACTCAACACTACCTCGGGATAAAAGAAAAAGCATCACAAATATCACATCAAACCAGGAATAAAGGAAACTTCTCCAACCCAATAAACGGAAGCAAAAATAAATACAGCTAAAATAATACTTAATGTTTTCTCTATAACCAGGAGTAAGACAAGATTAAATGTTCTATTTGCCTACCTTATGACCTTGTATGCAAATATTCCTAAGAAATGTACAGCAACTATTCAGACTGAAAGGCGAATTAAGGAATGTCCTGGAATTAAAGTCAATATAAAAACTATTGTATTCCTATACAACTATACTGAAAAATCCCATATTTGTTTTTTAAATTTCATACATAACAGTATCAAAAAGAATAAAATTTAATAAGCGAAATTCAAATGTTACTCCGAAAATTCTAAAATGCTGTTGAAAACTGAAAAACGCTGCTGAATATTGAAAGTAGATGGAAACAAATGGAAAGGCTTCTCATGTTCATGTATCTTGAAAACTAATATTGTTAAGATGAAAGTAATCCCCAAATTAATATATTCAATGTGATACTTAGTTTAAAAAAAACCATCTGACTCTTTGTAACAATGTATAAACAAGTCCTAAAATTCATATGGAAACCCAAAGGATTGAAGATGGACGAAGCAATTCTGAACAAGGGGATCAAAGAGAGCTCATTCTGTTCAATTTTAAAAACTTCCAGCCTTCAGTAGTGGAGGCAGCGTGTGCTGATGGGTGCGCGCAGTGTGATGCTGGGTAAGGAAAGGCCTGCAGGTCGGGCAGCAGAGCGGCGGGTACAGGAGCAATCCCAGCACCCGTGACCCAGGTCTCTGCCGGTGGAGACAGCCTTCTCCAGCCTGGAACATGGAAGTTCATGGTGCAGCCCCACCGCCCCATCGCACACACAGGATTTACTCAAAGTGATAGAAAGAGCTAGATGCCCAAACGCTGAAAACACTGAAAGACCAAGGCATACATTTTCACGGCTTAAGCTCAGGTCACTCTTAAACAGTGGCACCAACAGCACAAGTGATCACGAGGTACAGGAGCAGACAGTTGATGTGTCCAGAATTAAAACTCACGCTTCAAATGACGCCACCCAGAAAAGGCAAACTGCAGGATAATGGATTCGTGATTTTTTTTTAAAAAATGGATTTAAGGGGTTTCATTAATTGCTTATCTAATAAGGGACTTGTATTCATACTGTTAAAAGAGCTCTAGAAAAAAAATATGTTAAGTCAAGTTAAGTCAGGCTCCGAGAGACAAAGGATACAAGGGTACATGTTTTCTCTCTTATGTGCAACTAAATTATAAACATATAAATTATAAACATATAAAACATACATAAGGCTGCACACACACACACACACCACACACCACACACACACACACACACACGCACTCCAATGGTGTAAGTCCTTTAAACAACTAACTTACAGTTCAACAAACTGAACACCAGGAAGCTGAAGCATATTTTGTCTGAGGGCTGAGGTGGGGGGAGGCAGCGGATGGATGATGGATAGAGAGAGGAAGGCTGGTGGGGGCATTCATAGTGTGTGATGCACATGGAGCCAGGTATCATGAGGGGACAGGGTGGTGAGTGTGGGGAGATGCAGGGTGGTCAGAAGGGGTGGCATTAATCAAGATGCATTGTCCTCATACGCTGACGTTGAAACCCCTTCATAAACTACTTGAAGAGAATTTAAAACTGGAAAAGGAGCCCCTAGACCTCTAAGATAAGGATGCCTGACTTAAAAATGCACAATTTGTGTAAACATCTCTCTGTAGAAAAAATGCAAGTGCCCAGAAGGCATACAAGATGCATCTGGAATCAGAGCCGAGGTAAGTTGCCATCTCACAGCCATCTGATGGCTGCAACAAAAATGCAGAGCAGAGCCGTTGCTGGTGAGACTGCTGAGAAACCTGGATCTACCGTGCTGTGGGTAAGGATGCAAAAGGCGGCAGCGGCTCAGAGCTCGCCCTGCTGGTTCCTCGGACTGCTCAACACAGAGCCAGCAGCCCCCCCACCCCCCACGTACGTAATCAAGAGAAATGAACACTTTCCAGGAGTGTTCATAGCAGCTTCATTTATAATAAGTGGACACAGCCACAGAAGGCCCTCATATGCATGCATTGAAAAATGGATAAATAAAATGCGGCTTACTTATGTGAGGGAATATTCTAACATCGTCAGCTATAAGTACAACAAAGTTCTGCTGCGGGAGAAAACAGGCATCCACCTGCCACGCTCACCCTGAGTAACAGAGGCTGGTCAGAAAAGACAGTAACTGCTGTGGTCTATCCGCCTGAAATGTCCAGGGTGGGCAGGATGTTCACATTTGGCTGCCTGGGGTTTGGCATTCAGGCAGAATGGGCAGTAACTGCCGATGGGCATGAAGTGTTTTGGTATAAATTGGGAGTGGTAATGATTTCCTGTCTGTAGGACAACACTGAACATCTCTGACTGTTATGGCTTCAGCGAGTAAAAGGCCTGGTCCTGAGTCAGTAACGCTATTATTTAAAAGATTGTAAAATTAATATTTTTCTCCACTGAACTGTTCATTGTCTAAGGGCAGCGGCGTAGGGATGGGAGCTGTGTGTCAGCTGCACTTCCAGGGCTGGAGGCGCAAGCTGGGGAGCGGTGTGGGCTCAGGCCCACCTTGGCACACGTGTCAGCACATTTGAAAGGTACCCAGGGCACGGATGGCAGCTGGCTGACTCCGGGGAATCTGGGTCCTGCACTGCAAGCTGACCCTGCCGGACACTGCCTGTGGTGTCTACCTTTGTGGTGGCTGTAGGGCACCCAGGCCCCCGAGTCCCTATCCCCCATTTCCCTCTAGTCTAAGTAAGCAGATCCCCATTGTCTACCTATCTGACAGGATAGTCTTTCTCTCCTTCCTCCCATCCTCTCTTCCTTATTTCCCTCTTCCCTTCTTTCTTGCATCCTTCCCATCTCTTTCTTCCTTCTGTCTTTATTCCCTTTTCCTCCCTTCCTTCCTCCCTTCCTCCTTCCCCTTCTTTTCTTCTTCCTTCCATACAAAACCATGCATAATTAATATTCATCCCAACGAGTCTGTATAAGATAGTGTCGCTGCCTCTTAGCTCCCCTGCAATCCACAGTAGCAAAACAGCCCAAAGCATGCCCTGGCTATGTGCCAGTGGCTCACGCCTGTCATCCTAGCTACTCAGGAGGCTGAGATCTGAGCATCGCGGTTTAAAGTCAGTCTGGGGCAAGAAAGTCCATGAGAACTCTTATCTCCAATTCACCACCAGAAAACTGGAAATGGTACTGTGGCTCAAGTGGTAGAGCGCTCGCCTTGAGCTGAAGAGCTGAGGGACAGCACCCAGGCCCAGAGTTCAAGACCAATGGCCAACAAAAATTAATTAGTGAATTAATTAAAAGGGACACTGAGACCAGAAGGGCGGCCAGCTCCTGGGAACGTGCAGCCACCCAGCTGCTGCCTGGGAAGAGCTACCGGCCACAGGCCTCAGATCCCGCAGGGGTCGGCTTGACCTTGGGGAGACCGGGAAACGGGTTCTCATGGTCCCTTACACAGCATCCACCAGATGAAGAGCGGGAGGGGGTTTGATAGTCAGCTCCCCACACCACCGCTGTCTGCAGCTTTCCGGCCCGGCACCGGCACGTCGCCGAGTCACCGGGCCATCTCTGCCAGGTGTTGTGGGTGGCGCTGCTGCAGTTGCAGCCCCTGGCAGAGCCGGGGCTCTCGGGGCTGGGCCGGGAGGCTGGTGTCAGTCCTGGGCCACCCTGACGCATCCGCCCCAGCGGGCCATACCCACCGCATGGCTGCAGCTGCACTGCATCTGTGCCCCAAGCCAGGAGTCTCCCCGCAGAGCATTTGAGGTGTCTGCCGTGAGGTGTGCCGTGGAAGCCACGTGCCCTCCCCTCCAGGTGAGAAGCTCTTGCCGCCCCTTGTGGCCACGGAGGAGGATGCTGCGGTGGCGGCCAGAGCCCAGCGGGAAGAACGGGCACAACTAGAGCAAGAGGACTTGGGTACGCAGAGGACTGGGGCGGGGGGGGGGGCCGGAAGCAGCCAGAACGGGACCGAGAGACCCTCTTGTCTGGATCCCGGTTGGGAGGTCCTCGAGCGGGGCACTTGTAGTGACAAACAGTGCAAGGAGAGGAGCCCCTGGTCCGGGCGGACACCCTCAGACCCTTCTCCTTTCCGGCCTTTGTTTCCTCCTCCTCAGTGTGAGCACTTACTGGTTAGGTGGGCTCCCACTCTCTTCTGCTGTAGCCCTAAGCGCTGCAGGGCACCCTGGCCTGGGGGACATTGGGGCCATATCACCCCAGGAGGCCAGGAATGAGGCCAGAAGGACCAGGAATGCAGCGGGGGGTGGGGAAGGCAGTGAGGAGGGCATGTGTGGAAATTTTCCCTAGAGCCCAGAACAACCAGCATGGCCTTCTGACCAGGTCAGCCATGAAGGGGAGGGGTGTTCTGTGAGGGGGAGAGGCAGCCAGCGCCGAGATCATGGCAGGGTCCCAGGAGGGACCACGGGCAGGAGGCTGAGGGGAGTTCAGCACCGGGCTGTGGACAGCTCCACGCAGGGCTGGGAAGGACACCTGCCCCCTGAGGAAGAGGGGGTGAGCTGAGGTACCTCTGCCGGCTCCCACCAGGAATGGGCTCCCCGCAAATGCTCCCGCTCGGCCTTACCGTCACACCTTCTTAAAATATATTTTTTAAATACTGCTTATTTCCACGACCCGTGGGCTAACGTGTGGTTTCCTTTGAAGCCCCAATTTCCATGCTAAAATGAAGCGTAATAAGTAGCAATAAAATTGGCTCATCCTGCATTTGTTTTTCCCAGCAAGCAGCAATCAATTACCTGAGAGGTGTCGGCGTCGCTGCAGCTAAACGGTGACCCAGCAAGGTGCAATTGGTGAACTGTCACTTTTATTCATGGCCTCCAGTCTGAGAATGGGCCTGTCTGCATTTTAATTATCGGAAAGCACTTACCGTCCTCGCTTTAATGAATTGTATAAAACTTAAACACGTGCAATTATATGTTTTATAAATAAAAAGCAGCGGGCATGGTTTGAGGGAGCTGCGATCACCAGCAGAGCTGTGTATTTTGTCACACCTGTGTGTGCACACATGCACGGACATGCACACGCACACACACACGCGCACACACACACACACATACACACAAATGACCTTCCCCCTGGAGACCTCTCCTTTTCCTGGCTTTGGTCTCCTTCCTCCTTTGCAATGTCCACATTTAATTACTTGGCAGGCCTGGGCTGTCTTCTGCACAGCTCTGAGCCTGTGGCTCCCTGGTTTGGGGGACACAGGTGTAGTTCACAGCCAGGCTCTGCCCTGACTGCCGTGAGGGGCTGTGATGCCCCATCCAGGGCAGGTCCAGAGCCCCTCCACGGCTCTCTTCACCTGTTGGGCTCCTTCAGGGACCAGCTGTGCCTCTGGGCATGGAGCACACAGCCTCGCTGCTCCGTGGCGCTGGGAGCCCCGTGGCTCCTTCTTGCTGCTTGTGGGTTCCCAGGCATCACCGCCACATGGTTAGGCTGACACGCCTGATTATGTGGCTCACAATGTTATCCACCAAGAAAGGCTTTCTTATCCAACTTTGTTGTCACCCCATCCTTCCATTTACCAACACCGTCGTGAAAGCCCAGCTCTGCCTGTCCTCTACATGTTAAGAGCAGCCTCCTCCACAAAGCCAGCCCCCACGTAGAGGCTCTGGCTGAGGGAAGGTCCCTGGCCCACAGTTATGGGAACCCTCCTCGTTGAAGGGGTCGGTC
This sequence comes from Dipodomys spectabilis, assembly GCF_019054845.1. Lineage (NCBI taxonomy): Eukaryota > Metazoa > Chordata > Mammalia > Rodentia > Heteromyidae > Dipodomys > Dipodomys spectabilis. Next base: position 4,570,036 of record NW_024870907.1, on the reverse strand, counting down.
CCCTAGGGGGAAGCCAGCAGCCGTGGGTCATGAGATGGGGAGCTGGTCGGGACAGAGGGCCTGGGCCTCCCCTCTGTGGTCCCTGTGCAGTCTCTGGAGTCCTGACCTCCATGGGAAGAGGCCAAGGACAGACCAGCTCAGCACTGCGGGCTTCCCTCTGTTTGGAAATGTCTCCTAGGGCTTCCAACATGTGGTTTCCACAGCCCCCAGCCATAACCCAGTCACCTCTGGCTCCCCCCCCCGGGGGGGGGGGGGCGGGAGGGCGCTCACAGTGCGGCCTCCTTCTCCACCCTGAGCAGGTCCCCAATGGGCCAGGCCTGCAGGTGTGCTTACTCGGGGAAGCCCTCAGCATCAAATTCCCATCCTGTGCCATGCCAGCTCGCATGCTTCTACTGCAAGAGAAAGCATTTCCTCAAAAGCATGTTAAATAAAAGGTGAAGCAATGCTTGAGTCAGAGTGGTTAATTGTCTCTTCCTAACGAGCAGCTGACCTCCGGGGCTTGGCTGGCTGGGAACTCATTACCCACCTCGGTTTGACAGCAAGGCTGGGGACAGCACGGCCCTGCGAACGGTCACCCAGACCCAGAGCCTGACAAGCAGGGCCAGGCCTCCTCCTCTCCAGAGACTGGGCTGGAGGGGCTGGGCTGCGGCCCCCCCCTCCTGCTGGCAGGAAAGCCAGAGGGGCTAGGGGCCCGGAGGGCATGAACCAGGACGAGGCGTAGCCTTGACGGGTCAGCCCTGCAGAGAAGAGCCGCCCTTGTGGTGGAAGCTCCGTGCCACGCTGGCTCTGACGCACAGACGTCTCCCGGCCCCAGCGGCTGTGGGGAGCCAAGGCACCGCCAGGGCGGCGGCTCTGAGGCCAGCCAAGCTCTGAGCGGTGACCACACCAGGCAAAGCTAACCCGTGCTCACCCTGGAAGGATCTGCAGGAGAGACACAGGGAGACAGAGAGACAGAGAGGCAGAGACGTGTTTTCTCCAGGTAGAGAACCCAGGGTACACTGCTTCACCGCTGTCAGAGAACCATCCCAGACACCAAGCTGTGCGGACCAGCTTCTCCCCAGACACCCCAAAGGGAGCCACTTCCATGTGGTTCTTGGGACTGGAAGGTTCTCTGGAGTCCTGGATAAAAGTTGGCCCACAACCCACAGTCCCTAGATTACAGGCCATCCCCTGTGTGCTCAGAAACCTGCAGTCCTGGACAGCCCTGCAACCGGGGAGGCAGGAGACCTGGAGAAGACCCCGGTGAGACAGTGGCCGGGGTGCCTGCCACTGTCCCGCTGCAGATAAAAGTGACAGCTGGCAGCTCCTCCCTCCCGGACAGGCAGAGCCACAGGAGAACCCCGTTGGCTTCCTCCCCGAGGAGGGTGTCAGCAGGCAGGGCCGGGTCCCGCTCCCGGAATGTGAGGAGCCGGGAGCAGCAAGCACTCTCAGACTCAGCCCCAGGGTACGACCTCGGCTGAGCTCATCACAGAGGCCTGGGCAGGGGAGCTTTGTCCCTGGTCAGCCTGACACCCACCCTGCACGGCATCCTCTGGGGAGAGCGGTGAGGGCTGTGAAGGGAGGAGGGGCAGAGTCTGGGGAAATTCTCCAGCCACAGAGACTCTTAGGGCTGGCGCTGGGTCTGACAACACCCAGGGGCAGACACATCCTGTCCATGCAGGGCTGAGGCCCGGGATTCTGCCTGGGCCCCACAGATGAGGCTGTGGAGCTACCAGTGTGCCCAAGCCAGGGCCTGGGACGCTGTGATCCGGATCCGGGCCAGCCCCATCCCTGGGCCGTTCGCTGGTGGATGGAGGGGAAGTCAGAGAGACAATGCACCCTGGCTGCAGGAGGTGACTGGGAAACCGCCAGTGAGAGGAGCCTGAGAGCGGCTCCGAGGCATGGCGTGCGTGGGCCAGCCTGCGAGAGTGAGCAGGTCTGGGGAATCCTGTCTCCCATCAGCCCCCGGCAGGGACCCACCAAAGCCATCCCGCACCCAGCTTTGACGTAGAACGTTGGCTTTGCTTTTCCTGTTTCATGGGGATAATGATAACAAACACGGAGCGTGACCCCCTCTCCTTCACTCACCCCGAGGTCCTCACGATCGCATGCCCCGGCACCTCCAGGGCAAAGACCAGCTTTGACATGCAGTGCAGAAAAGGTGTGCCTTGGGAGAGCAGAGGGCCGGGGCAAGGGCCGGACACAGGGTCCCGGCGTCCTTCCCTCCTCCACACACTTCCCCGGGGCTGAAGACCCTGACCCAGAAGGGGGGTGCACAAATAAGGCAAAGGAAGGGAGCGGAGGGCTGAGGGATGGCAGAGCCCCTCCCTACCATCCAATTTACTGAATGCAAAATCAGCTCCTTGCGGCGCTCTCCGTGCGGCGGGCGGATGGGCTGCCGCCACCTCGTGTTAGATAGACCATTAGAGTCCCATTCCTCCTCATACATGAGAGTTGCTGATCATTCGTTAATATGAACCCAAGTGGAATGAAATGCGTTCCAGCACCGCCTCACCAGTGCGTTGTCGCTGCCACGTCTCTCATTAAGCACCGCTGCCCTGTGCGTCGTCGGCCGCCGCGTCTCTCATTGAGCACTGCTGCCCTGGCAGGACAAGGCAGGGTCAGCGAGCCTCAGGCTCCGGCACTGGCAGCTTTTATTTCAGGGCTTCACGCTTTCCAGTGGCCCAGGAGACTCCTAGAACTCCTGGCTGGGAGTCTATTCAGTCATTAGTAAGCACTTAGCTCCAGGGAACTCCCTGGTCCATCTAGTGGGGAGGACGGAGATCTTCAAAGCTGCGCTGGGCAGAGGAGAGCATGGAGAGAGGCCAGGCTGAGCCCCAGGGGCCAGGCTGAGCCCCGGGGGCCAGGCCGAGCTCCGGGGGGCCAGGCCGAGCCCCGGGGGGCCAGGCTGAGCTCCAGGGGCCAGGCTGAGCTCCAGGGGCCAGGCCGAGCTCCGGGGGCCAGGCTGAGCTCTGGGGCCCACGCCGAGCTCCAGGGACCAGGCCGAGCTCTGGGGGCCAGGCGGCAGCCTCTGCCCTCTGGAAACTCAGCGCAGAGCCCTGCCGGGAGTCAGCTGGGCCAGCGGGTGCAGGGAACGGGACGGCCTAGGGGAAAGAATGGCAAGAGCAGAGTGAGACCTGCGCCCCAGCACCCACAGGAGGAGTCCATGCCAGCCGGCCAGCACCGCAGCAGATGCCTGGGCCGCTCACTCAGGAGTGCGTGCTTACAGGTGCTGAGACTCCGGTCTGTGACCAGTGGGCCCTCTGGCGTTCCACCCGCACATCATGGCAGACGCAAAGACAATCCCCTACACCTTCAGCCCAGGAGTGGGGGAGGGAGGAGGCCGCTGTGGCCCCACAGCCCCCTTCCAGGGCCAGCTGAGGTGACCCAACACTCTTCACCCATGCTTCATTTCCACGCTCTGTCCCGGCACCCCTCCCCCCCCGCCCCCTGCCCTGGCCTCCTGTGCCTCGGCCTCCCATGTCCTGGCCTCCTGTGCCCTGACCTCCCATGCCTGGCCTTCTGGGCTGGCCCCCATCTGCCGCTGCCCCCTGGCCCCCCTTCCTCGGGCCACCAGGCATGAGGGCGAGGTGGGAAGGAAGGTCCTGGCCTGCTCTGGCCTCCACTTCCTGTCTGCAGTAAACCCCTTTGAGCATCTGCCTGGGCCAGGCTCCTGCTGTGGAAAGTCCTGGGCCGCTTCACAAGCTTCTCACGTGCCAGGTCTCTACGCGCCAGGGCTAATGAAAGACTCTCAATGTGTAGCGTGCATTGCGACGGCTTGGGGAGTAAGCCAGAAACATAGACGGCTCTCCGCTCACGACCTCTGCCCTTCCCGGGTGGGACTTCCCGTGTGGTGTGGCAGAAGCCCCGCCTCCACCTTTGCGTTCCACGCCTTCCCACAGAACCTCGCCCGGCACTGTCTCTGCGGAGGTGCTGGATATGGAGGACAGCCCTGCCCAGAGCACAAGGCAAAGCCACGATGCTCTGTGGGCACAGAGGGGACTGCAGAGCCTGTGTGGGGAAGGATGCAGACGTTCGAGGTATCGTTCACTAGGACTGCTTGAGGTTCACAAACCCATCATCACCCAGATCCGATGCACAGGCCTGGCATCCGAGCAATGTTCCTTCCGTGGTCCTCACGGCCCTACTGAGACTCCACTGTGGAGCCACTGTGCTGGGTCCCGGTGATTGGGATGACAGGCCCCGTGAGGACCCCCTGGGCCAGGGCCGCCAGATGCCCATCCTGGGTGGGAGGTTAAAGAGACATTTACAGGACCCAGGAGAGGAGACTGCGCAGAAGCCCAGCTCACCAGCGATGGTGCCATGTGTTCCCGGCCTAGCCAGCAAAGGGCAAACCATCCCTGCAAATGAGCCAGCATCGATACATGCTGTGCACCCAAGGCACGTTGTGCACAGACCCAATGAGTGGCCCAAGAACAAAGCTCAGTGAGCAAAACAAAGCCTCACCTTTCTGTCCCTGCCCCGGGTCCTGTGTCTTGCCCGCTGGTGCCTTGTTCAGAGAGCCAAACCTCACAGTGCTACGTGAATATTCACTGGCATTTCCCAGGGTCTGAGTAGTCGCTGCGGGTCACAATTCTTCGTGAATAACGTTCATTTAATGCACCAGCCAATGTGAGCACTGAGGAACATGAAACCAGAAACGGTTCCGACCACAGAATTACCAAAAGCAACGCCGACTTCCACAGCAGCACCAGCGTCAGAGAGCTCAGACGGAAACGGTGTGGATGGAGAAGGAAATAAACCTCGCAGTACCATGTTGTCCCTTGGCCACCAGCTGACCGGGGAAGTTGTCCACGTCCAGCACCGTGTCTCCCCCAGGCTTCAGGGTACAAAGTGGCCTTGCTTCATGGAAGCCACCTCTGTCCCCTCGGCCCGCCGCCCCACAGACCCCAGGCCCCGGTCAGGACCTGGCCCTCAGCAGCATCTTGATGGATGTCACCCTCCCAGCGACCTCCCCCAGCTCTCCCTTCCTCGCGCTTCTGTAGGAAGTGCGTTGAGTTCATGCCTGATTCTCCTCACGCCTCTCCTCGTTCACGTCCCCCGTTCCGTCCCGCTTCACCCCACTCCTCTCAAGGACCCATTTCCTGATGTTCGTTTTGTTGAACGGTTTGCTATCTGGCCTGCTTCTTTCTTTCATCCCTTGGCTCTGTCCTGTCTCCTGCACTCACTGTGGCTGCCCTGGTCCTCACACAGGCCTGGAGGCTAGCCCCAGCCACAGGCACCAAGCGGCCTCACAGCCCACTGCGCACCTCGGTTAGAAAAAGGCTTCCGGGTCTTTCTGATCACGCAGTCACCTGATGACAGGTGTTGGGGAAGACTCGGGTTCTGGCAGCAGCAGGTGCTCAGGTGGCTGGAGGTACTCCAATGTTCTTGAGAACAGAAATGGGCGGGCGGCACCCGGGGCTCTGTGTCCGGGGTGGGTGTCACAGAGCCCATCTCTCCATGAGCCTCTGTCCTCAGATCATTGGAGGCAGAGAGAAGCGGAGAGGTGTGTGGAGAGCTGAGGCGCGGGCTGCGGCTGCTGAGCCCGGGCTGAGCGGAAAGGCGTTGCTGTGAGTGGGGGACCTGGGCCGCAGCTCACGTCTGCCCCTGCGAGGGGAAACGGAAAGAAAGGCACAGGCCGACCAGGGCCACACAGGCTGAGCCGTGGAACCGCCCAGACCACGAGGCTGAGTCACGCTGAAGGAGCTGCCGTGACCAGGGCAGTCTTGCAGCTCTGAGGCCCACACCCCCTCACGCCCCCAGTTGATGACCAATGGAGAAGCGATGTCATTGGCCGCACGTGTTATGAGAAGCCTCGCCGGGGGTCTGGCAAGTGCCGGGCCGTGGACAGCGTGACCCAGGCCTCCGGGCCCAGCAACTGCGAGTGGCATGGAGTGGCGGCCCATTAGCCGGGTAATGCCCGATCGTAAATCACAGGAGCAAGGCCTGCCTTCGGGACCAGTGCCTCCATGAACCCAACCCAAGCGCTCAGCCTGGCATTACCACCGGGCCCTCCAAACGCCCCGCCCCGGTGCTCCACACGGTTCCCAGGCCCTGTGATGAATCACTCGCCCGCCGAGCCGAGGCTGAGATCGAGAATGGCTCATGGGAACACCACAGATTACCGCAAACCCAGCCACTGCACAGCTCGACCATGCACCAGAAGGAGGTAGAGAGGAAGCCCAGCTTGTGTGGTGGGAGTGAAGACCTGGGTGGGAGGGGGCGGGTGGTCGGAGTGGATGGGAGAGCCCACCAGGAGCTGGGATGGGAGCCGGTGCTGCCTGTCAGGAAGTCTGGGACAGGTCTGCTTCCTGTGGCCCAGATGCCCTCCCCATAGCCTGCCCTCAGGGGGACATCGGGAGCCCCGCCTTCCTCCCATCTCCTCATACCCGCTGAGCACTCATCCAGGAGCGCTGTGGTCCGGGCCCAGAGATGACAGCCACGGCCCAGGCTGGCAGTCCCAAAGCCATGACCCGGCCCCACCCTGAGGTCCACTCCTGCCCAGCCGGAGCCCACAGTCTCACCCCAACGCTGCATGGAGTCCAGCCCACACAGCGTTCCCGGGCAGCCACGCAGGGCAGCAAGCCCAGCCCAGCCCCTGCAGAGAGACCAGCCCCGCCAAGTCACACACAGGGACAGACAGGCCCCAGAGGAGGGAAGCACGGATGCAGGACAGCAGTCCCTCACTCCCTCCGGCCGGCCGGCCCACCTCCCCATCCCTGGACCCCAGGCTTCCGCAGGAGCTGCGCAGTTGCACTTCCATTTCCCTGGGTAGCAGGGCCAGCGTGCACCCAGCCATCGTCCAAGGCCAGTCACCAGAACCTCAGCGCCCACACAGTTTGCTGTCTTGCAGTATCCGGGGCCTGGCGGGTACTGCCGGCTCTGTTCTCAGGCAGCCCGTGTGCCGGCTGGGTCCGGGGCTTCCCAGTGTGGGCCTGGATTCCCTCTGACCTTCACTCACTGCCCCTGGAGGCTGTGGAGCTCTAGTTACCTGACACCCACCCCCCTCCTCACCATGAAGGTGAGCCCAACTCCTATGGCTTCATCTTCTGCTACCACTGGGAAAGCGTGTGATTGGAGGGCAGGCTCTTAGGACACCATCAAAACAGAAAGCAGAGAGGAGAGGGCACAGGAGACCCCTCCTAGACCCTCAGGCCACGTCCATGTCCTCCTGACTGAGCTATGAGGTGCCCAGATGCAGAGCCACTTCTCTCCTTTCTGGAGAGAAGAGCGTTTGCGTCTCTAGGCTGCTGGGAGCTGCCTTCCCCTCCCATCCCCAGACCTCGGTTCCTCTTCCAGGCTGGTAAAGTACATTTCCCTCCTCTGAGCAGCCCTTCCACACAGCTGAGCCTCCCGCACTGCAGTCCTGAGTTTTATGGACTCCTATTTCACAACTGTAAGGGCCACTAGGAGCAGACCAGGCGGGGAGTGCTGAAGGCAATCCATTTCTCAGAAATTAATTAAGTTCTCTGGGTGTTTTTCAGGCGCTCAACCTTGTGATGCAGTCTCTGTAATTGGCACCATTCAGGATTTTACAATGGAGAACTCTGAGCGTTTTACTACACACAAGAAGAATAGTTCGGCCAGGAGGAATTCCAGCAGGAATTCCAGGACAAACTCAGATACTTCCAGACAAAAGGACTTCCTCCTTTTTCTTTTTTGGCTGAAACTTTACAGTGTAATTAAAGTACTTTAAGTGTGGGAGACCTTCTTGTGAATGGAGGGAACATTTTGTGAGGGAGGAAGTTCCCTCCGGCTCCCTCCGGCTTCCCTTCTCCCGCGACCTGACCCAGACCCAGGCGGAAGCGGCCACAGACCTGCCTCGTTCTGGTGGCCATGGATCCCTGCTTGTCAAACAGGGTCTTCCTGGCCTCCCTGGGACCCTTGGGTCCCCAAAGCCCTAGAAGAGTTGATTTTCCACTGGGGCTGGAGGTGGGCAGCCTGATGAAAGAGATGATTCTTCAGGTGGGGAGTGGAGGCAAGGGCCCCAGATCGTGTCCCCAAATTAGCCATTTTTTAGGAAGATGATAATGGACACCAACGGTCTGTGAGAAATCGAGGCCTCGGCTCTGGTCACTTCTGCGTTGGTCCCAAAATAGCTGCCCATTGGTGACGGCTTCTGCATTAACGTTCCCATCTCAATTCAATTACATCGCCGCGTATTTCTGGGCCGCTGGCTTAGCATGTGAGACTATAATTTTTAAATGATCCCCACCTCACATTCCATATTTAGGATAAAAATCAAGTAAGAAGTAATGAATGCCACCGTTTCTCCATGACCGGAGCGTGTAAGGCATTTGGTCTTTTAAATTCTTTATTGAGGCCAGGGAGAAGGCTGAGGGGAGGGCGGGCTTAGCAAATTACCAGGCAAACCCAGCCCCGAGCCACGTCTGCCTGGTCTGTGGGGCAGAACGACGCTGTCCTGGCTGTGGCCATGCACCGATGCTCGAAATGCATCTTCAGTTTGGAAGGTCTTTTAAGGCACTTCACAATTTACCGACAACTGTAAATCAGAGCGTTAAATTAATCACGTAATGAAGATGGCGCAGCTCACTTTTGTGATGCAGATGAGCTTATTTCCCGTCATTTGTGTGTGGTAAGCAGAACCTGTGCTTTTGAAACGAATAAAAGTCCTGTATTTAGGACAGAGGCTCCAAACCCATCCCCGTGTAATTCGCATCTGCAGCGTCCCGGGCGCTAGGGAAGGCCACTCAGCTGCCTCCTCTGGGGTGGCTGTGGGAGGCAGCACTGGGGTCACCTTCCACGGGCAGCACCAGAGCGGTGATCACAGAGGTGTCCTAGGCCAGCTTGTCCACTAGGAGACATCATGGGTAACTCAACTAGGCCTCCTAGGAGCCTGGTAGGCAGCAGGCAGGGCCACTGAACCAGGGTGGGCCCAGGGAGCACGTGAATGTCTTAAACCTCATAGGCCAGGAGTTTCTCAGAAAGCCCAGGAGGAGAGTGACACTGGCTTCATCTGGAAAAGCTGTTCCATATCCGACTCCCCAGCCTGCCCTGCCCACAGGCTGCATCCTCTCGGCTGCCAGGCTGTGGGCAGGGACACAGCTTGTACAGCCAACAGCTCAGCTAAACAGCATCCCTGTGCACCCACTCCAGCCTTCCACCCAGCCTGAGGGCCCTGGTGACCTCACAGGCCTTCCCGGAGCTCAGTGCCTGACCAGGCCTGACCAGGGGCCCCGCCACAGGCCTTTCCGGGGCTCAGTGCCTGACCAGGGACCCCGCGTCTGTTCTAGGCATCTAATGTACAGCACATCAAGGAGTGGATGGCCATGAGCTCTAAGTCTTCAGGGAATTCTGTCCTCAAACAAGATGGGAGGAGGATGAGGATGAGGAGCAAGAGAAGGAGGAGGAGGAGGAGGAGGAGCAAGAGGAGGCGGAGTTGTTCTGCCAGCTGGGTTCCCAGTCATGGGGCACCTGCCCTGGACCCATGCCCTGGCCTGGGCATTGAGTCACACTGTGAACTATGATCATCGACTGTGCATCAAGCTGTAATCTCTCCTTCACACTTCTCCCAGCTCTTAGGGTCTGTGTGTGATCCAGAAGCCGACACTGTGCTCTGTCCAAGTGCCTCATGCTGGTCCTGAGACCTGTGTTCCCCACGCTGGGCATCAGAAAGCAGAAGGCTGATGGACGAGAGCCTGACTCCCACTGGGACTCAGCCCAGCTCTCTCCGTGCCCCATCTTCCACCACCAACCCCCATAGCCATCTTCCCTGCGACCGGTGCCCAGTGGTGCTGGGCTTCCTGGATCTGAAGCAGAGTTGGTGTGGGAGGCTCCCCACACTGACGAGGGGACCCCAGTCCCCAGAGCTGAGCAGCCCTCATGGCAGCTGTCCCTGGGGGGCCCACGGAGCCCCCACCGTGAGAGGGACAGGACAGGCCCTGGCCCCATCCACCGGGAAGGAGCTCCTCAAGAGGTAGCAGAGCCGGGAGGAGGCATTCATTATGTATTCTTCTTTAATGGATATTCATTATTTTATTCATCTCATCCCGAAGCTGTGTAAATAAATGCACTGTGACTGGAGTCCTGCAGCAAAATGAATTATGAAATAATTTCCCAGGGAATGAACGTAGCATCCTGAGACGGCCCCGATGGGCGCCTCCCTGGCCGGGGACTGGTGGAGGCTGATGCGGTCCCGCCGGCCTCCAGCAGCAGCACACAACCAGAAGCAGGTCCTCATCTCCGGATGGACTTTCCAGAGCATTCCACAGGCGGGAACTTGGAGGGGGCCATTGTGGAACACACTCTGGGAGCGTCCTCCCTGACCCGGAGAGTCTCCATGCCTCCCTGTGACACACAGGCTGCTTCACACCAAGATCCTGATCATCCCCCGACTGTCCCCCCCAGCCCTGGAGTGCAGGCAAGACCCGTGTTCTGGGTCTGACCCTCACTGTGTCCACAGAGGCTCTTTGTCCCACACAGCCACACTGAAGGTCAGAGTTCAATGTGGGGACTTGGGGGAGAACAAGCCTTGAGTCCAGAGGACACTGCAGGGTCGTCAGAGCCCAGACCTACCCGTGAGATCTGGAGGATAGAAGCTGGGGACACCAGCGGAGTTGGGGGGTGAAGGCTCAGCAGGAGGTCAAAGGACGGAAACAGCTAGAACAAAGACGTGGGCCTGGGCATGTGAGCCTGAGCACAGTGGCAGGGTCCACTCAGCTGGACATGTGAGGACAAGTGGGGTCCAGTCAGCTGGACACGTGTGCTGAGGACAGACGGGGTCCAGTCAGCTGGACACGTGTGCTGAGGACAGACGGGGTCCAGTCAGCTGGACATGTGTGCTGAGGACAGACGGGGTCCAGTCAGCTGGACATCAGACGTGATTCTCGGCCAGGCCTGACCTGTGGGACAGCTCCAGGAGCAGGCTGCCCAGGCTGGGTAGGAAGGTCCTGGCAGAGAGGCTCCAGCCCCTCCACTCTGCACACTTCCCCGATGGTGGCCCAAGCTCGGCAGCTGCAGTGTGGGTCACAAAGCCGCTCCCCAGGGGCCGGCAGTGGAGTCACACACCGCACGGACTGAGCAGCCCCCGTGCCTGGGGTTAGCTATAATTTTATGGATAATAGATCATATCACACATGCGAAGAATTCATAATATGGAGATGAAGAAAAACAATTTATTAATGCTAATAAATCCTCCAATAAAACTTCCAGGAGGACCTATAGTGATAAATTGAATAATTATGAGCATAATTATGACTAACTAGAAGTATAATTTCATGCTAATGCAATAATAATGACACAAAAGCGTAGATCATGAATTTTAACTGCTTCGTTATTTCACATTTCCACAAGTATGGACCAAAAAAAGGCCTCTCAGAAATCTGATCAAATTACGGTTGACTGAGAAGAGAAAGTGCTCTTGGATTAAGTAGACATCGCTTTGATTATCTTTACTGGACTGCAAAATGGTCTTATGCTAATCAGGAGCTTGAAGACACTGAATTGGAGACAGAGATGTTCAATAGTGCAGCATGTTTCCGAGTCAAAAAGCCTTGGTCAGCACAGTGTCCCCTCACCCCGCACAAGGGCAGGCCAGCCACGAAAGACGACAAAACGGAGCTGCAGGTTGTGAAGGCCTCGGGGCAGGGGAATGAGCCCAGGCCAAGCGCGTGACGACAGGCCAGGTCCACTGTGAAGCTGACCTGGAGAGAAGGTGTGGACGGAAGGAGGGAGGCCAGACGGGGCTGGCTCTCTCCAGGCTGGACTTGGAGGGTTTGACCAGTGCGTCTCGTGCCACATAAAGCAGGCACTGAAGTTGCCAACAGGCTGTGAGAGCGCGTGCGCGCGCGCAGGCACACACACACACACACACACACACACACACGCACGCACGCGCACGCACGCACGCACGCACGCACCATAGGCCAGGCCCTGCCTGAGGGTCACAGGCTGAACTTATGCGTGACTTCCGGAGATGACCGGAGCGTCCTGAAGGCCCCACTGCCCTCCGTGGGGTCTCCCGGAGTGTGTATGCATTTCCGCCAGTGCCCAGGGATTTGCCTGGACTCTGTTCAGCCTTGCCCCCTCCAGGAGCACACAGATGAGATCCCCTCACATGGAAAGACTTCATCCACGCAGGCCTGGCAGGTGACGAGGTCACTCCAAGCCCCTTCCTCCCTGGGGTGAGACAGAGCCTCCTCCCTCCTCCTCCTCCTCCTCCTCCTCCTCCTCCTCCGCTCAGGCCAAGTCCTCCGCAGAGCCTGCAGCCTTCGCTCCTGGCTCAGACAGAGGGCTGCTGCTACCTGAAGCGGGCTCATTCGCACCTCTTTTCTGACCAGTGATGGTGAGAATCTTAGCTATTTGCATATCTTCTTTGGGTTGTGATTTTTTTTTTGCTGAGATGTTGTTTTCTTACTGAGTCTTGTGAGAGTTTTTTTTTTTTTTCAAAGATAAATTCTGGGTACAACTTCTTCACTAAATTTATGCCTTGTCTTTTTAGTCTATTAATAATCTTTTGAATATCAAGTTTTTAATTTTAATGAAGTCCAATTCATCAATGTTTTTCTTCAATGGATTTTACTTTTTGGGAATATATCTATGATTTATTTGCCTAAACCAAGAAGGCAAAATTTTTCCTATGCAAAGTTACAGAACTTTTATGATCTGCATTTTGTATTTTAGGCTATGGCCCATTTAAAATTAGGTATGGATTCAAACTCTTTATTTTTTGCATGTGTATATCCAAATGTTCCCAGCATATCTGGGAAGACTCCCCTTTTTTTTACTGAATCTCTTTGTGATTTTGTCAAAAATCATCTGTTCTTGCTTGTACAGATCTATTTCTGTGTCTCCTGCTCTGTTCTGCTCAGCTGTAGATCTATTTCTAAACCAGTCCACTACCTGATTCCCACCACGACACAAGCCATGAAATCAGGCCACAAGAGTCTGCCAGCCATGTCTCCCCATATTTCTCTGCTCTGAGCCATTTGGGATCTCCTAGGTCTTATGCATGCTTGTGAATTTCAGAATCCGCTGGCTGGTTTCTAGGAGACTGCTGGGTACAATCTGGGCTGGAAATGTGCAGCATCTGTGGGTCACAGGAGAGGCAGCACCAACGTCACAGCAATCCTGAGTGTTCCGACCCACCAGCTCCCGTCTGTGTTTCACTCTTTAATTTCTCCAAGTGATGCCAGATAGTTTTCAGTGCACAGCTCTTACAAATCTGGTGTCACGTTTGTGCATACGTATTTTACAGTTGCAGTACCACCGTCGATTGTACCATAGTTTCTGCTCTTGTACTATATGTATAGAATGGGTAATTGACTTCTTATTTCATGTGGTATCTTTAATAGTGTGAAAGTCACTTCAGAATTCTAGTAGCTTTCATGTAGAATCCATTAGATTTTTTTTCTGAACAGACTTTCTTCCCATCCCTGGAGCTATCTTTACTTCTAAACAGTGTGTGTGCGAATGTGTGCATGTACAACTACATATGTATATGTATATATGTATATGTGTGGGTTCATTACATATTGTTCCTTCCATGGTTTGTCAATCCTGCTCTACCCTGAACAAAAACAGTGGAAGTAGACATCTTTGTCTTACTCCTCCTTCACCTCTGAGCATGATGCTAATCTCATCTAAGTTTCACATAGACACCTTTGATCCATGTAAGCAATCTCCCTCCTTGTTCTACTTTGTTGAGAATTTCTACTGTATAGAAATCTTCCATTTTGTCAGTGTTTTTCCCCTTGGCATTGGTTGAGATGACTGTATGCTTTTACTTTGTTTGATTGCTAATATAGTCAATTGCATTAATGTATTTTCAGACATTAAACAAACCTTACATTCCTGGATTCAGTCCCACGTGGTAATGGCTTGCCCGTTGTTTTTAAGAGGAGCCCATCTGTACTTGGTTCCGTAAGGACTGTGTGCTTGTCATCTTTGATGACATCTTTGACCAGCTGTTCAGAATCGCCACAGCTTCTTCCTTCTTGGCGGTATGTGGGGCTTAGGGAGTCACCTGCCCCTGGCTTTTTCCTGATGGACTGAGAATCATTACTTCTACAAAGCCTTCTCAAAGACACAGACGTGGGCTCTGTTGCTGTTCTACATCTTTTGCTTCTTCTTTTATTGTCCTCTACTCTTAGCCAGTGATTGGTTTTCTCCTGGCTCGTTAGGCTGACCTGATCTTCTTACAGTTTCTGGGGCAGATTCGCTGAAGGTCTTTCTTCTTCCTTCCTGCAGGTCCTCTTTGAGATCTGCTTGGCGCAATCCGACAGGCTGGGCTATGGGGACCTTTTGTTTTATTTCCCGTCTGATTTTTCTCTTTGCCAATGTGGTTGCCTGTTTATGCATTTTCTGTTTCTCATCCACCTGGTTTCTTTTCTCTTGGCATCTATTAGTGGCACAAAGAGGTTCCACTGCCACATTTTCAGCCATGCGAAGGTTGTGCTTTGTTCAGATGAAACCCATCTACCACCGTCCGCACAGCTATTTAGAAATGTGTCATTTCCTTTCCAAATATTTGGAGTTTTTTTTTTCAGGAATCTTACTGCTTTCTAACTTGATTCTATCATGCTCAGAAACAGCATTTGTATGATGTAAATCCTTTTATATTCACCGTGACTCATTCAGGATCCATAATACAGTCTGTGTTTTTTCATGTTTTGTGTACATGGAAAAGAATGAGCACATGTTGTTAGAGAAAGTATTGTCTAGATGCCGGGCATTGAGGTCAGATTGTGTGGTTGTGGCTGACCTTCTGCCCACTTCCTCTCTGACTACAGAGAAGAGAGCTGAAATTTCAGACGGTAACTGTAGGGGTTGTTTTTTTTTAATCCTTCCTTTTTTCAGTGTTTGACTTTTTGAAGCTTTCTTGTCTTAGGAGTGTTACGTGAGCTTGGAGAATTTACCTGATCATCATAACATGATATTACCTCCCGTGACAGTCTGCTTCTGATGCTGTTGGCCTGTTAGCACAGGCCTTTCCCTAACCTTAGCATTAGCATGGAATTTGTATGTGCACCTCCATGACCCCAGAGCTCCATTTGAAGTAAATTTCCTGTAGAGTCTCACTTTTTTTTTTGGGGGGGGAGGTGGTCATGGGACTTGAACTTTGGGCCTGGGCACTGTCCTGCAGCTCTTCAGCTCAAGGCGAGCGCTCTACCACCTGAGCCACAGCACCACTTCTGGTTTTCTGGTGGTTTATTGGAGATAAGAGTCTCACAGACTTTTCTGCCCAGGCTGGCTTTGAACCTCCATCCTCAGATCTCAGCCTCCTGAGTAGCTGGGATGACAGGTGTGAGCCACCAATGCCTGGCTGAGTCTCACTTTTTAAACTAGCCTATGGCTGCATTCCGATCATTCACATTTAATGGTGAGCGCTGACACAGCTCTGTCTGCCATGGGAAGAATTTCCCCTGGTCCTGAGTGGGTGGCTCCCTTCCTTGTTCCTTTCTGGTTTCTTTTGGATTCAATGGTTGTTTTTTTAGTGCCTTGCCCCTCCCCTGTTGGCTGAAGTCTCTGGTGTGTGCTTCCCACGGTTGGGGTGGGCTTTGTACCGCACACACTCATTCACTTCTTTAAACGATAGGCCACTGCTTCACAAGTAATGTGAGAAATCAGCAATTCTTCTTCTCACATGTCCTTTGTGTTTGGGTCATAAAGTTCACCTTCATGTACTCTCTAAATGAAAGACAGTATTGTGAACAACTTCTCCCAACAGCCTGATGAAATAGTGACTTAATTGAAATGGGTTGGTAAACTGGAAAATCTGGATTTTTAAGTCATAAGAGTGGGCATCTAATAGATTTCCTATCCCATCCAGGGAGCTGCCATGGGCCAGTCAGCGTGTTCAGCCAGGCGGTGGTGGCAGAGGAGCGGCTGGCCAGCAGCAGCTAGAGGCCTCTCTCCAGCTGTCTCTACCAGGGCAGAGCCCCGGGACTGTCCCTCCATCCAGGATGGGCAGGAAGGAGGGCAGGCAGGTAGGCAGGCAGGCAGGAAGGGAGGAAGGGAGGAAGGCAGGAAGGCAAGAAGGCAAGAAGGAAGGAAGGAAGGAAGGAAGGAAGGAAGGAAGGAAGGAAGGAAGGAAGGAAGGCAAGAAGGCAGGAAGGCAGGAAGGAAGGAAGGAAGGAAGGCAAGAAGGCAAGAAAGAAGGAAGGAAGGAAGGCAGGAAGGAAGGAAAGAAGGAAGGAAGGAAGGCAGGAAGGAAGGTGGGCAGGAAGGCAGGAAGGAAGGAAAGAAGGAAGGAAGGAAGGAAGGAAGGAAGGAAGGAAGGAAGGAAGGAAGGAAGGAAGGAAGGAAGGAAGGAAGGTGGGCAGGAAGGCAGGAAGGCAGGCAGGAAGGAAGGAAGGAAGGAAGGAAGGAAGGAAGGAAGGAAGGAAGGAAGGAAGGAAGGAAGGAAGGCAGGCAGGAAGGCAGGCAGGAAAGAAGGCAGGAAGGAAAGAAGGCAGGAAGGAAGGAAGGAAGGAAAGAAGGAAGGAAGGAAGGCGGGCAGGCAAGCTGCTGGGAGTCATATTGAGAGTCACCTAAAAGGACAGCCAGGTTACAGGAGAATGAGCAGAGGGGAAGAGGAGGCGCTGGCTAAAACCAAGCTTAGAGGTATGGACACTCCATTTTCTGATCTAAGACCACCTTTCCATGGCAACTGACCACGTCCTCCCGACTGCCTCCGTGGACAGGAAGTGACCACGTCCTCCCGACTGGCTCCAAGTGAGCAGGAAAGCCGAGTCCCCGGTACTTTATCCACAGTGCAGCAAACCACGCACCTGCTGTTATTTTGGAGAAACATGCATCCACGCAGCGGTGCCCCTGCGCTCACTGGCCAGTGCCGCTGCCCTGTAAATATGTCCAGAGCCAGCAGAGACTGGTGCGGTGTCCGTGCTCTGTGCCTCTGCAGGCCTCACAATCCCCCCAGCTTGCACTCACTCAGGAGCCGCGCTGGCTGTGCGATGTGGGCCCTGCTGGGCTGTATCTATCACCACAGCTGTGACTGCACACGGATCAGCTCGTGTTCACACGGGCAAGTGCCATTGGTGTCTCTGGACATCTCTTACACGCGTAGCCCACAGTCCCACAGATAAATAAGCCTCACAGTGCAGCCTCACGCAGGGACTCCATTTGGGAAGGGGAAGAAGAAAAGATCTGCCAGCCCCCAGGAATGGGAGCACGCCTAGAACAGGCTACCAGGACATGAGGCCCAACTAGAGATTCACCCAGCTGGCAACTGAGATTGAGTCCTGGTGGCCTTGAGGATTAGGAGCAGGGAGGAAAGTTGGGTGGGGGGGTGAGGTCCGTGCAGGGGCCACTGTGTCTGCACCGTGCTCTGCCTGGTAGCAACTTCAGGGAAGCACATTAACAGTCAGCTGTGTTGCACCTTTAAGAAGGAAGAAATATGGTGCACACATGCTATGCCTCAACAAACGTGGATCTAGTTCACACACACACACACACACACACACACACACACACACACACACACACCACAGGACAGTGCGTGCTCTGCTGTATGGTTCTGACCTGCAGGAGCAGCAGGTCTTAAACAGGATTGCAGATGGCCGGGCGTCACACCTCTATACCATGCAGTATCCCACAAAGAAGAAATGGCGACAATTAAAACCCGCATGTTCATGCTCACATCTCTGTGACCCACAGCTACAGGATTTCAAGAAAGACAACAACGGCACGCCAGTTCTTTATTCTGTCCTTTCTCCTCCTGGTTAATTGGCCCGTGAAAATGGAATGAAGGCCGTGCTTCCCTTCTGACTCTTGGGAATGTTTCTCTTCTCCCTCAGGGGCAGGGCGCCCCTCGGTGGTCAGACAAGCGAGGTAGATTCCTTGGGGAGCAGCAGGACTCACAGGGGGTCAGTGGGGCAGGAACGTGGGGGTCTCAGGGCCCCTCCCGGCCTCTGCCCGCTGCTTTGCTGGGGCCCTGGCTGGTTTCTGGCTGGCTGCTCTCCGGCGAGGATGCCCCAGGACTGGGGGGCTTCGTGCCAGATGCCCCCCCAGCCCCAGGACACAGCCCCTCTGCTAAACTCCCCACAGCCCACTTCTTCCACCTGCTCCTGTCCAGAGCCTGCCAGGGCCAGTCTCCCAGCCCAGCAGCTCTCTGCTGGGCTGAGCCAGAGTGAACCCTCACAGCAGGGTCTCCAAGAGGTCCACAGAGAAGACCCTCGGTGAAGCCTGCCGCGGGACCCGCTCCCCACACCTGCAGGGCAGAGCCACGGCCGCCTGGCAGCAGCTGGAGAGCAGCAGAGAAGCCCCAGCCGCGGTGCGCTGCCTTTGAAACACAGAGCGGCCGGGAGCCAGGGACCAGCTGCTCCTCAGACAGCCGACGCCCCCAACGCACCCAAACCCCACAGCCACACTTCCGGAACTGTCGGTGCGGGAGCACCAGCGGCCCTGCTGTGGCCACCGAGCCCGGTGGACCTCAACAGACAGGACACAGGAAGGGTCAGTGGCCGGCCCGCCTCAACACTCCTCCCAGATGCTCACACACGCCCCCCACTGTAACATGGGAGCCATCTGCTCAGATGATGCTAAGTGGCAGCACTCACACCTCATGGGAGAAGTGAAGGAAAGAAAGGACTCCCTGAGAAGAGTGTTGAGCCGTCTAGAACTTTCCAGAAGTCAAGAGAGCTCAGCAGCTTGAATCAACAAAGCGATCCATGCTGTCTGTAAGGAAGGCTCCTGCAGTGAAGAGTGACTGTTTCCCCAGTGCACTGACCTGAGCAGTGACTGCTTGTCCATGAGCAGAACGTAAGGAATTTACCAGGAACACGGGTGGAAGGAGGGAGCGCATCTGTGCTCCGGAGAGAATTCACTTCATGAAGAGGTCCCAGGACATCTGGCCTTTACAAGTGGCCCCCAAGTGCTGGGGCATGGGGAGCTCAGTGGACAGACCCGAGTGCTGGGGTGTGGAATGCTCAGTGGATCTGAGTGCTGGGGTGTGGAATGCTCAGTGGATCTGAGTGCTGGGGTGTGGAATGCTCAGTGGATCCGAGTGCTGAGGTGTGGAGAGCTCAGGGGATCTGAGTGCTGAGGTGTGGGGAGCTCAGGGGATCTGAGTGCTGAGGTGTGGGGAGCTCAGTGGATCTGAGTGCTGGGGTGTGGAATGCTCAGTGGATCTGAGTGCTGAGGTGTGGGAAGTTCAGTGGATCTGAGTGCTGGGGTGTGGAATGCTCAGTGGATCTGAGTGCTGGGGTGTGGAATGTTCAGTGGATCTGAGTGCTGGGGTGTGGGGAGTTCAGTGGATCTGAGTGCTGGGGTATGGAATGCTCAGTGGATCTGAGTGCTGGGGTGTGGAATGCTCAGTGGATCTGAGTGCTGGGGTGTGGAATGCTCAGTGGATCTGAGTGCTGGGGTGTGGAATGCTCAGTGGATCTAGTGCTGGGGTGTGGAATGCTCAGTGGATCTGAGTGCTGAGGTGTGGGAAGTTCAGTGGATCCGAGTGCTGGGGTGTGGGGAGTTCAGTGGATCTGAGTGCTGTGGTGTGGAATGCTCAGTGGATCTGAGTGCTGGGGTGTGGAATGCTCAGTGGATCTGAGTGCTGGGGTGTGGGGAGCTCAGTGGATCCGAGTGCTGGGGTGTGGGGAGTTCAGTGGATCTGAGTGCTGGGGTGTGGAATGCTCAGTGGATCTGAGTGCTGGGGTGTGGAATGCTCAGTGGATCCGAGTGCTGGGGTGTGGAATGCTCAGTGGATCTGAGTGCTGGGGTGTGGAATGTTCAGTGGATCCGAGTGCTGGGGTGTGGGGAGTTCAGTGGATCCGAGTGCTGGGGTGTGGAATGCTCAGTGGACAGGGAATCCAAGGACGGGGCGGGAACCTGGCCCTGACCGCATTCCTAAAGGAATTTAATGTGCTAGTATGAAGTTTACCTGGAAAGGGAACAAAAGGCCAACAACAACGCTGTGATGGAAGGTTCCTAGAAGGGATGATTGCACCCCAGAGCCCTGAAGTCAACACGGGAAACAACGGAGGCACTAGCCCCATCTGAGCCAGGAAGAGGTGGCGCAAGCCTAGGCAGCCGCACTCCGGGACAGCGAGACCAGCACTGGTGACCGCAGCCTGGGCCTGGCTGCTGAGGACGGGGCCTCGGGCTCCAGGGAGGGCCTCGGTGACGGCAGGTCACAGCGGTGCACTGGGTTCCTGCCAGGTGACCACGCGGCCAGAACATCGCCGTCCTCAGGAGCTCGACCTGCCTGCACCCTGAGCTTGGCAGCTGCCACCAGAGCGGGGGCACTGTGGCCTGGGACGTGGTGACGGCAGCCTGGCTGGCTAAGACTGTGGTCCAGCCATGGCGTGGCATTCGGACAACTGTGACCTATTTGAGGGAAACGGGTCAATGAGAAATCAGGGCAAGCCAGGCACTAGGGCTCATGCTTACAATCTTAGCTACTCCAAGGCTGAGATCCAGAGTATCCTAGTTCAAAGCCAGCCCTACCAAAATGAAAAGGAAATCCAAGAGAATCCATCTCCAATATACCAGCAAAAAGCCATTGCTGGAGGTATGGCTCAACTGGTAGAGCACCATCCATGAGCAAGAAAGGCGAACAAGAAAGCCAAGGGAGCACAGGCTCTGATTTTAAACCCCCGCAGTACCAAAACCAAGTCAAACCAAGCAGGAAGTAGTAGCTCATACTTGTCATAGTAGCTACTATGGAAGCTGCTATTCAGAGGACTGTGATTCCAGGTCAGCCTGAGACCCCCGTTTCAACCACGAGATGGATGCAGTGGTGGTGCACCTGTCATCCCACGTACGCGGGAAGCGTAAGTGGTGGACCACGGGCCGGTCCACTCAAGGCACGCTAGAAACGGACAGAAGGGAGGCTGGGGGCAGAGCTGAAGTGTCCAGCAAGCACAGCCCCGCTGCAAACCCCAGTACAAACCACCCGGAACACAAAGAACAAAGGCAAAAGATGAAAGTCAGACCACGGCCTCCCCACAAATCTTTAATGGGCTTTATTAAAGTTGCATTTTCTCGTCCTGTGTGTGTCTTCTAGAAGATGTTACATGAAGCTCAAACAACCAGAGCAGCTGGGTGACCGTCCTCCGGAGGGGGCTAGGACCAGGTGTCCGTGCCCGCCCCCCCCCACGCTGCCTGGGGAGGAGTCCCCACCCGTCCCTCCAGCCCTGGCCAGGGGAGGCCCCTCCAGTCTGCATACCTGGGTACCGTGCCCAGGCTTCGGCTCCCACTGCTGCAGGTTTCTTTCTTTGAGTCCTCTCGGTATTTTGATGGGAAACTTGGATGGGCTGTGCAGGAAGCTGAGAGCTGGATATTCTCAGAGGAAAAGCCCTCGAGTTTCCCACTCTCTCCCACAGCACTCGGCTTCCTCCTCCACCGTGTCAGACATGCCAGCTCTCCCTCGGCACCCGCCACACACCACCATTGCTGAGGCGTGGAGCAGGTGAGCCCTGCCACTGTTCCTTCGTGTGGATTCATGGTTTTGAAGATTTCCCACAGGTTTCCGGGAAGGAGCTGTATCCCCAGAGTAGCCATCATTATGTGGCAGTGTTTAAAAGTGTCTCCTCTCCAGCCTGGGCTGGCCCCTGGGTTCAAGCCCTGCAGCGTGAAGAGATCAAGGACAGCAGAGGAAGCGTCTGTTCCTGACACCGGAGATTAATAGCCAGCACAGAGAGTCTAGTCAGCCCAAACAAGTCTGCCACATTACCGATGACCCCTTCCTCTATTCCAGTTCTGCTAAGAAAAAGACTTCATCTGATTCATTGTAATTATTCTCCAGAAATGATCCATTTTCCATGAAAATGTGCATAGGGTTTATTTCATTCTGGAAAGTCATTACTTTGTCATGAGAAATTCTAAGTATCCCAGCACACAGTGGAATTAACTTCATCCTTAATCACAGAGAAAAGAGTCATTACACCTACATGTGGGGCGCCGTCATTTGAACTACAAAGAACCCTTACCTTCTTTTCTCTAAGGGTGAGATCCCACTGTGCCAGCCCTGTAAGGAATTTGGGTCATGGCCAAGTGGCCTCCGATAGGCCTTGGCTTCCAGACAGCTCCAGGAAAGAGGCTGCATGGAGGCGGGCATCAAGGCCGGTGAGGTGTGCCATGAGGGCCCGAGAACACCTTCCCAGGTGAGGCCACTCGGAGGACCTGCGCTGGAGAGCCTGCTTCCAGGCCCACCCTGCGATCGGACCTGTTCCCCAGTCCTGTTTCACCAGAGTCTCTATATCTTTCATTCTTGTTTTCATGACACGCAGAGGGTCTCTGTTTCCCGCACTCAGGGAGTGTAAACTGAGCACAGGGCCTCGGGCTGCCCAGACAGTGGCTGGCAGGCCCACAGCCGCTCTCTTGGTGCCAGATCTCCATGGCTTCTGTGGCTCTCCCACGCTGACCCACCAGCGAGTTGGGTGTGCAACCTGGACGGGGTGCACCGCGCCTGCCTGGGGCCCCGTTCTCCCTCGGCCTGTGGGGCGGCGGCGACGGCGGCAGCGCTCTGCTCTGCATGGTACTTCCCCCGAGCTCTCCCGGGGGAGGCCAGAAGAATCACTCCGAAAACAGTTTCACCTCTATTAACGACTCACTCTATAAAGACAATGTCAGACTTCATCAGGAGATAGAGGCGTGGTGATGCGAAGTCAGATGGAGAGGAGCCCTCTCAATTCCCAAATGCCACTCTGGGAAAAACAACACTGGGCTCAGGAAAAAGCTAAACTACAAGAAAAGCCCAGGCACAAAGTGACATTTACAAGAATTGATGACAGACCTCTAAAAAGCCTCTGTTCAATTACCTGCCGCTGGTGCCTGGACTGGACCCGGAGCGTCTCCCAGCGCTCTGGTTCTGAAATGTCTGTGCCTGGCGGGGCAAGGGCGGGGCTCGGCCTGGCTGCACCGGGATGGCCCGAGTGTGAACACGCAGGTTCCTTGCACACTCACGGAACCCACAGCCCCGTCATGCCCCGCCAGCCTCTGAGGTGGGTTTCATCAGGTGAATTAAACCTCACGCAGCATCAGCCCTCTAAAACCACAAGGCACCCAGCCGCGTCTTCTTGAACGGGCATTTTCCTGCATTCACGGTGCTGCAGAAGGAAACTCTCCTTCACCTTCCCATCTGCCCTGGCCCATGCCGTGACCTCAGCCCTGTCATAAGGCTTAAAGAAAGGCCTGTGAGCGGCGGCCAGCACCAGGGAGGTGGCTCTGCTTTGTTTCAGCCACAGCCTTGGGTAGCCTCCACCTCTCACGTGACCTACCTTCACGCTTGCCTGAGAGAGGAGACAGGACGGGAAGGTCTGAATCCTGGCCCGCTGGGCAGTCAGGGTCCCAGGGAGGTGTCCACTGGTGTCCACCGCGGTGGGCACCTGCCAGGGCCTGGTCCCAGACCCTTGCCCTCCTGCCACACAGCACTTCAAGAAGGATGACGCAGAGGATGGAAGGCAGGCAGGTTCCTCCACTGGTACGGGGATGGGAGCCAAGCACACGACCAGGTTCCAGCCGTGGAGCCCAGCCCAAGGCTGCTGACCCAGACTCCCCACCGCAAAGGCCTCCGCCACCACCGCTGCTCTGGTCAGGACTGCAGGTGGGTGGGGGCTGGAGAAGGGACGGCTTCCCGGGCGGCACCATGGGAGCCGGCTGCTCGGGAGCCAGAGTGGCCGGCTAGAAGCGGAAGCCAGCACGGACAGTCAGGAAGTATGTGCATCCATCTCCAACTGGCCCCAACTTGGATGAAAGGACAAAACTTAAAGAAACTGGACCTGGCCAGCCAGCGGCTGGGAGGGCCGGGCTGGCTGCACAGTTCCTGAGCAGATTTCTGTTCTCACGGGGGGTCTGGTCCCATCCACTCACACACCCAGCCCCCAGGCTTCATCATCCACTTTCATTCCTTTCCGGTAACATTTGAAAATATCACCGCAATTTCAGATGGGGAGTTAGCATTCTCATTAGCTCCATCTATTGCATGCAGTTTTATAAATTGGTCTCCATCTTTGTGAGTGTTGAGCATGCTTTCTACTTTATGAGAAATCCTTCTTCAGCATCATTTTATATGGGCGCAATATTACTTTTTATGAGTGTGGTGTTTATGAGTGAGTTTAGCCTAATACTTAAGTTGTTTCTAATTTCCATTATTATAAACAACACTGCAGTGAACATTCTTAGAGATGAATCTTTGCATAATCCACTACCAGATCTGTCAATAGTGCTTTAGGTTAAAGTTCCTTGAGAAGAATAAAAGGGGGACAGGAAATGGCAGGACACTCTCTGGCCCTTAGTGCATATTTTCACATCTCCTAGTGTGGGGGGGCATGTAAATCTATATAGCATTGTATGAAGTGCTGCCATCTGGGCTTAAAAGCCGCCATCTTCTTAAAGTTCAAATCCCTCGACTTCTCAGAACATGCAGCTGACTGGTGTCAGAGTCTGCATCCACAGAAGGACGTGTGCTCTTCCAGACGGGGGCTCTCTGGTATGCCCCCCCCGAGTCTGCACCCTCTCCTCCTCTCGGACAGCAGCCCCAAGTCTGGGCCTTGAACATGGCTCAGGTGATGGCCCTCAAATGATGCTGATGCTGACGCTGCTCCTGAAGAAGGGGTCTCTCCACCTCCCGGGTCTCCTTCTTCCCCGGGGGTGACGCTGACACTACCAAACAAGAGAAGGTAGGATAGCTTTTGGATGTCTTAGAAATTAAAGAACAGATTGTTCATGTTGGAAATACGATGTGTATTTATGCCCAAATCTACATCCTCTGCCCTCTGTCACTGGGTTAACCAAACATCCCAGGGGGAATCATCCAACTCAGGAAGATAAACCCACAGGAGCCCCAAACACAGCACCTGCAGGCAAGCCAGAAGGAATGGGAGCCGTGCTGATCCGAGTCCCATGTTCTCGGCATGCGTTCAGTCAGGACTCACAGCCAGGTCTGCTGAGCCAGGCTTCAGGGCCGCGGTGGGCCTGGAGTTTGCCTTGGTGGTGTCTCTTCCTCTCCCTGCAGGGAGAAATCTCACCAGCCCCTAGCCACGAGGCGTTGGCAGTGGGCCCCAGAGGCCACGTCCGCTCCTGGTCTCCGGGGAGCACAGGCACCCGTGCTCCCACACCCAGCGGAAGCCTGCCGTGTGCCGCTCCGGCAGACGGGATCTCCCCTCCGCAGTGCTTCCGGGGTCCAGCATGTCACCAGAGAGACGTCGACACTTCGGCGTGTTTCCTGCTCTGGGACGGTTCTTGCTGAGTGACACCTGCGAGGCTGCGTGCGAAAGCAAACTGTGAGTCTTCACCGGGCGCCCGCCGTCTGCCTGGTGGAGGCTGAGTCGCCGTCTGTCACCAGCTCCAGAGACAGGGCCTTCTCAGCACCTGGAGAGGAGCGGCCGACAAAGGCCCTGGGCTGGGGCCACGGGTCTCCCGCAGGCCCTGCTGTGACCCTGGCGCTGACTGTCGCTGTGCCCCACACAGGCCACTGCAAGGCTCACTTCCCGCTCAAAGCAGTCCTCAGACCTGAACACAAATCAGGCTCCCAGTACCAGCTTAGAAAACCTTTTAGAAAAAATAAAGAACCCTACGGTGCACGGTGGTTCACATCTATTATCCTAGAGAACCCTACTGTGTGCAGTAGTTCACATCTATAATCCCAGCTGATCAGGAGATGGAGATCATCAGCAGGATCACAGTTCAAAACTGGCCTATAGTCTTTGGGACACCATCTCAGCAAGTAAATTGGATGCGAGAGTACACTTGTAAACACAGCTATAGAGGAAGTAAAGCTAGGAGAATCGTGATCCAAGGCCAACCCGGGGCTGACCCTCTCTGAAGTAACTAAAGCAAAAAGCATGTTGAAAGAGTGGCTCAAGTGGTAGAACATCTCCCTAGCAAGCACAATACCTGTGTTCAAACCCTAGTACCATCACCTCAGCAAACCCACACACAGCAGATTCAAGTCAGAAACTCCAGCTGGACCCAAAGCGAAGCTTTCCTTCTGGATCTCAATTCTGTCAGCACACGACGTTCATGTTCCCGTGGGGTTTTCTGCCTTCAATAGGTGCGTGAGGGTGTCTCCACTGGGGGGAACTCCCTGCCTGGGTGAGACGGGAACTCCCGAGTCCAGCCAGGCTCCCGGCCGCACCTGTGCCCTCTGACAGGTCCACAGCCCAGCCCCAGTTCACCGACACAGGGAAACGTGTTCCCCACGAGGCATGGAAGGAGGAATCTGACATTCTCTAGATGCCAGTTACACCTGTCACACTAACAATGCACCGGCTCCGAGCCTGCTCCAGGCCTGGCCCAGCACTGATGAGTACAGGGCAGGAGGGCTGGCTGTTCACCCAGAACATTCCCCCAGCAGCCTTGGTCTCAGAGGACACAGGCCCATGAACAGCCCCGAGGGAGGCAGGGATCACGTGTCTGGATAGCTACCTGCCCCCAGGAGAGGGGAGCTACGGGAACTGACAGCTTGCCTGGACCTGCAGATCACACCAGGAGTTACCACATCTGACTCTGGTTCTTTCTAGTGAATACAGCTGTTCAGAAGATCTCCCCCAAAACAAGCGCTCACCAATAAGATGGAGAACTCTGTCGCTGCAGACGTGACCCAAGGAGATCGCTTTCCCGCCGTGCACAGAAATTTTGAGATTATTACGAATAATCACTGGAATTCTATGGGTGCCGTCACTATGACATCTCAAACTTGTCAATTGCCTTGAAAGTCATGGGGTAGTTGAACTCCACATAGGAGTACAACTAACATTGCTGGGGGGAATCCGCTCACAGGCAGCGAGGAGGTGTGGAAACGTGCTAGCCAAAACAAATTGTGCAAGTTCCTCCGAAGTTTCAGCCCATGCCGAGAACACAGAGCTCTCGGGGCCTTGTTACCACATCACTGGGAGGTGTTTTTGCAGTGTGCAAATGGGGAGATGGTAATTAAAGAGAAGACGGTGTAACCCCATTGCTGACAGCCAGGGTCTGTGGCTGTTAACAAGGTCCAGCCAGGAATCAGCTGCTCTCCTGTCTAATTGCTGTCAGAAATGAAGGTGTGAGCTCAATTTCTATAAAACAAAAACAGTTTGGGTTCAGGTTCTCCAGTATTTAATTGGATTGTCTCAGGCAAGTCTACACAGAAGGTCAGCCACGTGAGTTCCTGGGGAGCCCTGTCCCCCGGCTCGGGCAGCCATGCGCCCCAGCTTCTGTGCCACTGCCGGCGCCCTGTCCGGTCCTGCAGCTCACTGCCGGCGCCCTGTCCGGTCCTGCAGCTCACTGCCGGCGCCCTGTCCGGTCCTGCAGCTCACTGCCGGCGCCCTGTCCGGTCCTGCAGCTCACTGCGGGCGCCCTGTCCGGTCCTGCAGCTCACTGCCGGCGGTCCTGCAGCTCACTGCCGGCGCCCTGTCCGGTCCTGCAGCTCACTGCCGGCGCCCTGTCCGGTCCTGCAGCTCACTGCGGGCGCCCTGTCCGGTCCTGCAGCTCACTGCCGGCGCCCTGTCCGGTCCTGCAGCTCACTGCGGGCGCCCTGTCCGGTCCTGCAGCTCACTGCGGGCGCCCTGTCCGGTCCTGCAGCTCACTGCGGGCGCCCTGTCCGGTCCTGCAGCTCACTGCCGGCGCCCTGTCCGGTCCTGCAGCTCACTGCGGGCGCCCTGTCCGGTCCTGCAGCTCACTGCGGGCGCCCTGTCCGGTCCTGCAGCTCACTGCGGGCGCCCTGTCCGGTCCTGCAGCTCACTGCCGGCGCCCTGTCCGGTCCTGCAGCTCACTGCCGGCGCCCTGTCCGGTCCTGCAGCTCACTGCCGGCGCCCTGTCCGGTCCTGCAGCTCACTGCCGGCGCCCTGTCCGGTCCTGCAGCTCACTCCTGGCTTCCGTTTTCTGTCTCACTTTGTTCTGTGAGGGCATGCTATGTGGAAGGACACCTGTTTACCAGGGAGGAATTAATTGTAGCTTTGATGACACAGTCATATTCCTTATAATATTTTTTAAAATAAACTTACTGAACTGTCCATATGAAAAGCAGTTGTCGACAGCCCCCCCCCAAAACCACCCTGTATGCGTCCCCTGGGAGTCTCCAAGATCCACCCGGGCCCCGAGAGCCATTGAAGAGGCAGGCGCAGCTGTGCGCCCCAAGGAGCCCGTACCCAACTTCTCTCCCATGCCAGGACTGGGCACGGGCTCAGCCCAGTGTGTTCTGGAACCTTCCACCCACACACCCTTCAGCTGGACCTTCCTGGTGGATTAGATGGGTCTGCCGGGCCCGTTCTAACCTTCACGTGGCCTCCTCAGTGGACGTCTGGGATGGAGGATGGACCCAGCTCTGGACACAGCAGAAATCACAGGTGGTGATTTCTGGGAGTCAGCCACCACGTGTTGGTCTCTTCAGGACACAAAATCGTGCTGCCCTGCCACGTGCCCGGACAGCAGTGCCATGTTCAGTGACAGAGATGTTCGCTGTGTGTCTCGTGAGGGGAAGACAGGAGAGGTGTGGAAAGGCCTTGGCTTGAAGGGTTGGAGGGAGACGCAGGCATCGGCGGTGCAGGCAGACAGGAAGGGTACTTCTGCTTCTCCGAAGCATTTGTACAGAGCTTGAAGTTCTGGGACCAGGTAGCTCCTCGTCCCAGAATCCCTGTGCTTGTTTATGGCTCTGAAATTGTAGTGGGGCTGGGCCTTGACTTGGACTCGGGCAGAGGACACTGGGGCGGCGTGGGGCTGCGCTCTGTGGCCCTCAGGTATCAAGGAGGTTTGAAATGGCTCTTTGGCTGTGTGTTACATGTTTGCTTCGAGAACAAAACACATAGGATAATTTATTCTGGTAGGAAATTATTTCCCCCTAAAATCTCTGCGGCCAAACAGCCCCTAATAATTGTGGATACCACACCAGGCCCGTGGGAGAATGGGGAGGCTTTTCCTCGTCCTCTGAGAAGCTGGGAACGCGGAAGGTGTAATTGTTCACTAACAAGCTGGCCCCCTTGGTCTCAGCCTGTGCTGGAAGCCGGCAGGCCTGGGAGGTTTCCGGTTGCCTCTCCTCCCATCACCGGGGCCCCTGGGCTGTCGGGAGGGCGGCCAGCAGGCAGCAACCATCCATCACCGTTGATGAGGTCGGCATGCGGGGCTGCGCTTGCCACTGGCTGGACGGAGAGCTGCTTTCCGCGGACGGGGAGCGGAGGGGGGGGCCGCGCGGGCGTGAGGCGGGGGTCCCGGGAGGCTTTCCTGGGAGCACATGCAAATAGAGTGGCCAGGGCTTAATTGCTGCTGTCAGGCCAGAAAACTCAGATTTATCATCCGAGCCTTCTGAAGCCTTCATTAAGAGTGCGGGAAGAAGTCTCGACTCGCCATCTCCTACCAAGATGAATGAGTCAAGCCACCAATATTCCACAGCTAGGATTTCTCACTACAATTTCACCTTTAAAGGTGTGTACCTTTAGTAGTTAACAAACAGGTCTACCAAGGTGAGGAGGCCACAGGCCCAAGCATGTACGCGTGTGCGCACACACACACGGGCACATGCACACACGGTCGGGAGCCTCCTGCAGGCTGAAGGACTGGCATGGAGGACAGGTCTGCAGGAGACTTGCAGAGGGGCTCAGGGCCATGTGCGTGTTCCTTTATTTGTGGGTCCAGCTCTGGTTTTCTCCCACTAAGTGGACCAGGACATTCAAAATGGCCGACGAAGTCTAATGTTCACATGCAGAGACATGCGAGCGCTCAAAAGATCTGGCATCAAGACGTCAGCTCACGCTTTCCTCCACCAGCCTCGCCTCCTTCCGCACTGCGTTACCAGTTGTTTGGGGGCCTGCTGGCTGTGACTTTGCTGGAAGTTTTGGACCAGGGAAGCTCCAGCCCCCAGCTCTGCTCTTTCCTGTCAACATTAATTTGTCTACTATGGATCACTTGAATTTTCACAGGAGTTTTATAATCAGCTTGTCCATTTATTCAAAGGAGATTTGGCAGGAATTACATTGAATCTACATCAATTTGGGGTGATTCCATCTCAAGCATTTTCTCCCCTGTTTTTTTCTATTCTCTAGTTCATGAAATTTCCTCTAATCTCATTATGACCTCCCTTCTGTCTAACTGGGGTATGGTCCAATCTTCAAGGGGAAGAAAGGGCTTCTCTTTAACACAAGTTTATAGCTACACGTTTCCCTCTGTGTACTGCCTTAGCTGTCAAATCTCACCGGCTTCTTTAAACCCTAGGCAAGGTGCATTCCCTGTGGTTCGGTAGGCTAAGTCCTCAAATTCTTTTTATTATCTTTAGACCGTTGTACAAAAAAGTTGCCATTTGGGGCTGGGAAGGTGGCTCAGTGGTAGAGCGCTTGCCTTGCATGCTTGAGGCCCTGGGTTCGATTCCTCAGCACCACATAAGCAAAAAGAAAAAAGCCAGAAGTGGCTCTGTGGTTCAAGTGGTAGAGCGCTAGCCTTGAGCTGAAGAGCTGAGGGACAGCGCCCAGGCCCAGAGTTCAGGCCCCATGACCAGACCCCCCCCAAAAAAGTTGCCATTTAACAAAGCAGTTTGTGAATACAATGTATGGACCAATGTCTGGTGCGTTCCTCCTCTACCCACTTCCTCCCTCACTCTTCTTAATTTTATAGGATACACAAAAGAGTTTTGTACGCAACTCCCCCCTCTTCTCTTTATTCTTCTACTCCTTTCGAGGACCCACTTCCTAGTATTTCATTTTTCTGAACTTTGATTTTGGCTTTCTAAGGAATTACACTACCTGGGATCTTCCTTGAGTCTACTGTATTTCAGTTAATACATTTGTACACCCTTACGAACCACCCAACGTACTTACTTATGGGTTTGTAAGCCAAATCTAGCTTCCCAATAGAAAAGAAAGCATGCATCCTTTATGTCTCTGGGCCTGACTTACTTCCTTTAACAGAATTTTTTCCAAGTCCTTCCTTACGAATAGTACATTATCATTTTTTCTGCTGGATGAGTAAAAGTCCTTGTGTATGTATACCACATTTTCTTGATTCATTCGTCCATTGCGGAGCATCTGGGCTGATTCCACACTTTGGCCATGGTGAATGGT
Organism: Dipodomys spectabilis; assembly: GCF_019054845.1. Lineage (NCBI taxonomy): Eukaryota > Metazoa > Chordata > Mammalia > Rodentia > Heteromyidae > Dipodomys > Dipodomys spectabilis. Next base: position 4,539,131 of record NW_024870907.1, on the reverse strand, counting down.
GCTGCATTGACCATGGTTGTGCTGGTGGCTTTAGTGTATCCTGGTGAGTCTTCGTGTCCATTATCTGATTTCATTTGTGATTGCTTCCGGGTGTCACTAGATCTTTCCAAACGTGCTGTTTAATTTCCACACATTTGTGAAGTCCACAAGTTTCCTCACAGTGCCGATTACTAGTCCTGTTTCACTGAGGTTGGAGAACAAGCATGTATGCTTTCCACTTTTCCTCACCAAGGCCTGTTTTGTGGCCCAGTGCAGCCCAGATCTCTGTGTGTGTTGGGAAAGCATTTCATTTTGGATTTGGAAAGTCTCCATCCATCATGGAGGATGATCCTGTGTTCTGGAGGTCATACACATCTGCCTGCTCTCACGTCACAGCACCCCACAGACACCCATCTGACCAGTTGGGTCGCCGGGGCCTGGGCTCTGGCTCCTTGCCAGTTCTCCTCTCGCTTGTTCTGCCTTTCATTGGAAGTAAGATGGTACGGTCTCCCACTGCGAATGTTGATTTCTCTATTTCTCCCTTCAGTCTTGCCAAGTTATGCTCCCTATTTTGGGACTCTTTTTGCAGAGGCTCAAGTGCTGACATGGCTGTGTCTCCGTGATAGACTTGCCCTTCCAGCCTTAGAAATGTGCCCAGATGTCCCTCCCAGCCTCTGTAGCTGGACATTGCCAGTGCCAGTCCAGTCCTTCAGTTAAGCTGTAGCTAGAGCGACTCTGTCCTTCCCCATGTATCTTTTGTACCCCAAGTGCTTCTCCTACAGACAGTCTGCGGTGCAATTTGCCATGTGTTTTGTAAATGTCGCTTGTCACTTATGTTCTGTTTCTTCAGCATACTATTGCATGTCTTTGGTTAAATAGATATTCTCCAGCATCTCTTTGTAATTTCCCTGTCACTCCTCTGATAGGTTATTTTGAGTAATTTTCTTCGTTGTGTTGCCCTGGGGATCACAATTAACACTTAAATTTGTACCAATCTGATTGAGAATAATATCTATTTAATTTCAGCAGAATTAAAGAGACTTTGATCCTATGTGCTACAACCCCCTCCCCACACACATATAGTTTGCACTGTTCCTTTCAAATAAATTACACTTTATTACAATAATTGTCAAAGAACACAGATTTATAATTGTTTCCCTACACCACGCTCCTTAAAATCAGGAAGGAGAGAATGTCAAACCACAGTCTGTTGGCTCTGCCCTCTGCACTGCCGGTGTGCTTCCTCCCATGGGTTTGAGCTGCTACCTGGCCCTCTTTCATTTCAGCATGAAGAATTCCCCATAGGGGTGCTCTGCTAATGGGGGACTCCTTCCGCGTCTTTATCTCAGAATGTCTGAATTCCTTCTCCGGTCTTAGAGGGTAGAGCCTTGGCCGACGGCTCTGTTCTTGTAGCTCTGCACACCCTCTGCCACAGCAGCACCCCATGGCTGATGGGGAGGCTCCATGAGGGTGGCCCCGAGCTCTCCGGGCCTTGGTTCTGCAGGTTGATGTTTACTGTTCCCCCTTCCAACTGGAGAAAAATCTGCCCATTGTGTTTGACCTCCCTCTCCCAGGCCTGTCTCTCACCTCCCTCTGCTCCTGTTCCTGCCACAGCGCATCTCAGAGCCTCCGCTGGCTTTCTCCACACTTTGCTCCATTCTGGTCTCCTGACTGCACACAAGCAGATCCCATCTTCTGTTTCCAGGAAGCTGCTGCTGAATCATCTGCTAACACTTCCAGAGCTGGTATGGAGTTTTCAACTGTAGAATTTTCTTGAACATTGTCTATACTTTTATTGATGTCTTTATTGATACTCCTTCTTGAGAGATAAGGTGCCTTCCATTTCCGCACATAGTTTCCTTTTGCTCTTTGAACATTGTTAAAACCTGTGATTTAGTGTCTTTGTCCATACTGAGTCTAATTTCTGGGTTCTCTTGGGTGAAGAGTTCTACTGATTGCTTTTGTCCTGTAAATGAATATAATTTCTGTGTATGGAATATGTTTTCCTATATATGGAATGCAATTTCTCATTGCATACAGGCTTGCTGTACACTGGATGTTTTAAATAATTTAGCCAACTAGAAATTGGGCTCTACCCCTATCCCAGGGTCTTTGTTTTCCTGGGATCATTGTTGCTGGATTCATTATGTGTATTGTTGATCTCCTCAACCCCGGGTTCTGTCTGCCCTGGCCTCGGGCCTCACCACCACACAGAAAACTTACCAGTAAATGTTAGGTCACTTTGTCCTGCCAGATTTTCACACTCCTGTCTCAGACCCCTGGCTGCCTTGAGGATCACTGGCCAACGGCAGCAAGCAGAGTCCCTGGCACTGGCTCCCTGGCGGCCGGTGTCCCCAGTCCTCCACAGAGCTCCATTGTGCCATGTCCTCTGCATGGTAACTGAGAGCCCATGTGCAAGCTGCTCTTTACTTACCTGACTCATTGTTCAATGCAGAAAACCATTCTCCGAGCTGTTTGCTGAGAAGTGTACAAGGGTCTGGGGAAAAAGATGTCCATTGGGGTTCAGAAAAGTTCTGGAAGCCTCCAGAATCCAGATGTGTGGGTCTGTGGGTACACGTGGCAGAAAAAGAGCCTGGAGCAGACCCAAGACTTCTCTCCATGCCCACCCCTTGGCGTGCAGCCTCTGCTCTCCAGGAAGCGAAAGTACATGGAAGGCACAGCCAGCTCACCACAGAGCCCTCTGCGAGGCTGGGAGGCAGACCACAGGCACTGAAGAGCCTTCTGCCCACCCTGCACCGACTTGAGCTAAGTGAGAGGCTCAGATCGAGGTGCACTTGGAGGTCAGGTGCCCGCCTTTGCTATGGCCGGGGTGAGGGGTCTGGAGCTGGAACCCAGCCCTTGACAGAGGGAGCAACGCTGAAAGGAGGAGGAGGCCAAGGGTGCAAACATCCAGGGAGAGTGGGAGTGAGGCTGTGGTGTGAGCGTGCAGGGGCAGTGGGTGTGAGGCTGTGGTGTGAGTGTGCAGGGGGAGTGGGTGTGAGGCTGTGGTGTGAGTGTGCAGGGACAGTGGGTGTGAGGCTGTGGTGTGACCGTGCAGGGGCAGTGGGTGTGAGTCCGTGGTGTGATTGTGCAGGGGGAGTGGGTGTGAGGCTGTGGTGTGAGTGTGCAGGGGCAGTGGGTGTGAGGCTGTGGTGTGAGTGTGCAGGGACAGTGGGTGTGAGGCTGTGGTGTGAGTGTGCAGGGGCAGTGGGTGTGAGGCTGTGGTGTGAGTGTGCAGGGACAGTGGGTGTGAGGCTATGGTGTGAGTGTGCAGGGGGAGTGGGAGCGAGGCTGTGGTGTGAGTGTGCAGGGGCAGTGGGAGCGAGGCTGTGATGTGAGCGTGCAGGGACAGTGGGTGTGAGGCTATGGTGTGAGTGTGCAGGGGGAGTGGGAGCGAGGCTGTGGTGTGAGTGTGCAGGGGGAGTGGGTGTGAGGCTGTTGTGTGAGTGTGCAGGGGCAGTGGGTGTGAGGCTGTGGTCTGAGCGTGTAGGGGGAGTGGGTGTGAGAGGCCATGGTGTGAGTGTGCAGGGGCAGTGGGTGTGAGAGGCCATGGTGTGAGTGTGCAGGGGGAGTGGGTGTGAGGCTGTGGTGTGAGCATGTAGGGGGAGTGGGTGTGAGGCTGTGGTGTGAGCGTGTAGAGGCAGTGGGTTTGAGGCTCTAGTGTGAGCGTGCAGGGGCAGTGGGTGTGAGGCTGTGGTGTGAGTGTGCAGGGGCAGTGGGTTTGAGGCTCTGGTGTGAGCGTGTAGGGGGAATGGGTGTGAGGCTGTGGTGTGAGTGTGCAGGGGGAGTGGGTGTGAGGCTGTGGTCTGGGTATGTAGGGGGAGTGGGTGTGAGGCTGTGGTGTGAGTGTGCAGGGACAGTGGGTGTGAGGCTGTGGTGTGAGTGTGCAGGGGGAGTGGGTGTGAGGCTGTGGTGTGAGTGTGCAGGGGGAGTGGGTGTGAGGCTGTGGTGTGAGCGTGCAGGGACAGTGGGTGTGAGTCCGTGGTGTGAATGTGCAGAGGGAGTGGGTGTGAGGCTGTGGTGTGAGCGTGCAGGGGCAGTGGTTGTGAGGCTGTGGTGTGAGTGTGCAGGGGGAGTGGGTGTGAGGCTGTGGTGTGAGTGTGCAGGGGGAGTGGGTGTGAGGCTGTGGTGTGAGTGTGCAGGGGGAGTGGGTGTGAGGCTGTGATGTGAGTGTGCAGGGACAGTGGGTGTGAGGCTGTGGTGTGAGTGTGCAGGGGCAGTGGGTGTGAGGCTGTGGTGTGAGTGTGCAGGGGGAGTGGGTGTGAGGCTGTGGTGTGAGTGTGCAGGGGCAGTGGGAGCGAGGTTGTGGTGTGAGTGTGCAGGGGCAGTGGGAGCGAGGCTGTGGTGTGAGTGTGCAGGGGCAGTGGGTGTGAGGCTGTGGTGTGAGTGTGCAGGGGGAGTGGGTATGGGACTGTGGTGTGAGTGTGCAGGGGGAGTGGGTGTGAGGCTGTGGTCTTAGCGTGTAGGGGGGGTAGGTGTGAGGCTGTGGTGTGAGTGTGCAGGGGGAGTGGGTGTGAGGTCGTGGTGTGAGCATGCAGGGGGAGTGGGTGAGAGGCTGTGGTTTGAGTGTGCAGGGGGAGTGGGTGAGAGGCTGTGGTGTGAGCATGCAAGGGGAGTGGGTGTGAGTCCGTGGTGTGAGCATGCAGGGGGAGTGGGTGTGAGTCCGTGGTGTGAGTGTGAAAGGGCAGTGGGTGTGAGGCTGTGGTGTGAGCGTGCAGGAGCAGTGGGTGTGAGAGGCCGTGGTGTGAGTGTGCAGAGGCAGTGTGTGTGAGAGGCTGTGGTGTGAGTGTGCAAGGGCAGTGGGTTTGAGGCTCTGGTGTGAGCGTGCAGGGGGAGTGGGTGTGAGGCTGTTGTGTGAGTGTGCAGGGGCAGTGGGTGTGAGGCTCTGGTGTGAGCGTGCAGGGGGAGTGGGTGTGAGGCTGTGGTGTGAGTGTGCAGGGGCAGTGGGTGTGAGGCTGTGGTGTGAGCGTGCAGGGGGAGTGGGTGTGAGGCCGTGGTGTGAGCATGCAGGGGCAGTGGGTGAGAGGCCGTGGTGTGAGCATGCAGGGGCAGTGGGTGTGAGAGGCTGTGGTGTGAGTGTGCAAGGGCAGTGGGTTTGAGGCTCTGGTGTGAGCGTGCAGGGGGAGTGGGTGTGAGGCTGTGGTGTGAGCGTGCAGGGGGAGTGGGTGTGAGGCCGTGGTGTGAGCGTGCAGGGCCAGTGGGTGAGAGGCCGTGGTGTGAGCATGCAGGGGCAGTGGGTGTGAGATGCCATGGTGTGAGTGTGCAGGGGGAATGGTTGTGAGTCCGTGGTGTGAGCGTGCAGGGGGAGTGGGTGTGAGGTTGTGGTGTGAGCGTGCAGAGCCTGTAGGTGCAAGTGTGCAGGGGGAGTGGGCACGAGTGTGCAGGCGAGGCTGGATGTGAGGATGAAATGCTGGACCCCCAGGTTGCATTGGGAGATGGGGGCGGTGGGGGTGAGCGGTCCACCCAATGGAACGGAGCGGACAGGGAGTGGGTGGCTTGGAAACCCAATCAGGGGAGGGTCCGCTGCAGAGAGAGGGGACTGGGAAGAGGTGAGGGAGTCCAGCCCGGGCACTGGCACACTTTCTACCTCTGGGTGTTTGGGAATCTGCATGATGTGGGTCAGCTCTGGAGAACTTCCACCACACTGCCCTGCCTGGCGTCCTACAGGAGAGTGGCATGGCTTCTGGCTTTCTCTCTCAACTCAGGACTGGTGAGGTCGCGGGCTGCCGTTCTCAGGCTTGGCACGGCCGCACAGACACACGGGTGTCCAACACTTCCTGTGGGCTGGACGGCTGATACTCATTTAGTTCCTGTTCTTCTTTTCTTCATGCCCTGGGGCTGGGGCCCCCGCCAAAGCCTCCACCCACTCTGACAGGAAGGCCATGCCCAGCGCTGGGCTCTGCTGTCCCCTGCCGACCTGACCACTATCTCTCAGGCTCCCACTGAAATCCAACTGGACACAGAGGACCAGAGGTTAAGCACAGGCCTCTTCAGGAACAGCGATTCAATCCAGGAAGAAAAACACGTTTTCTTTCTGTCTTGACCGATTTGGAAAGTGGAGAAAGTTGATTCCAAGAGGGCCGTGGGGAAATAAAGAAGAAATGGGCTTTGGAATCGCAGTCGGGAGGCGGTGGAGGGGAAGCAGGGCATGTGGCAAAGCTGCTTCTCAGGAAGAAGGCTCTGGAGCCACCGGTAGTGGCTGAAAACAGCCTGGCAGTATGGCCCCACAAAAGTGGGAAGGCTGCAGCTTCTGCATTTCTCCAGACACAGGGCCTCACGGATTCCACGGACCACAGCACACACTCAGAACCACAGCTGGTGTCACAGATTCCACAGTCCACAGCCCAGACTGAGAACCACAGGTGGCATCATGGATTGCACAGACCACAGCCCAGACTCAGAACCACAGGTGGCATCATGGATTGCACAGACCACAGCACACACTCAGAACCACAGCTGGTGTCACGGATTCCATGGACCACAGCCCAGACTCAGAACCACAGCTGGCATCATGGATTGCACAGACCACAGCCCAGACTCAGAACAACAGCTGGTGTCACAGATTCCAGGGACCCCAGCACACACTCAGAACCACAGCTGGTGTCACAGATTCCACAGACCACAGACCAGACTCAGAACCACAGCTGGTGTCACGGATTCCACAGACCACAGCCCAGACTCAGAACCACAGCTGGTGTCATGGATTCCACAGACCACAGCACACACTCAGAACCGCAGCTGGTGTCACAGATTCCACGGACCACAGCCCAGACTGAGAACCACAGCTGGTGTCACAGATTCCACGGACCACAGCCCAGACTCAGAACCACAGCTGGCATCATGGATTGCACAGACCACAGCCCAGACTCAGAACAACAGCTGGTGTCACAGATTCCACGGACCACAGCACACACTCAGAACCACAGCTGGTGTCACAGATTCCACAGACCACAGACCAGACTCAGAACCACAGCTGGTGTCACGGATTCCACAGACCACAGCCCAGACTCAGAACCACAGCTGGTGTCACAGATTCCACAGACCACAGCCCAGACTCAGAACCACAGCTGGTGTCACGGTTTCCAAAGACCACAGCCCAGACTCAGAACCAGAGCTGGTGTCATGGATTCCACTGACCACAGACCAGACTCAGAACCACAGCTGGTGTCACGGATTCCACAGACCACAGCCCAGACTCAAAACCAGAGCTGGTGTCACAGATTCCACAGACCACAGCACACACTCAGAACCACAGCTGGTGTCACGGATTCCACAGACCACAGCCCAGACTCAGAACCACAGCTGGTGTCACAGATTCCACAGACCACAGCCCAGACTCAGAAGCAGAGCTGGTGTCACAGTTTCCACAGACCACAGCCCAGACCCAGAACCACAGCTGGTGTCACAGATTCCACAGAACACAACCGAGACTCAGAACCACAGCTGGTGTCACAGATTCCATAGACCACAGCAAAGACTCAGAACCACAGCTGGTGTCACGGATTCCACAGGCCACAGTACAGACTCAGAACCACAGCTGGTGTCACGGATTCCACAGAACACAGGACACACTCAGAACCACAGCTGGTGTCACAGATTCCACAGACCACAACCCAGACTCAGAACCAGAGCTGGTGTCACGGTTTCAAAAGACCACAGCCCAGACTCAGAACCAGAGCTGGTGTCACGGATTCCACTGACCACAGCCCAGACTGAGAACCAGAGCTGGTGTCATGGATTCCAAGGACCACAGCCCAGACTCAGAACCACAGCTGGTGTCACGGATTCCACAGACGACAGCCCAGACTGAGAACCACAGCTGGTGTCACAGATTCCACAGACCACAGCCCAGACTCAGAACCACAGCTGGTGTCACAGTTTCCACAGACCACAGCCCAGACTCAGAACCACAGCTAGTGTCACGGGTTCCACAGACCACAGTCCAGACTCAGAACCACAGCTGGTGTCACGGATTCCACAGACCACAGTCCAGACTCAGAACCACAGCTGGTGCCACAGATTCCACAGACCACAGCACACACTCAGAACCACAGCTGGTGTCACGGATTCCACAGACCACAGCACACACTCAGAACCACAGCTGGTGTCACAGATTCCACGGACCACAGCCCAGACTCAGAACCACAGCTGGAGTCACGGATTCCACGGACCATAGCCTAGACTCAGAACCGCAGCTGGTGTCACGGATTCCACGGAAAACAGCCCACATCAGAACCTCAGTTGTGTCACGCATTCCACAGACCACAGTCCAGACTCAGAACCACAGCTGGTGTCACAGATTCCATGGACCACAGCACACACTCAAAACCACAGCTAGTGTCACGGATTCCACAGACCACAGCACACACTCAGAACAGCCGCTGGTGTCATGGATTCCACAGTCCACAGCCCAGACTCAGAACCGCAGCTGGTGTCATGGATTCTACGGACCACAGCTTGGACTCAGAACCACAGCTTGTGTCACGGATTCCACAGACCACAGCCCAGACTCAGAACCACAGCTGGAGTCACGGATTCCACGGACCACAGCCCAGACCCAGAACCGCAGCTGGTGTCTCGGATTCCACAGACCACAGCCCAGACCCAGAACCGCAGCTGGTGTCTCGGATTCCACGGAGCACAGCCCAGACTCAGAGCCACAGCTGGAGTCACGGATTCCACAGACCACAGCCCAGACCCAGAACCGCAGCTGGTGTCTCGGATTCCACGGAGCACAGCCCAGACTCAGAACCACAGCTTGTGTCACAGATTTCACAGACCACAGCACACACTCAGAACCACAGCTGGTGTCATGGATTCCACAGTCCACAGCCCAGACTCAGAACCCCAGCTGGTGTCACGGATTCCACGGAGCACAGCCCAGACTCAGAGCCACAGCTGGAGTCACGGATTCCACGGACCACAGCCCAGACTCAGAAACACAGCTGGAGTCACGGATTCCATGGACCACAGCCCAGACTCAGAACCACAGCTTGTGTCACGGATTCCACAGACCACAGCCCAGACCCAGAACCGCAGCTGGTGTCTCGGATTCCACGGACCACAGCCCAGACTCAGAGCCACAGCTGGAGTCACGGATTCCACGGACCACAGCCCAGACTCAGAAACACAGCTGGCGTCATGGATTCCACAGTCCACAGCCCACACTCAGAACCACAGCTTGTGTCACGGATTCCACAGACCACAGCCCAGACTCAGAACGAGAGCTGGTGTCATGGATTCCACGGACCACAACCCACCCAGAACCACAGCTGGTGTCACAGATTCCACAGACCACAGCCCAGACTCAGAACCACAGTTTGTGTCACGGATTCCACGGAGCACAGCCCAGACTCAGAACCACAGCTTGTGTCACAGATTCCACAGACCACAGCCCAGACTCAGAACCACAGCTGGAGTCACGGATTCCACGGACCACAGCCCAGACTCAGAACCCCAGCTTGCGTCACGGATTCCACAGACCACAGCCCAGACTCAGAACCACAGCTGGTGTCACGGATTCCACAGACTACAGCACACACTCAGAACCACAGCTGGTGTCATGGATTCCACAGTATACAGCCCAGACTCAGAATCGCAGCTGGAGTCACGGATTTCACGGGCCACAGCCCACACTCAGAACCACAGCTTGTGTCACAGATTCCACAGACCACAGCACAGACTCAGAACCACAGCTTGTGTCACGGATTCCACGGACCACAGCCCAGACTCAGAACCGCAGCTGGTGTCACTGATTCCACAGACCACAGCCCAGACCCCGAACCACAGCTGGTGTCACAGATTCCACAGACTACAGCACACACTCAGAACCACAGCTGGTGTCATGGATTCCACAGTCCACAGCCCAGACTCAGAACCACAGCTGGTGTCACGGATTCCACGGACCACAGCCCAGACTCAGAACCACAGCTGGTGTCACTGATTCCACGGACCACAGCCCAGACTCAGAACCGCAGCTGGTGTCACGGATTCCACGGACCACAGCCCACACTCAGAACCACAGCTGGTGTCACGGATTCCACGGACCACAGCCCACACTCAGAACCACAGCTGGTGTCACGGATTCCACAGACCGCAGCACAGACTCTGAACCACAGCTTGTGTCACGGATTCCACGGACCACAGCCTAGACTCAGAACCACAGCTGCTATCACGGATTCCACGGACCACAGCACACACTCAGAACCACAGCTGGTGTCACGGATTTCACGGACCACAGCCCAGACTCAGAACCACAGCTGGTGTCACGGATTCCACAGACCACAGCACACACTCAGAACCACAGCTGGTGTCATGGATTTCACGGACCACAGCCCAGACTCAGAACCACAGCTGGTGTCACAGGTTCCACAGACCACAGCCCAGACTCAGAACCACAGTTTGTGTCACGGATTCCACAGACCACAGCCCAGACTCAGAACCACAGCTGGTGTCACAGATTCCATGGACCACAGCCCAGACTCAGAACCACAGCTGGTATCACAGATTCCACAGACCACAGCACACACTCAGAACCACAGCTGGTGTCACGGATTCCACAGATCACAGCACATACTCAGAACCACAGCTGGTGTCATGGATTCCACAGACCATAGCCCAGACTCAGCACCACAGCTGGTGTCACAGATTCCACAGACCACAGCCCAGACTCAGAAACACAGCTGGTGTCACAGATTCCACGTACCACAGCCCAGACTCAGAACCACAGCTGGTGTCACAGATTCCACAGACCACAGCCCAGACTCAAAACCAGAGCTGGTGTCACAGATTCCACGGACCACAGCCCAGACTCAGAACCACAGCTGGTGTCACAGATTCCACTGACCACAGCCCAGACTCAGAACCACAGCTGGTGTCACAGATTCCACAGACCACAGCACACACTCAGAACCGCAGTTGGTGTCATGGATTCCACAGTCCACAGCCCAGACTCCGAACCACAGCTTGTGTCACGGATTCCACAGACCACAGCACACACTCAGAACCGCAGCTGGTGTCATGGATTAAACAGTCCACAGACCAGACTCAGAACTGCAGCTGGTGTCACGGATTCCACGGACCACAGCCCACACTCAGAACCACAGCTTGTGTCACGGATTCCACAGACCACAGTCCAGACTCAGAACCACAGCTGGAGTCACGGATTCCACGGACCACAGCACACACTAAACCACAGCTGGTGTCACGGATTCCACAGACCACAGCCAGACTCAGAACCGCAGCTGGAGTCATGGATTCCATGGACCACAGCCCAGACTCAGAACCACAGCTGGTGTCACGGATTCCACAGACCACAGCCCAGACCCAGAACCACAGCTGGTGTTACAGATTCCACAGACCACAGCCCAGAATCAGAAACACAGCTGGTGTCACAGATTCCACAGACTACAGCACACACTCAGAACCACAGCTGGTGTCATGGATTCCACAGTCCACAGCCCAGACTCAGAACCACAGCTGGAGTCACGGATTTCACGGGCCACAGCCCACACTCAGAACCGCAGCTGGTGTCACGGATTCCACGGACCACAGCCCAGACTCAGAACCGCAGCTGGTGTCACGGATACCACAGACCACAGCACACATTCAGTGCCACAGCTGGTGTCACAGATTCCACAGCCCTCAGCCCAGACTCAGAACCACAGCTTGTGTCACGGATTCCACGGACCACAGCCTAGACTCAGAACCACAGCTGGTATCACGGATTCCACGGACCACAGCACACACTCAGAACCACAGCTGGTGTCATGGATTCCACAGTCCACAGCCCAGACTCAGAACCGCAGCTGGTGTCACAGATTCCACAGACCACAGCCCAGACTCAGAACCACAGCTGGTGTCACAGATTCCACAGACCACAGCCCAGACTCAGAACCACAGCTGGTGTCACTGATTCCACAGACCACAGCCCAGACTCAGAACCAGAGCTGGTGTCACAGATTCCACAGACCACAGCCCAGACTCAGAACCAGAGCTGGTGTCATGGATTCCACGGACCACAACCCAGACCCAGAACCGCAGCTGGTGTCACAGATTCCACGAACCACAGCCCAGACTCAGAACCACAGCTGGTGTCACAGATTCCACAGACCACAGCACACACTCAGAACCACAGCTGGTGTCATGGATTCCACAGTCCACAGCCCAGACTCAGAACCGCTGCTGGTGTCACGGATTCCACAGAGCACAGCCTAGACTCAGAACCACAGCTGGTGTCACAGATTCCACAGACCACAGCACACACTCAGAACCACAGCTGGTGTCACAGATTCCACAGACCACAGCCCACACTCAGAACCAGAGCTGGTGTCACAGATTCCACAGACCACAGCATGAACTCAGAACCACAACTAGTGTCACGGATTCCACAGACCACAGCCTAGACTGAGAACCACAGCTGGTGTCATAGGAGGCAGAAGGAAATGTAGGGTCAGTCAGTCACCATTTATCACAGGAGGGCTGTCTCTATACATGTTTGTATTCTGTGTACATACGTGTATGCAAGTATGTAGATGTATGTCGCATGTGCGTGGACACAGGCTTGTGTTTATAAGTGCATGTGTCTATGTGTGTGTGTATGCTCATAGGTGTCTGCATACCTGGGTACGTGTGTGTATGTTGTGTGTGTTGTATATGTTATATGCCCAGCTGTGTCCGTGTGTATTGGGCACGTGTGTGTGTGTGTGTGTGTGTGTGTGTGTGTGTGTGTTTGTGAAGGAGACCTGTCCTCAGGAATTTCCAGTGCAGAACTCCGGCTGCTCACAGTCTGCAGGCTCATACCTCGATGTCTCCTCAGGCTGTCCTGTTTATGCTCAGCATGGTCAGCCCCTGAGCTACCTGCGAAATGCTATTCATGGCATCTCGGATTCTCCCGGGGCTGAGCCCTACTCCAGTAACTTCCTCCATATTCCACAGGTCGTCAGAGACCCCTCTCCACGGACAGTGGCAGCTGCCCTGGCCTGCGTGGGTCTCACTCAGGTCACTCAGCCTGAGGCCCCCAGGTCCTTTCGCAGAAGTTCCAGTGGAAGAGGGGAATCTGTCGGGTGTACTTGCTGAGAACACACACTTTGTGTCTCTGGATGCCCTGGTGCACCAGCGGGTCGGGGACGGAGACTCGGTCTGAATGTCCCCGGAGACCCCCCATTCCCCTAACTGCTCCCCGGGGTGAATCGGATCCCCACACCCCACATCCCTGTCACAAACAGAGCCACGCGTCCCAGTCCATATACACACCAGGCTGGGAGACAGCGCGGGTACCAGCGGGAGACAATGAGGTCATTCACCCTGTGAGCTTCCTCCCATTACCCATGAAACTCTTTCCTCCTGCAAAAAAGGGGCAAGTAGTAAGTGCAGACCCGTCTACAAATACCTGACTGGCCCTGCTCGAAATTGTCCCAGTCATCCAAAACAAGGAACAACCAAGTCATCCTCGGCACCCAGACGAGGTGACCGCTCACGGGCCTGTAAAACCTGGCCGGGGTTCTGGGACAGAAAATGCTATTGGACAAGAACTAAGGAAGTGGGAATAAACGGTGGCCATTCGTTCAAGACAAACACACCGTTCACTCACCATGACAAGCGCTAGTGTACAGCGTGCGGAGCGGAGGAAATGGGAGGTATGTGGCTGGCTTCTCTTTGGGATTCCTCCACAACTTCCCATCAGTCCAGAGATGCTTCAAGATTACAGTGCACTGGAAGAATGCTGTCAAAAGGAACGAGGCCCCAGATCAGGAGCTGATGGATGTCTCTGGAGCTGTCCTCAGTTTTCTCTTCCCACCGCCCGAGCGTCCAGGGCCGTGGACGAGGCCCGGTGTGGGAAGCCAGCCACATTGACCACCCTGCGGATGAAGGGCAGGCAGGAGGGCTGTGGGCTCGGGGTGACCTTCCTTGTTGATCGCCGTTCCCGTCCAGTGTGGCAACATTCAAGCAAATTATTTTTCCTCAAGTCAAATTAATTTCTCTGATCAAACTATCAAAGGGCCCCGCTAGATGACCTAGTTCTCAACCAAAGCCGAGCCCATGGCCCGCTGCAGGGAAGCAGACAACCGCTGGCATTCAGAGAGGGAGCGTCCCAAAGGTGGGAATGTATGAGGCCAGGGTGGGGGCACACCTTCACAGTGTGTGTGTGCGTGTGTGTGTGTGCATGTGTGTGTGTGCATGTGTGTGTGTGTGTGTGCACATGTGTGTGCTGGAATGGGTGGATGGAATGGGGCAGTTTGAGGTGAGGGGACCCCGGGAGGCCATCTTGGAAAGGAGATGGGCAGCCTGAGCAGGGCCTGGCCCGGCTGAGCGGCCCCGACCTGTGGCTCTGACAGTGGCTGTGCATTCCAGTGCGTGCTAGCTCCAGAATCCACTGCTGGAGTACGTGTGTCTCCGGGGTGCCCAGCACCCCAGCCTCTGACTCCAGAGCCCACGTGGACTCTTTCCCACATCCTTTTCTGGAATCGTCTCTGCTGTTGCCCTGCTGGGGTCCTGTCCCCTTCTTCTCGCTCTCCAGGAGGACTGCGCGTGCCAGGCCCATTCCACTCTCAGGGAAGTCTCACGGCAACGTGTTGGGGGTGACAGCACACAGGTGCAGGAAACCCACACTGCAGGAAGTTACTGCCCAGGAGCAGGTCGGAGCCCAGCTTGTCCAGCCAGAGCCACAGCTCCGGCCGTTCCTCAGCACGGTACGCCAGGCTCCTGGCCGGTGTCTGGTTTTGTTCACTGAAGCACAACACAGAATCAGTGCCGCAGCCCGGAAGTGCCCTGGGGCGGGTGCTGCATTTGCCTGAGGCCCGGGGAGCTGGAGGAGCACAGTGGACCAGAGGTCAGCCCGGTCTCAGCATCCTCGGGTGCACTCAGCTGCAGCCCACCCTGGAGGCCCGTACTCCTGGGCTTCCTCCAGCACCCCGCAGGGGTGAAGCCTCCCCAGGGAGGCGGGCAGGGTCATTCTGGGCTGTGCGGGTCTTCTCTTCCCTTCAGCAAACTTCCTCTCATAGTCTTGAAAGTAGAAGTGAGCCTGGGCCCCCGTGGGCTCCAGGAGGTCAGCCCTTCCGGCTCTCTCCAGCCGGGGTGCCTCCAGGGGTCCTTGGCTTGTGGTCCCACTGCTCCAGTCTCTTCTTGGTATTTCTGTCTTGGCCCTTCGCTCTTTCATGGACACTTACCATTGCACCTAAGCCCTCCCCACCCCCAGGTATCCAGGTGGCCTCATCCTGAGATCCTTAATTACATCCACAAAGATACAACAGATCCCAAGTGCTAAGTCACTTCGGGGCCCCTCCTCTCCGATTGCACCTCTGGGCCGGGGTGTCCCCGAAGGACTCGGCTCTGATCTCCAGATGTGAGGCGGGCCCCTCCACCAGGGATCCGATCAGAAGCAGCAGCAGCTGCCACTCTCTCCACTCCTCTGGGTGCACTCCGAGGCCTGTGCCCTCACCGGGCTGGGGCTTGCGGGGGCCGGGGCTCTGTGAGCCCAGTGGACAGATGATTGCTAGGCCCTGACACTGCCTCTGCACCCTTCATGGTCCCCTGAGCCCTGGTCCTGGCCTTTGAGCCTCCAGAAGCTGCTTCGCCATGCTAGTTCAGGCCTCTCCTTGCAGCTGGAGTTCACACATGCTCACACCCCAAAACAGCTGCCTTCTCCGGAGCGGTCCAGGGGGAAGCGAGTGGAACTGAACAGTTTAAGAAATTGGTTCTGAAGATACAGATCGGCAAGATGAGCTAGGTGACCCTGAACCTCACTGCACCCCCACAAAAGCACCCATGAGATACATAGCCCTCAGTGCTCTGGATGAAGAAGTTGCTGAGACACAGTGCAGCACAGACGCGTTTTCTCTGAGTGCACAGAAGGATGGAGAAAGCACTATACCTGTATCCTGCCCTTGCTCATGCCTAGCATAGCTCAGTGCCAAGAGGGTGTCCTGCAACTCCAAACCGCCCCTTGTGAGAAGGAACACAGGAGACCCGGCAGCATGCACCTCCAGTGTCAGGAGCACTGCTCTGGCCAAGGCCCATTTCACGAAGGGAGTTCTGTGCTTTCTGTGCACGGAACTGCTAGGGAACCGTGTGTGCCCGGCGCCGGGCACGGCACCCAGGTGCTGAGGTTCCCCACAGCCGTGACTTCCCCCTGCAGAGGACGTGCAAACCCGGATCCCGGCAGCCCTTGCGGCCACAGCAACTGACCACCGCGGCTCTGCTGTCTCATCAGTGGTCACCTGAGTCTGGGCAGCTGCCCCAACGGATCTGGGGTGGGAGCTGCCACACTCCACCCTCCTGGCACGCTGACATCCACCCCTTCCCCGCCAAACCAGCAAGATGGGAGGGTGGAGGTGGTGGGGAAGCCTGGGGAGATTAATGCATCTGCAAGGCTATCAGAACACAGCACCACCAAACAACAACAATAACACTCAGGAGCTGACCTCAAAGACACGGAGAGCTATCAACTGCCTGATGTTCAAAGTTACTGTTTTAAAGAAGCTCAGAGATTGCAATCAGAGAACATGATGAAATCAGGAAACATATGCATGAAGAAATTGAGAGCGTCAACAAGGAAAGAGAAATCGTGAGAAAGGACCAGGTGGAAACCCTAGAGCTAAAGAACACGATGAATGGAATGAAAAATACAATGGAGAACTTCAGCAGCCAACTCAACAAGCAAAAGAAAGAGAAAAGAAAGCCTGCAGGACTTCTGGGACAAGATCAAGCAGACCGGCCTGCGCAGTAAGCAATCCCAGAGAAAATGAGGATGGGGAAACAGCGGGACACTTATTTAAATCAGCATGGCTTACCTGTGCCGCAGCCTGGGAAGAAAGCAGGGACTGAATTTATGAATTTCAGAAGTTCTTAATAGGAATGCTCCAAAGAAGACTCCACGGAGGGGGACTGCAGCCCAGGTCCTGGCCCTCCCAGCCCTGTACCTGGTGCTGACGGGACCAGCCCTGGAACCGCTAGATCCCTGTGTGAACAGTTTAGGCTGAGGCTTCACCCGCAGGTTCCCTTGGGCTGCCCTGGGGAGAGGCAGACCCAGGACCAGGGGCCTCAGTGGACAGTTTTAGTTAAAGAACCCAGAACCAAGGGGAATTCCTCAGATGCCACAGAAGGGAGAAAACAAAGTAACTGCCACACACACATACACACTGAAGGCAAAATCCCACCAAGGCCAAGGAGGAGGAGGAGGAGGAGGAGGAGGAGGAGGCAGAGGAGGAGGAGGAGGAGGAGGAGGAGGAGGAGGAGGATGAGGAGGAGGAGGAGGAGGAGGGGAAGGAGGAGGAGGAGGAGGAGGAAGAGGAGGAGGGGGAGGGCCTCGCAGACGAGGCTGCCCTTCGTCCTTCTGGTGAAGTGTGTCTGTGTGTCTGGCAGGGGAAAGGTGGGCAGACAGGATTCGGCTCCACTGGGACTCACAAAGTCCCTGCACTGCACGTTGTGCTGTGGACTGACCTTGCCTCACCTTGTGTCTGTTCCTCCTTCTCTCCGCCTGAAAGCTCAGTGTTCACGAGGACTCTCCACGTTCTCCCTTGCTCTGGCCGCTGCCCCCTTACCTCTCACTGCCACCCTTTCCTGGTGTCACTTCGGTCCCCTCAGGTGACAAGGCTGGTTCAGTCATGGGGAGCACACAGATGCACACCCACCATGCCTGCACGGCCACAGCACGCACAACCACATTGCAGCAGGGGTGTGCAGACCAGTGTGCAGCAGGGGTGTGAGCAGGGGTATGAACAGGGGTATGCAGACCAGTGTGCAGCAGGGATGTGAGCAGGGGTGTGAACAGGGGTGTGCAGACCAGTGTGCAGCAGGGGTGTGAGCAGGGGTGTGAACAGGGGTGTACAGGCCAGTGTTCAGTGGGGGTGTGAGCAGGGGTGTGAATGGGGTGTTCAGGCCAGTGTGCAGCAGGGGTGTAAGCAGGGGTGTGCAGCAGAGGTGTGCAGCAGAGGTGTGAGCAAGGGTGTGCAGGCCAGTGTGCAGCAAGGGTATGAGCAGGGGTGTGAGCAAGGGTGTGCAGGCTAGTGTGCAGCAGGGGTGTGAGCAAGGGTATGAGCAGGGGTGTGCAGGCCAGTGTGCAGCAGGGGTTTGAGTAGGGGTGTGAGCAGTGTGTGAGCAGGGGTGTGAGCAGGGGTGTTCAGGCCAGTGTGCAGCAGGGCTGTGAGCAGGGGTGTGAGCAGGGCTGTGAGCAGGGGTGTGAGCAGGGCTGTGTGCAGGGCTGTGAGCAGGGGTGTGAGCAGGGCTGTGTGCAGGGCTGTGAGCAGGGGTGTGAGCAGGGCTGTGAGCAGGGGTGTAAGCAGGGCTGTGTGCAGGGCTGTGAGCAGGGGTGTGTGAGCAAGGGTGTGAGCAGGGGTGTGCAGCAAGGGTGTGCAGCAGGAGCATGCAGCAGGGGCATGCAGCAGGGGCATGCAGCAGGGGTGTGCAGCAGGGGTGTGCAGCAGGGGTGTGAGCAGGGCTGTGAGCAGGGTTGTGAACAAGGGTGTGCAGGCCAGTGTGCAGCAGGGTGTGAGCAGGGGTGCGAGCAGGGCTGTGAGCAGGGGTGTGTGAGCAGGGGTGTGAGCAGGGGTGTGCAGCAGGGGTGTGAGCAGGGTGTGAACAGGACTGTGCAGCAGGGCTGTGAGCAGGGCTGTGCAGCAGGGCTGTGAGAAGAGTTGTGAACAGGGATGTGCAGGCCAGTGTGCAGCAGGGGTGTGAGCAGGGGTGTGAGCAGGGATGTGCAGGCCAGTGTGCAGCAGGGGTGTGAGCAGGGGTGTGAGCAGGGGTGTGCAGCAGGGGTGTGAGCAGGGGTGTGTGAGCAGGGGTGTGAGCAGGGGTATAAACAGGGTGTGCAGCAGGGGTGTGAGCAGGGGTGTGAGCAGGAGTGTGAACAGGGGTGTGCAGCAGGGGTGTGTGAGCAGGGCTGTGAGCAGGGCTGTGAGCAGGGGTATGAGCAGGGGTGTGCAGGCCAGTGTGCAGCAGGGGTGTGAGCAGGGGTGTGAGCAGGCCAGTGTGTAGCTGGGGTGTGAGCAGGGGTGTGCAGCTGGGGTGTGAGCAGGCCAGTGTGCAGCTGGGGTATGAGCAGGGGTGTGAGCAGGGGTGTGAGCAGCCCAGTGTGCAGCTGGGGTGTGAGCAGGGGTGTGCAGGCCACGCTTTACTGGGGTACCTCATGCTGGGGGAGCGTTGCCCGAGGGGTGCCACAGCGTCAGGCAGGCTTCCCGGGGGAGAAGGCCGGCTACTGCTCTTTCCTACACCTCCTATGAATCACTGATCAAAACACTCCTCTTAGGCAGGTGTCCGCTGGCGTCATTTCTAACCTTGAGTAACTGCACGCTGTCTCCCTCACTTCCTTTCCGTCTGCATCTAGGCTGGCGAGCAGGGGGGGTCTGCCAGGGTGGAAGCTGCCTGTCCCATGTCTCTGCTGGGGATTCGGGGCACGTGAGCACCTCAGGTTGGCTTCTCAGATGTTTTGAAACCATAACGTTACTAAGTTAAACCTCAATATGCCAGCTTCCAGACTGCCAGCACACGGGCTCCCTGTAGGTACTAGAAAACGTTCTTACAAAGCGTGTCGTTCCTGGCCATGGTGATGCTCACCCACCCCCAAATATGTCATCCCTGAGGAAGTTAAACCAAGCTGCATGGCGTGCGGGTCATCTTTCTACTGGTGTGGCCAAGGCTGGGGACGGAGGGAAGCAGGGCCCAGAACAGACCTGCATTTCAGAGTCACAGCCCCGGTGATCTACCCACTTCCTCCAGCCGGGCCTGCCTCCACTCCGTATAGACTGCTCAGGGCCTTCATGGTCCAGTCCCTCTGGTCACGCCCATTTCCTCCAAAAGCAGCCCCATGGCCACACTCAGCGACGTTTGCCCAAATACCTGGGCCAGAGGCCCAGTCAAGCTGACCAGTGAGAGCGGTGTCCATCGGCACTCACCGCATCCGAGGGGATTCCTTCGTGTTGTACGGCCAGCCCCAATTCTGCCTCCCCATCTCCCTGTGTTGGCAGATGGCTTGTAGCTCTCTGGATCCCTGAGCACAAACTGCCAGGAGTCACTCACCGCCCATCTGCTGTCTCACGTGAAGCCCTACACCTCAGGCCCCGCTTCAGGCACCCCCAGACATCCCCTGCAGTGAACAGCTCAGGTCGCGCTTCATGCACCCCCAGACATCCCCGGCAGTGAACAGCTCAGGCCGCACTTCATGCACCTCCAGACATCCCTGGCAGTGAACATCTCAGGTCGCGCTTCATGCACCCCCAGACACCCCCGGCAGTGAACACCTCAGGCCCTGCTTCATGCACCCCCAGACATCCCCGGCAGTGAACAGCTCGGGGCCTCTGTTGCCCTGACCTGCACCCTTTTTCAATCCTCCAGAGACCACCGAGGCCCCCAGCCAGGCTCCAGCCCCTGCGGCCCCCGACTGGGAAAGGGGGTTGATGTCACACACTCACGGCCGCCCTGCCTTTCTGTGGCAGCCTCTTCTGCCTCCAAAGGCCCCTCTTACACCTGCGCACTCGACTTAGGCCTCTGAGGCCATCCGCCAGTCCACCCCTAGGCAGGCATGAAGCCCGGTGCAGTAGGAGGGATGGTCGATCCATGGCGGTGCCCTCAGTGCTCCTCTGAGGAGGATAATTACCAGATGTGCAGAGCACGCAGTTAGGCCCGTCAGAGGGGCAGGAAAGAGGCACCCAGGCACCGAGCCACGTGTCCAAAGGGGGAAGATAGCAAGTAGAAGAGCCAGCGGGAGACATGATGAGATGGCAGGATCTCAGGGGCTGTGGAGAAAGCTCCCTCCACCCCAGGGCACGTGGCCCACAGGCTCAGCCACCTCAGAGGTCTGCAGGGAGCCCACGGGGCCCAGGAGCCTCTGAGGCCCTTCATGGGAAGGCAGCATGGTGGAATGGAAGGTTCTAAGAGCAACATGCACAATCGCTGCCTGCCCACTCTGCCCAGGAGCTCTGCCAGACATTTCTGCCTGCCCTAAATTGCCCAAGGAAAACAGTGTCTGCATGTAATTAAAATATGCCGAGGACCAATCCTGCCCCTGATAATCTGTCCTTGGAGAGCCGGAGGCTGGCCGCAGCACCCGTCTGGACCATCCTGAGTGGCCATCTGGAGCACAGAGCTGCAGTGGTGCCCAGAGACGCTCTCTCTCCCTCTCTGTCCCTCTTTCCAGCCAGTCACTCCCCCAGGGAAGACACAACGCCAAGCCCAGGATCTACAGGCCCAGGAAGGGGGCCTGCCCCCCCAGGGCTCAGTGGCCGCCAGCTCTCACCCCAGAGGGACAGACTCAGAGTGACTTCCAAGGTGAACTCGCAGGCCCTCCCCAGGGCACAGGCAGCTTTGGAACTTCAAAGGCACATCCACGGCACGCTGCTCTCTAAATGCCGCCATCACTTAAATAACTGAGTCGTGATGAGATAGACATCTGAGCTCCCCTAGAGTGCTATAGACACTGGGTGGGCGCAGGTCAACACCTCCTGCCCACAGGAGCCCTCCGGGAGGGAGCAGAGGGACACAGATGGTGTCTGTGTCCTGGAGAGGCCACAAGGCCACAAGCAGCGGGACAGAAGCAGAGTCTGGGGGCAGGCGGGCAGGCGTGGCCTGCTCTGGGCACGGCAGCCTCAGCTGCCCTGGCCAGGGCCTGGCCTGTCCTCCCAACACTGGCCTGACCTGCAGCCCTAGCTTATTAAAATTTTAGGGCATCTGGTCCACCTAGGGCGGTGTCGTTTCTATTTTTAATGCCTCCAGCCTATCAAACCTGCATAAGGCAATGCGCGCCCAGCCAAAGGTCTCTGTCTTGCAGCAATTTGTAATTTTTTCCTGTTAATTTCACAGCAATAGATGGAGAGTGGGCAGAAACCGGTGGACATGAATGAACTTTCAAATCACCAGTATCTGGTGTTGGGAGAGAAGAGATGGGCTCAGGGGGGATTTTGCCAGGGGAGCTCCCTGACATAGCTTCTGCAGGGGGTTAAAGAGTCGAGTGAGATTCCTCACAAAGAGGGCTTTAATCCACACTCTGGGGGGCCGGGTGCTTCCTCTGTCCGCATCCTCCCTGGCACCGGCCCAGGCAGGGAATCAGCTGGCAGCACAGCCTTCTGCCAGCTCAGAGTCCAACTGTGGGGCTGTAGAAGACCAGCGCAGCCTGGTCCTTCTGGAGCACTTGGGCCACCTGTGGGGCCTCGTTCCCCGAGGTCATCCCAGGATGAGGGGGAAGGACATGGGATGGCTCCTCCACGCCCGCTGAGCCCCTCCGTCCCCAGGAGCCCCAGACCCAGTGAGGAACCAAGCAAGCGGTCCAAGTCCTCACAGAGTCTCCCAGAATCCTCCCCAGCCAGACAGCCGGGCCACTGGGAGGCCCCGGGGCAGCCGGTGATTAATCCAGAGATAAAAGATGGGAGTCGCCCGAATCGCTGGGCCTCGCCTCCATCGCCCGACTTGTCACTGTAGATGTAAGCGCGTTTGCTCAGGAGCCCTGGGTCCCAGGTTGTGAGGCCCTGTCCTCCCTGGCAGCTGACCGCCGGTCGCAGCTGAGCTCCCGGACTCCATGGTGACAGAGCCCCGTGCCGCGCGGGGAGCACGCCTTGGGAGAGGCGAAGGTGGGCAGTCCTGTGGTGTGATCGTGGCTTCAGGAGGCCCCTCTTTTCTTCCTCTGCCCCCTCCCCACGTCTGCGGACACCGGCCAGCCAGGTCTGCCACCACCACAGGACGGCTTCTTCTCAGTCCGTCTTTCTTGCTGGCTGTGGACTGTCCGATCAAACCAAAGGTGAGCCGTCCAGGAAGGCCATCCCTCAGCACTGTGGAGGCTGCACAGGTGACCAGCAGCTGTGACAAGAAGAGGATGGTCTCACGAGGCCTGCCCCTTCATTCCCAGCTGACCCTCCAGGCCTGCCCCCCTTCATTCCCAGCTGACCCTCCAGGCCTGCCCCCCTTCATTCCCGGCTGACCCACAAGGCCCCATGACCCCCTTCGTTCCCAGCTGACCCACAAGTCCCTGTCCCTCTTCATTCCCAGCTGACCCACGAGGCCTGCCCCCCTTCATTACTGGCTGACCCTCGAGGCCCTGTCCCCTTTCATTCCCAGTTGACCCTCGAGGCCCCCCCTTCATTCCCAGCTGACCCACGAGGCCTGCCCCCCTTCATTCCCGGCTGACCCTCGAGGCCCCCCTTCATTCCCGGCTTCGCACTAGGCCCCATCCCTCCTCTATCGCCCTCAGGATCATGGCAGACACTGGAAGCCAGACCCTCATGGTGACCCCTGAGCATTCCACATGAGGCCGGATGAGCCTGAAGAGGAACGTCTGGACTGGGACCCTCCCGGCCGCGCATGCGCGCGAGTCACTGAAGAACCCACAGGAGCCATTGGCCCCCAAGCTCAGGACAGAACAAAGCGAAGTATCCCCAGGTTTCCCCAGAGCAGGGCTGGGCACCCGTCCCTGCCACACGGGCCTGTCCACTCCAGGCACCTGCTTGGCCAACCCTGGCCGAGCTTCTGTAAAATGTAAGCAGAGTCCATAGCAGCACAGACAGGAAGTACACAGCTGGAGCAGCAGCACAGCTCCTAACCGGCCCCAGGTGGAGCTCGACATTGTCCAGCCCTCCCATGGCTCTGGCTTCTGGGGCCGCCCTCAGTGGACAGCCAGGCCAGGGCAGGCCCTGCCTCCCAGGGAGGGGGGACACGTAAACAGCAGAACAGGTACAGCCACACCCCGCAGCCATCGACAGCCCCCAGAGGCCAGGGCCCCGGGAGCCAAGCACCCCACAAACTCCAGCCGGCCTCCTGCCATGAGGCTGGAGGGTCGGTGCCGCTCGGAGCCGTGGCCAGCACCTCCGAGCCATGGCCAAGCCCACTTACCTCCTCTCCTTTGCCCAGGGTCCTCCCAGGGCCAGCCGGCGGCCCAGAGAGAGGAAGATACAGCGGATCTGCTCCCCGAGGAAGGAGTACAGAGGGATCAGAGGAATCCCGGTGTGCACGCACGCTGCAATTCCTCCTGTCTGTGCCCGGAGGTGAGGAGGCGCCGGGGTGCGGGGGACCAGAGTGAGGGGGCCCCCGCTTGTATGGAGGCACTGGCGCCCCCAGAGGGGAGCCCTGCTCTCCAGTGTGCAGGCCGGGCGAAGCCCTTGACTGTCGGCCCTCACAGGTCTGTCTGGACAGCACTGCGGGGCACAGGAAGGACAGAGGGACCACGCAGACTGAACGTGGTTTGCTCTCCTGGAGGGCGTGGAGATGGGGGGGGGGTCTGTCCAGCCAGAAGGCCGTGCCAGCCGCATCTGTGTCATCAGGAGCTGTGCGTGGTGGGATGTCGGGCCCCAGGGGCCTGCACAGAGCAGGCTGGCCATGGACAGCTCCAGAGGCCCCGCGGCCCCCAGGGAAACACGTCACTCCCACAGACAATCAGGAATGAGTCGAGCCGGGTGGAACACGGAGCTAATTACCACCACAGCTCAGGGAAGTGAGTCCCAGAGTAAGCGAGAAAGATGTCACAATCCCATTGGGAGAGGCCTCAGAGCAGAGTGATGGAGTGGACAGGCAACTGGAGGAGGGGAGGGGAGGGGAGGGGAGGGGGCCAGGGTGAGAGCACCCGCCCAGGGGGAAACTGAGGCAGGGGAGGGCATTTCGGAAGGCAGGGCCTGATTCTTGGAGATCCAGTGGTTCACAGCTGCATGGATAGGCACCAAGGTCTGAGTTCTGCCTGAGAAGTTAGGCAGAGGCAGAGGTGGCTACGTGAGCGTGACAGAAGTTGGTAGGGACTGCAGGTGGCCAATAAGCTCTTAGCAAAAAGAGGGTGCACACTTGCACATATTTGCACACACAAACAAGGACCACATGCTTGCACCCACATACACACACACAATTGCACATGCAGGCATGCATTCAGGCCTGCCTACACATGTGTGTTCACATCCACACTCTAGCAGGAGATGGGTGAAGGGTGACACTCTAAGAAGCACGCAGAGTGGAAGACTAGCCCAGGGGCCAGGTGTGGTGGGGGCGGGGGGGGCAGGTGGACCGCCAGGATGAGGCTAGCCCAGGGGCCAGGTGTGGTGGGGGCGGGGGGGGGCAGGTGGACCGCCAGGATGAGGCTAGCCCAGGGGCCAGGTGTGGTGGGGGCGGGGGGGGGGGGCAGATGGACCGCCAGGATGAGGCTAGCCCAGGGGCCAGGTGGTGGGGGCGGGGGGGGGGGGACAGGGCAGTGGACAGCCAGGACCTAGCAGGTCCAGGGAGATCAAGGCAGTCAGAGCCCTGGAAGCCTGCTGGGCGGAGAACACAGGAGAGGAATGTAAAGACAGAGGGTGGTGGGCACAATGCCCAGCCCAGGCCTGGATTCTGTGTGACCCCAAGAACATACAGTCCAGACACCCAGATGTCCACAGGTGCTGCTGTTGCCCCAAGGCCCGCGCTGCCCTGGGAGGACCAGGCCAGCAGTGGGGGGGTCCATCTGGTGACCATGGCCCCTGGTGGGAAGGGCTGTGCTTCCAGGACAGGCACCTGGGGAGGGGACACATGGCAGTGGAGGGAGGTCTAGGGCGACAGAGGATGGTCATCCACACCAGTAAGGCTTGGGATACCTCCTCAAGGGCCAGGTGGGGAGACGGCAGGCAGCTGGAGCAGACCGGAGGGGAGCACACACTCCAGGGCCTGGGCAAGGCCGGCCGCAGGGCTGCAGAGGTGCCTGGGAGCTGCCGCCCCTCCAGCAGCTCCTCCCACAGCCCAGGCAGGGGCTTCAGGAAGCAGCGCCTAGCCAGACCCAGGGAGCCCCTCCGAGGGCAGTATGCAGCCCGCACAGGCTCTGCTGTGCTCCTGGAAGCCCCCCACCACCTGGCCCCAGTTGGGGACCTGCAGCCGCTTGCAGCAAATGAGTCTGACAGAATTCGAACCCGGCCAGCTCCAAGTTCCAGCCCTCAGCCCAGCTTGGCGAGGACTGGCCAACAGTGCCCCCTGGTGGCCAATGTCACCATCAGCCAGCCCAAGGAGGACACTGGGCAGTCAGTGGACAGCCTCCATTCCAGTCAGATCCACAGGACCACGCAGCATGGTCACCGGCCCTGGGTGGGACCACTGCTGGTCCACTGCCCTGGGCCCCAGCACTTCATACTCCTGTCAAGGATAAAGCTGGAACCTCCAGTCCGGCCAGCTTGGTGGGGACCTTTACTGGGGTAAGGTGGTACCCAGCTGAGGGGACATTGGCCAGCAAGCCCTCGGGGGTAGGGGCTGCCGGTGAGAGGAGCCTGACGGGGGGGAAGAGGGACGCAGCAATGGCTGAGAATGGGGAGAGGTCAGACCAGAGGGGAGACTCTGCTCTGAGCAGAGCTCCTATATTACCAACTGACCACGGGCAGCTGTGCGGTGCCCTGGCGCTCAGCTCACTGTGGGGCAGGACACGCACGACAGAGCCTCCTCCCGGCCCTGCTCCGGGAGTCCATCCTGCACGCTCGGTCCTGGTCCTGATGTGGGAGCCCAGGTGCTGGGCCAGCAGGGCACTGCCAGCTTCTGGTGCAGGCCAGTCCAGGGTGGCTGGAGGAGGCCTTTCGAAGGTCACAGATGAGCATGGATTGGGGGGAGGGGGAGAACAGGAAGAGAAAGTGCTGGAAGGCCAGGAGGGCGCAGCTCCAGCCAGCGCGGGGTGGCCTGGCTGGGGCCGCTGGCTCCCAGGGTGACTGTGAGCAGCGGGAAGCAAGGGGCGGGTGGGCCAGGCGGCATCGAGGCTGCAAACTGCACAGGAAGAGGGTGGATGCCACAGGCGCGTGTCCCACGCGGCTCCCACGGGGAGAGGCAGCTCCGAGCGTGGGGCACACCAGGCCAGCACGTGGGGACACGGCACACGCAGGACACAGCACACACAGGGCTCAGCACATGCAGGACACGGCACACACAGGACACAGCACACGCAGGACATGGCACACACAGGACACGGCACACGCAGGACATGGCACACACAGGACACGGCACACGCAGGACACAGCACACACAGGACACAGCACACTCAGGACACAGCACACGCAGGACATGGCACACACAGGACATGGCACACTCAGGACATGGCACACGCAGGACACGGCACACGCAGGACATGGCACACGCAGGACACAGCACACGCAGGACATGGCACACACAGGACACGGCACACGCAGGACATGGCACACACAGGACACGGCACACGCAGGACACAGCACACGCAGGACACAGCACACTCAGGACACAGCACACGCAGGACATGGCACACACAGGACATGGCACACTCAGGACATGGCACACGCAGGACACGGCACACGCAGGACATGGCACACGCAGGACACAGCACACACAGGACACAGCACACGCAGGACACAGCACACACAGGACATGGCACACGCAGGACATGGCACACACAGGACATGGCACACGCAGGACATGGTACACACAGGACACAGCACACGCAGGACATGGCACACGCAGGACATGGCACACGCAGGACATGGCACACGCAGGACATGGTACATGCAGAACACAGCACATGCAGGACATGGCACACACAGGACACAACACACACAGAACACAGCACATGCAGGACACAACACACACAGGACACAGCACACTCAGGACATGGCACACGCAGGACACGGCACACGCAGGACACAGCACACGCAGGACACGGCACACGCAGGACATGGCACACACAGGACATGGCACACTCAGGACACGGCACACACAGGACACGGCACACTCAGGACATGGCACACACAGGACATGGCACACTCAGGACATGGCACACGCAGGACACGGCACATGCAGGACATGGCACACGCAGGACATAGCACACACAGGACACGGCACACTCAGGACATGGCACACACAGGACACGGCACACGCAGGACATGGCACACGCAGGACATAGCACATACAGGACACGGCACACTCAGGACACGGCACACTCAGGACACGGCACACGCAGGACATGGCACACTCAGGACACGGCACACACAGGACATGGCACACGCAGGGGACGGCACATGCAGAACACAGCACACGCAGGACACATCACACTCAGGACACGGCACACGCAGGACACATCACACTCAGGACACGGCACACGCAGGACACGGCACACTCAGGACAGGGCACGCTCCCCCGTCCAGACTCCGTCAAGCCCTGCATTGTGCCCACTTGGGTCCAGGCCCCGGCTGGACAGGCCATCGTGGTCCTGGTCTGTCCCACGGACTCCTCAGCCTCTGTGGAAAGGACCGGCAGTTTGGCCGCCGGGACCCGGCCCTGGCTCACCCCCCAGCTCCACCCGCTGGCTTCAGCAGAGTATTTAATAAATGTTTAATAGCGACAATAAAAGATCAACTTGGCAAGACGGAAGATCTTTGCTCTGAGACTTGGGGCCATGCTTTAGGTCAGTAATAAAAGGCATCTTGGCAGAGCAGAGGAGAGGCTGGGGGCCCCTGGGTGGCCTTTGGAGTCCCTTGAGGGAGGTGACAAGAGAGCTGCATGCCCAGACCACCCTGTCTCCTCCTGGAGAAGCCTGCGCTGCCTGCCTCATTCCACCGACTCAGCTGGCAGCCAGGTGTCCCTGTCCCCTGCACAAGTGACAGGGGGCGGGAGAAGCGCCGAGGACGGCAGCACCCTCTGCTCCCGTCCCTCCCCACCCAGCTCCTGCCCCACCCAGCTGGCCTGGAGGAAACGCCCAGGCAGGGAAGGAGAGCTAGGGTCCGCGCTCAGGCAGGGAAGGAGAGCTAGGATCCGCGCTCAGGCAGGGAAGGAGAGCTAGGGTCCGCGCGCAGCGCCCAGGCAGAGGTCAGCGCTCCCTCTCCACAGAGGCGCGATCCGTGGTTCTCACATCCTCTCCCACGCAGGCTCACAGGCACACGCACGTTTAGAGCTGTGAGCTCCCCCCATTCACAAATGAAACGGCAATGGGCTATCACTGAATGTGCACTCATTGTGTTTTATTCATGTAATACTGCATAATACAATGTCACGTGTATGTGCACATGTCTGTGCTCTGCTGAGATGTGCCTACACCCTATCATATGCCAAAAAGCTCATGGCAACAGCGGCCCAGCTTTCGCTGCATGTACGCACCGCCATGTATATGATCAGGTTGCCCATTGATGGCACTGGGGTCGTAGTGAACACTCCTAACCACGCTGCAGTGAGCCGCTTCTGTATCATGCTCTGTATGTAAGCGTATCTGTAAGCTAAACAAATACAAACGCAGTGGCTCACCAAAACAGAAGTTGAAATAATGGCCTAGACAGAGGAGATTTTAAACTAACTCAGCAAAACCAGCACTGAAGAGAAGACAGAGGAAGAAGTAGACATGTCTTAAAAGCTCCTTGGTGGGAGGAAGTAGAGGAGGGATGCCCAGTGTAGATGTCCCCATTTCGGGCATGTCCTGGGAGATAAAAGCTAACATCAGCTCTTCAAATTCACAGTACATAATGGTGGTAGTAACCATATTCAAGTGGAAAAAATCTAGGTGCTGGAAAACATTGGGAAAGTACAGTGGGCAGTTTGACCAAACTTTCTGATATAAGTAAACACAATAATCAATAAAGACCAGTGAGGTAGACAGCAGGATGGAGCACGCCCTTCGCTCTCTAACTTTAATCAGAACTTTCAGTTCTGACTAAAAGCAAAACCAAAGCCAGACGCTGGTGACTCATGCCTAGAATCCTACTCAGGAGACTGAGATTTGAGGATCACAGTTCAAAGCCAGCCCAGGCAGGAAAGTCCATGAGACTCTAATCTCCAATTAACCACCAGAAAACCAGAAGTAGTGCTGTGGCTCAAGTGGTAGAGCGCTAGCTTTGAGCTGAAGAGCTGAGGGATAGTGCCCAGGCCCAGAGTTCAAGCCCCACAACTGACAAAAAAAAAAGGGGGAGTGGGGCTGGGCACTGGTGGCTCTTGTCCCTAATGCTAGCTACTCAGGAGGTTGAGATGTGAGGATCACAGTTTGAAGCCAACTCCAGAAAGAAAGTCCATAAGGCTCTTACCTCCAATTAACCATCAAAATCAAGAAGTGGAGCTGTGGCTCAAGTGGTAGAGTGCTAGCCTTGAGCAAAAGCAACTAAAGAACAGAAAACAAAAACAAAAAATACCCACCAAGGTCTCTACATAGCACCAAGAAAATAGGAGCAAACAGAGCAAGGAGTGTTGAAACAGAAGCCAGACCATGGGCTTGGTGATTAAAGGGGTGTCAGGACTTTGTGACAGAGCCGTGACACTTACTAGCGAAAAGGCTAGCAGGCCAGGATTAAAAGGAAAACACTGCACCCAAAAGTAACATGGAATTTGGGGTCACAAGGCTACTAGGGTCACGGAGAGGGGGACGCAATGTGAAGGGCAAGCAGCTGTGCACCATCAAAGCAAGGAACCTCCAGCCACACTGCTGGGTTTTGGTGGCCCCGATGCACTCGGGAAGCTGAGATGGGGATCAGTCATCTTCATCTCACCTCGGCTCCACCATCTTCCTCCCACTTGAGCTCCATCATCATCTTCATCCTGCCTGGGCTCTGTCACCTTCACCTCACTAGGATCCATCATCTTCATCCTCCCGCTAGGCTTCTGAAAGGATCCTAAGGTCACCCAGAAGAGTGATGTACGTGTGATCCTCCCATCGCAGCTGTGAGGAGCACAAAAGGAGCGTGGAGACACTAATACTGCAGAGAAACCTCCCTCCGCCATCCACTGACAGGCCACCCACTGATAGCCATTTGCTGACGGCTCAGTCATCCAGGAACGGGCCGGATCTGTGTGTGCAGACATGGGGAGATCTCACTGAACTGGACCAGATGGGTTTGCGACGGGCATGCATCCTTCCCTCGGGCCCACCAAGAGGTTCCCACACGCTCTCCTTCAGACAGAAACTGCAAGTCTGTTTGCAGGAGCCACACAAAGATTGCTTACGGACGGCAAATAAAACCTCTTTTTAAAATAATTAAAACCCAAAGCTGAAGCTCTGTTGACCACGATCTCTGATTACAAAACAATATAATTAGAAATAATGATGGAAAGATGAGCAAAATAACCTGAGGACTTGGAAAATGAGAAATCCACTTGTAGATAATCCTTGGATCAAAGAGTCAATCAAGAAAGAAATGGAGGCTCTGGGGCCGGGAGCCTGGTGTATGGAGAGGAAGACGCCGGAGGGGGCTGGCTGCTTACAGCCATCTCCTTCCTTTAGAGAAAAGTAAAGATGAGGGAACTCAGGGCGCTGCTAAACATATTAGGAAAACAGCAAAGTAAACTCCAGGAATAAGGAGGGATACATTGAATAAATGTGAAAGCTAAAATTGATTTTTAAAAAATGTAAGTACATAAGTAGAAAGCATGGCTTAGTCCAAATACGATTGTTTGAAGTCTCTCTAAGCTAATCACAGGTAAGAGAAGAAAGAGACAGACTGGATTGAGAGAGACATGAAGAATTAAGAATAAGAATGAAGAATAATCATATAGAAAGGAAAAAAGTAAGATAATTATGAGGAAATTATATATCCAACTCTATGGCAGAATACTTACAAACTTAGAAAAGATGATGACTTCTTAGAAATACAAAAAATTAACAAAATGTATCTCAGACATGCAAAACTAAATAGCCCAATTAGCATAAAAATACTAGAAATCTAATTAAGGATCTATTGTTCAAAGAAAAAGTTTGGATTCATTCAAACCAAATTTCATCTAATCTTTAAAGGAATTTAACAGGTTAGCCTGCCATCTAAAGTATTCCAGAATATATAAGGTATTTTATATTCAAAGTTTCTTTGAGTTTCACATAGTATAACTTTAAATACAACACAAAAAATGGCAAGGTATAGCAAAATTATTTTAACTGTCAGAGTCCTTTATGAATATGAATGCAATATTCTGTCTGAAACTAGTGTCAATCAATGGATTAAAAATAACACTAATGATGCAATGCAACCAAAACAGGGCTCCGGGCTCAGGCCCTGCCCTCCAGTCCTACTTCAGCCCTTATGATCAACAATGTGCTGCCCTGAAAACAGACCAGCTGATCAAAGCCCCTTCAGAATCTCCTGTGACAGGAAGCAGAGTGAACCTGAGCACAAACAGCAG
Source organism: Dipodomys spectabilis (assembly GCF_019054845.1). Lineage (NCBI taxonomy): Eukaryota > Metazoa > Chordata > Mammalia > Rodentia > Heteromyidae > Dipodomys > Dipodomys spectabilis. The sequence goes on along the minus strand of NW_024870907.1, from coordinate 4,507,130 downwards.
GACAGAGGCTAACCGTGCAGACACATGGCTTTGATCCTCCTTATTGATGCAGACTGGGGAAAAAGCCTTTGCAAATCGTAGCAAAGCATGTGATCTATGTAGTACACAATGAAGAACCCTGGAGAAGGGGCTGTGACCAGCTGTCAAAATGTCTGCCTGGTGCCAGAGAAGGTGTGCGCCTGTCCAGCACTCAAGTCTGGAAAGCTCGCGGCAGCCCAGCCTGCCCCGCCCAGCAGCTACAGAGGACCAGAGGGGCTGGCGAGGGTGACAAGAACACACTTCCCACTCCCCTTCAAAATTGTGTTAGACAGCTCCCATCCATCAAAAGAAACCATTACCAGAACCAAGAGACAACCCACAGGATGGAAGAAAACCTCCGCAGCTACTCAAGAGATGAAAGATGAATATGCAAAAAGCTCAAAAAGTAAACTGCAAAAGCATAACCCAATTAGTAACCGGAAAATGAATTGAATGGACAGTTCTCAGAAGAAGAAACACAAACGGCTAATAGGACGCAAAGCAATGTTCAACACCCTCAGCCATGAAGGAAATGTGAATAAAAATTACACCAAGAAAAGAAGACAGGCTCTCTCTCTCCCTCGCTCTCCCTCTCTCCAGGGAGACCCCTGTCTATTAGTGATTCCCTTGATGACCCGAGTGCTGGCCTGGCTTTGATTCTGACGGTGGGGGTGGGGTGATGTCACATCGCACTGAGCACTGCAGCTGACCCCCACCCACCTCCAGTGACAATAGCTGACAGTCCAGTTGTATGGGCTTCCTCTTCTCCTCAGACGCAAAGTCTCAAGATGCAGCGCCTGTCCACCCACCCTCCCCTGGCTGTCCCGGAGCAGGAAGAGTTCCCTGGATCCGCCTCATAGGTCCTTGACTTCTATGTATGAATTTCATTCTGACACCCACAAACTCCTGATGCTTCAGAACCTTGCCTGGAATTTCTCTTTTTGGGGGGGAGGGGAGTGGTCGTGGGGCTTGAACTCTGGGCCTGGGGGCTGTCCCTCAGCTCTTCAGCTCAAGGCTAGTGCTCTACCTTCATCATGATGCCCCCACGCCCCTTTCAAGAAAGTGTCCCAGATTTCCTGTTTGTATTTCGAGCATCATAGAAAGTCGGAAACGCTTTGATCCCATGCTAACAGCAAGAAAAACATCGATTCGTCCCCACCTCCTAACCTACAGACTGGACAGATGGCAGAGGTCCCAGAGAGGCAAACTGCCCGGAGATCTAAGGAAAGCGGATGCCTTGGGGAATGAGGATGTGAGCCCAGGCTCACCCAGCACAGATACCAGCACCACACAGACAGGAATGGCAAATCTGCCCGGAAATGTTGACACTTTGCTGAGGACTGAGGCTGGAGTCTCAGAAGAGGTACAAGTTCCAGGAGCTGCAAGCAGGCTGCAAGTGTGTGGGTCTGGAGCGGTTCCCCAAGGCTGTGGCTCCGGCTGCCGGCACTGCTGGCGAGGCCTAGTGGGAGAAGTTGGTCTGGGGACTTTGAAGGGGATACTGGAAGCCTCTCCTCACCATGATATGAGCAACCTCACTACCGTAATGTCCTGTCTCATCCCAAGAGGCAGCAGAGCCACATGACCAGGGACTGGAACCTTGGAAGCCAGGGAACATCCAAGCCTTCCTTGTGAGTTGGTTTTCTCAGGTATTTTGTCAGGAGTCCGACTTAGTAAAATCTAGAGTCTTTTATTTTCCTGGTTGTGGAGCTTGAACTCAGGGCCTGCGCTCTCTCCCTAAGCCTCTCTGTGCTCAAGCCTAGCATTCTACCACTTGAGCCACAGAGCCACTTCTGGCTTTTTCTGCGTAGTTTATTGAAGAGTCTTCATAGACTTCCCTGCCTGGGCTGGCTTTAAACCATGAACCTCAGATCTCAGCCTCCTGAGTAGCTAGGATGACAGGTGTGAGCCACAGTGCCCAGCTAAATCTAGAGTCCTTTGATATCCTGTGTTCAGCTATGCTTTTTTTCTAAGCTAGCAGAGAGAGAATGGCTATATCAATCTACAAGACTCCGCAGAAAGGGAACTGGCTGGGTTGCCCTGCTCTTCGGGCCCCTCTCCGCGTGGTGCCTGTACAAAGTGAGCACTGAGGACTCCAAGCGAGCCCCGTGAGGTCTACACGTGGCCTCCTGCCTCCTGGGCTGTGCTGCTAATGGCTACATAGATTTTTAGCCTGTCTGTGGTGTTTTCCACTTGTTTTTCTACTATCTTGCCATGCACATTCACACTGTGGGAGCCAGATAGCCCTGAGAGGGAAAGGAACACCAGCAAGATGTCTGATCCCTTCTCCGCTGATCCATTTAAGGGATTCTCAACACTTCCATCTCTAACTGCCCGAGCCACAGCAATTACGACTTTACTGTCAGTACTGAGATTCCTCCCAGTCGAACAGCTTCCTTGAGACACAGCTCCGATGCTGTAAAAGCTACTGCCAGTTACATTGTGTACCTTGGAGGGTTTGTTTTCACGGTGACGGAGCTACGCTCCCACCGTGGCCCGTCCCTCAGCACTCCCCCACCTCCTCCAGGGCCCGTGGTGCCAAGGCCACCGCGCTGCACCATCGGCGGGGTACCCCGGGGCCATGTCTGTGTGTAGGGAGCTCTAGGACACATGATCTTTTGCAACTGGTTCCCATCTCTTAAAATAAAGTTTCGATGATGATCTGTCCATGGTACATCACATGTGGGTTCTTCATTCCTGTATGCTGCCAGCTAATCGCCCAATGTATGGGTGCACCATGGTTTATGCACCCACCTAGCCATTGTGGGTGTGTTGGGCGTTTGCACGGTTGGGTTGTTACAAAGAGTGCTCTGCTGTACATTGAAGAGTACTCCAATGAACACTGCTGTCTTCCAAAAGGCTGCTTCCCAAAACTGCAGCGTGGGCTCTCCGTTCCGGTCGCAGGGCACGAGGACCCCAAGGCTCTGTGCCCTCTGCTTCTCTGTCTGTCTGAGCCCTGGTGCGGTGGTCAGGTGGGTGCCATCTCCCGGGTTAGATCTGCATTCCAGAGGGGCCGGGGGGTCGCTGCCTTTTCAGGAGCTTATTGGCATTCAGACTCTTTACCAGTTGCATTGTATCCTCTGTCTTCGGGCCTTGTTCTGTGTTCGTTATGCGTTCCAGTACATGGCTTGCGAATGCTCCCTGTCCTGTGCCTGTTGTCTCCCTGCTCACTCTGCTGGCAGCCTCTGAAGAACCAAGTTTCTTATTCCCTTGGGCTGTGGTACAGCTCCGGGGACAGCATCTGGGTCCGGGGCCAGGCCCTGTCTTTAGCATCACAAAATTGATGTTCCAAATTAGGATGTAGTCAAACTTATTTTTGTTTTATTTTGTGCTTGTACTTGAAGTGTCATTTTTTTTTTTTTGGAAAATAAAAAGAAGGGAGATGTGGTCATAAAACTTCCACTCCTGTGTTTTCTCCTGAGAGGTTTAGAACTTTAACTCTTTTATCCAGAGCTTTATTCCATGTTTAGCTAACCTCTAAGGTACATATGGCATGTTCTTTGCATGTGGATATATGTCCATTTGTCTTAGTACCATAAAAAGACTATTCTTCTCCTCATTAGAATCCACCAATACCACTGTGGATCGCAGACACAAGTAGTGACCCCTGAGCTCTAAGTCCTACAATGTGGTCCCTGTCTGCTTCCCGAGCTGTCACACCAGCGTCCTGTTCCCCAAGTGTCACCGGTGCCACACAGAAGAGACTCCAGGCTTTCAGCAGCCCTCTGAGATTTTCTTCTACAAAGAAGCCAGCTGAGAGTTTGATAACGATTGCTTTGATATTGAAATTGGATGTGGGAAATATTACCATCACAACATCAGGTCCTCTGATCCATGAACGTGGAAATCTGCTTTTCATTCAGGTTGTAAGAAATTCCTTTTAAGAATGTTTTCCAGTTTTACTGAGTTTTCCTTAAATTTCTTTTCTTTTTGTATCTTTCCATTTTTCGAAGCTATGGTAAATGAAATGGCTCTCTTACATCCAGCTTTGGACTGCTGATTACAAGCACGTAGAAATTTAACAACAGGGCTTCTTGCAGCCAGGACCTTGCTGAGCTTGTTTCTTCATTTGAAGTTTCTTTGTTTTATTTTGCCTTTTGCATGTTTGCTTGTGGATTCTTCAGGATTTCTCCATACAAAGTCACATCATCTCTACACAGAGACTGTCTCCCACCTTTCCGACGTAAATGGGTTAAATTCCTTTTATTTTCTGATTCCACTGTTAAGAGAACCTGGCCGGTGTGGGCCTCCTGTCTTGGTCCTGACCAGGGAGTGAGTGGTCAGCCTCCCACACGCGTGGCCGGCTGTGCCCACAGCTCTTCTCCCGACCCAGGGCCTCTCACCACGGCTCCTCAGCGGGATACTGCAGGCAGACCGCTTCCTCGAGAACCTTTCTCCGTCTCTCTAGGGGATCATCCAGGGTTTGCCTTTATTATTTTATCGGCACGGTGTATGGCTGTGTTCACCGCATCTGTATGCCAAATCAAACCAGCAGCACCAAGGAAACATTACTGGTGCCCAGCATGTAATTCTTCTCACACATCACTATATTTGGTTTGTTGGTACTTCCTTCAGGATTTTTGCATCTAATTCAAAGAAAATTTAGCTGTGGAAGTGGTATGTGTGTGTGAGTGTGTGTGTGTGTGTTTGTGTCTGTGCATGTGAGTGTGTGTGTCTGTGCGTGTGAGTGTGTGTGTGTGTGTGTGTGTGTGAGATGTAGTCAACAGGGTGAACTTAACCTTAAGGATTGTCTGTGAAGTGTCCTCTCCTCATCTGATTGCTGGAAGATCTTGTAAATTACAGCTGTTAATTCTGGTCTGGGCTTTTGGTAGAATTCATCAGGGCAGGCTCACAGACCCTGGTTTTGCTTGGGAGGAGTTTCTGTTCAATTTCTCCACTTTTTACAGGTCTGCTCAGATTTTCCTTCTTCTTTAGTCAGGAATTTCTGTCTTTCTAGAATGTTTTTTCCAATTCAACTAAGTTTACTAATTGGCTGGCGCACCGGGCTCACAGTATTCCATTTACTCCTTGCCTTTCCTGTGAGCTCAGCAGTAATGTCTCGGCTTTCGTGCTGGTTTTAGCTATGGCGTCTTCTCTCTTTTGCTGTTTAGCTGATGGCCGTTCAATCTTGTTGATCTCAAAGAGCCAGCTTCGGCTTCATCTGCTCTCTCTGTTGTTTGTCTCTTCCGCATCACGTTACTTCAGCTGGGACATTCATTATTCCCTCCCTCCCTCTACAGAGTTATTTCACTCTTCTTTTTCCCCAGTGTTTCAAAGAAGAAGTTGAAGTTATTGATCTGAACCTTTTCTTTTTTGACACGGGCTTTCTTCTAAGCACTGCTTTGCCTGGGACTCCTTTTGCATTCATCTTGGTAATTTCTCATTCTTTTGTGATTCTTCTCTGACCAGGCTGGTTGTTTTGAATTGTTTTTCAGCTTCCAGATATTTGTCAAACTCCTTGCTGTTACGAGTTTAGAATCTCACCCCAGGGTGAGAGACTGCAACTCTGTCTAAGGTAGTTCCTCCAAGCACATCTTGTCTTCCGTTTTAGCCTAGCCATGTGAGTGACAAGAGCGAAGCCCGCCCCTGGGGGCGGGAGTTCTGGACAGGCCCCGGAGGCCGCACTGCTTTGCTGCTTCTCAGGTCCGCCTGTGCCTGCCAGTCACTTCCTCTTGGTCTGGTTTGGCTTGGTGTATTTTAGGAATTTATTATGAGGTCTCTACATTCTGTGACTGTCGCATCTTCATGATGGGTTAGCCATTTATCCTTATCTCTAGGAACATTTTTGTCTAAAATCTATTTGGTTTGACGTTAATGCCACTTTCTTTCTTTTTAGCATTCTATCTGAGGTACCTCTGAACAGTCTCTACTCTGACCTTACTTGTATATTGGGATCTAAATACTCCTCTGTAGACAGCATAGCGTTAAGCCTCCATCCAGCCCGGAGTCCAGCCTGGGAGTGTCTACGTGCTGCATTCCTTAGCCCGCTGCCCCCTGCCCCGTGGGGTGTGGTTGGTGTACTCCGACTCCCGACTCCACGCCAAATCAACCTTTCAACTTCTGGTGCTTCTGATGGGCTGTTCCTTTTGTCATTGTCTTCTATTTTCCTCTGCATTGAGTATTTTGCAGTGCAATATTTTAATGCTTATAATCAGGTGACTGGAAGAATGATATTGTTAAATGGAGAGGTTTTCTCTGCTTTTAGCTACTTTACTAATAGTTACTTTTGAGCTTAGAAGTTATTAATTCACTGGAGCCCGCTTCATGTTTCTGTTAACTAAATTCCATTAAGATGGTGAAATGTTATGCTCATACAGCTCTATTCTCTCTTTTCTTTCTGTGCTTATTGATAACCTGCAATGTTACTGGTCCAGCAGTTCATGGCTAGACTTATTACTTAAATATTTTAATGCTTTTTTCAAAAAGCTGAGAGGATAAAGAAGGGAAGACATTATTTATGGAACTGGTTGTTGAGATCTTCCTATTTAATATCTCATTTTCTGGATTTGAGTTTCCATCTGTCATCATTTCCCTAAGCCAACATCATTATTATCAAACATGTTTTGCTTCTGTAAGTCACAGGAGCAGCAATAGATTAAATACATACTATCCTGTTGAATGGTTTTGCATTAGCTGAGAAAATAAAAATGTATTTATGTCTTGTTTCTAATTACACACTTAACCTGCCCTGTGTTCTTTATTTCCCAGGGTGGGGGGGCACATCACGTGACCATTCAAACTCATCTGTTTGCCATCTCAAGAGCTTCCTTGAGTATTTCTTGTAAGTCAGGGCTGAAGTAATATTTATTCTCTCGGTGTTTAGTTTCCTGGAAACTTCTCCACTTTACCTTGTTTTTCTTTTCTTTTCTTGAGGTTATTGGGGTTTGAACACAAGGCCTCTCACTTGATCTTGATAGACTATATTTCTACCACTGGGCTACACCTTCAGCCCTGCTTTTTGCTGGTAATTTTGGAGATGGAGTTTTATGAACTTTTCTGCCCAGACTGGCCTCAAACTCCAATTCTCCATGTCTCGGTGTCTGGAGTAGCTAAGCTCACAAGCATGAGCTCCTAGCACCTGGTTTGATTTCTGAAAGATGGTTTTTCTGTATAGAAAGTAATTGAATAGCATTTTTTTCCTCCTAAGAGCTGACTAGAATACTTCCATTGCTTCTGATAAGAAATACACTGTTAATCTTTTGTTTTTAATTGTGAAAATACCGAACAGAGGGGTTACAATTACATGGACAAGGTAATGAGTACATTTCTTATCAAGCATTATTACCTCCTCCTTTGTTTCCCCTTCCCATCCCTTTCCATTTCCCTTCCTCCCCTCTTCCCCCCTCCCCGCACCAAAGTTGTAAAGTTCTGTTTTTCGACATAACATCTTGAGCATCTCATTGTTGCAACGGGTCCACCTGTATCCCTATTTAAACGATTTGTTTTTTCTCTTCCCCTCCACAAAGTATATCAACATCAAATACAGTAAAAACGGGTTATACCGTGGGAGAGGGACATACAAAGCAGCAAAGAAATATCTTTTAAATATGGTAGAAACAATCACAAGAAAAAAAATTTGAATCCTTATCTTGGGGTTCATTTCACCTAACATCAACTTATCTGACTGTTTCTGCTTATCTCAGACATATACTAGTTATTGCAAATAAGGGAAACCATGGGACCTAGGTTTCTTTGGGCCTGGCTTACTTCACAATATAATTTTTTCCAAATCTTTCCATTTCCTAACAAATGGGGCGATGTCATTCTTTCTGATGGAGGCATAGAATTCCATTGTGTATATATACCACATTTTCTTGATTCATTCATCTACTGAGGGGCATCTGGGTTGGTTCCATATCTTAGCTATGGTAAATAATGCTGCAATAAACATAGTTGTGCTGGTAGCTTTAGTATGGTCTTGTTTGTGATCATTCGGGTAAATGCCCAAAAGTGGGATTGCTGGGTCATAGGGGAGCTCTATATGGAGTCTTTTGAGGAACTCCATACTACTTTCCAAAGTGGTTGAACAAGTTTACACTCCCACCAACAATGCAGTAGGGTTCCCTTCTGTCCACATCCCTTCCAGCATCTGTTGTTATTAGAGGTCTTGATTATAGCCATGCTAACTGGGGTGAGGTGGTATCTCAGTGTTGTTTTGATTTGCATTTCTTTTATGGCTAGGGAGGTTGAGCATTTCTTCATGTGTCTATTGGCCATCCTTCTTTCCGCTTCAGAGAAGTTTCTCTTTAAGTCTTTAGCCCACTTATTTATTGGGCAGTTGTTTCTTTGAGGATTTGTTGTTGGGGATTTTTTTGAGTTCTAAGTATATTTTAGATATGAGACCCTTGTCCGTTGTATGTCTAGTGAAGATCTTCTCCCAATCCGTGGGCTTTCTATGGATCTTGCAAAAATATGGAACGCTTCACAAATTTGCGTGTCATCCTTGTGCAGGAGCCAGGCTAATCTTCTCTGTATCGGTCCAATTTTAGTATATGTGCTGCAGAAGCGAGCACACGCTGTTAATCTTGCTAAAGTGCTTCTGTTTGTGGTGAGTCACTTTTTCTACGTTCCCTTTGTTTTTGACTTTTGACCATTAAATTACTCTGTGCCTCAGTATGGATATATTTTAGTCAGCCTACGTGTTTCTTTTATTATTCTTTTAATAGATAGATGAAAGTTTTATAAAATTTGTAGTTTTTCTTTTTGTTGGTCATGGGGCTTGAATTCTGTGCCTGGGCGCTGTCCCTGAGCTCTTCAGCTCAAGGTAAATGCTCTACCATTTGAGCCACAGCGCCACTTCCAGTTTTCTGGTGATTAAATGGAGATGAGTCTGGCCAACTTTTTTGCCTGGGCTGGCTTTGAACTGTGATTCTCAGATCTCAGTCTCCTCGTAGCTAGGATGACAGGCATGAGCACCAGCACAGCACCCGGTTAAAATTGTAAATTTTTGTGGCATTCTTTTTTCCTTCTTAAATGTTTTATTGTTATTACAAAGGTGATGTACAGAGGGATTACTGTTACATAAGTCAGGTAAAGAGTACATTTCTTTTTGGACAGTGTCACCCCTCCCCTCTCTTTCTCTCTCTCTCTCTCTCTCTCTCTGTCTCTCTCAGTCTCTCTCCGTCTCTCTCCCTCCCGCTCTCTCTCTCCCCCCCAGTTTTTCCCTCCCATCTCCCCCACACACAAGTTGTATAGTTCATTTTCAACATAGTATCTGGGGAGGACCACTGCTGCATTTGTTCACCCTTTGTCCCTTCATTTTTCATATGTTCTTTCCTTATGTCTCTTTATTTTGTTTCTTTCTGAGCCTCTTGTCCTGCATCATGTTATTAACAATAGTTGCATTATTAGACATAATAGTTAGACAAAGGAGTTTATAATGGTTAGACAAAGGAGTTTATGAACACAACGGGTCTTATCAAGGTCACCCTCCAACGTTCTCACCCCTCCTCCCCCCCTTCTCTCACTTCCCTTAAATTTCTAGGATATACATAGAATCTTTTCTGTATTTCCCTCTTTTTTCCTCTTCATTTGTCTGTTTCTCTCCCCTTGGCCTCACCCACCCCTGTCAAGTACCCATTTCCTCATGTTTATTTGATTGAACTATGATTTCACCTTTCTAAGGAATTGCATTGTTTGATTTGTCCCCTGAATCTATTTCAGCTAATACATTTGTGTACACATGCATGCCACTGAAGCATTTACTTGCGTGTTGTAAATTAATTAAGTTTCCACATATGAGAGGAAGCGCGACCTTTGTGTCTCTGAGCAAAGTCAACAGAACTTCAGTTATGTTAACATAATCTTTTTCAGGTCCTTCCACTTCTTTGCAAACGCTGCAAGCTCTTTCATTCTTTTTTCTTTTTTGTTAGTCATGGGGCTTGAACTCAGGGCTTCAGCACTGTCCCTGAGCTCTTTTTGCTCAAGGTTAGCGCTCTACCATTCTGAGCCACAGCGCCACTTCCAGTTTTCTGGTGGTTTATTGAAGATAAGAGTCTCAGGGACTTTCCTGCCCAGGCTGGCTTTGAACCTCAGCCTTCAGATCTCAGCCTCCTGAGTAGTTTAGGATGTCAGGTGTGAGCCACCGGCACCCTGCCATGCTAGCTCTTTTTGGAATAAAAATCCTGCAGCACACACAGCAGGTCAGTGGGCAGTCCCTAGTGGTTCCGCCTCCCGGCCTTCCTTGGTGAACCTTCCCACTGGACAGACTCTAGACAGGCTATCCCTCTGCTGGAGGGTCCAAGTTGTCCTTCTGCACACCCTCTCCCTTCTCAGGAAGCCAGCTGACCACTACCTGTTGACCTGTGGAGCCAACAGCATTTCCAAAACAATGAAGCGCAGAATTTCAACCCCCATCCTCTCATAAAACCAACAAATCCAGGCAGCAGTCATCCAAAGGAACTCCTGCCAAAATGCAGAACATAAGCAAAAACTGGTAGCCATCTAAGCAATTTTGAACTTAAAAAAAATTACCTGAATCTTGGTAAGGACACTGCACTCTGTCAGTTTAACCTCCTCCTCTTCTCTCAGCACATGGTGCCCAGGAAACCAACAGTGCACAGCTGGAAGGGATGTACAAACCAACAGCCTAGAGCAGCTAGAGAAGCTAGAGCAGCTAGAGCAGCCTAGAGCAGCTAGAGCAGCCTAGAGCAGCCTAGAGCAGCCTAGAGCAGCTAGAGCAGCTAGAGCAGCCTAGAGCAGCTAGAACAGCCTAGAGCAGCCTAGAGCAGCCTAGAGCAGCTAGAACAGCTAGAACAGCTAGAGCAGCTAGAGCAGCTAGAGCAGCTAGAGCAGCAAGAGCAGCTAGAACAGCCTAGAGCAGCTAGAGCAGCTAGAACAGCTAGAGCAGCCTAGAGCAGCTAGAGCAGCCTAGAGCAGCTAGAGCAGCTAAAGCAGCTAGAACAGCCTAGAGCAGCTAGAGCAGCTAGAGCAGCTAGAGCAGCTAGAGCAGCTAGAGTAGCCTAGAGCAGCAAGAGCAGCCTAGAACAGCTAGAGCAGCCTAGAACAGCTAGAGCAGCCTAGAGCAGCTAAAGCAGCAAGAGCAGCTAGAGCAGCCTAGAGCAGTTAGAGCAGCTAGAGCAGCCTAGAGCAGCTAGAGCAGCCTAGAGCAGCAAGAGCAGCTAGAGCAGCTAGAGTAGCCTAGAGCAGCAAGAGCAGCCTAGAGCAGCCTAGAGCAGCTAGAGCAGCTAGAGCAGCAAGAGCAGCCTAGAGCAGCTAGAGCAGCTAGAGCAGCCTAGAGCAGCTAGAGCAGCTAGAGCAGCTAGAGCAGCTAGAGCAGCTAGAGCAGCTAGAGCAACTAGAGCAGCTAGAACAGCCTAGAGCAGCCTAGAGCAGCTAGAGCAGCTAGAGCAGCTAGAGCAGCTAGAGCAGCTAGAGCAGCCTAGAGCAGCTAGAGTAGCCTAGAGCAGCAAGAGCAGCCTAGAGCAGCTAGAGCAGCTAGAGCAGCTAGAGTAGCCTAGAGCAGCTAGAACAGCCTAGAGCAGCTAGAGCAACTAGAGCAGCTAGAACAGCCTAGAGCAGCCTAGAGCAGCTAGAGCAGCTAGAGCAGCTAGAGCAGCTAGAGCAGCAAGAGCAGCCTAGAGCAGCTAGAACAGCTAGAGTAGCCTAGAGCAGCCTAGAGCAGCAAGAGCAGCCTAGAGCAGCCTAGAGCAGCCTAGAACAGCTAGAGCAGCCTAGAGCAGCCTAGAGCGAGCAGGTTTGAGGTTCTGCCAGCCTTACAGGACTGTCAGGAGTCGCTCTGTCTCGCACTTTCCCAAAATCCTGAATTCCAAAGCTTCTCTTTATTTGACCTGACTCACTCTGTGCAAACAATCCAGTGCACAAAGGATTTTGGGGGGAAAACATCAGCAGCCATGATTAGGTTCTGGAGCTGGTGGGATCAGAGGCACCAGTTGGAGCTAAAGACAGATTTTCTGGAGCCATGGACATGGAGAGGTGGGGCTGAGGCGTCTACTCCGATAGCTGGAAATCCCCAGCTTACTCCTGGTGTGCGCAGTGCTGAGCTGGCTCCCAGAAGGACTTGACCACTCACCTCTGGCCAACCTTGAGGTGCTGTACAAGCTATAAACTAGCTGCTGAGGCCTTGAGGCTGAGCCAAACAGACTCACCACAAAGCATGCTCCAGGGTGGGCGGCTGTGGGCTCCAGGGCCCCAGGGAAGCTCTGGCCAGTCAGTAGCTGACCAGTAACCTGATAAAGCAGAGACTTCAGTGCTCTCCAGGGAAGGCAGAGAAAAAGTCCTAGAAAGCCAAATGGCAGCAGCAGCCATGGCCATTGATCTCAGTGATCAGTTTGATTGGATCAGGAGATTACTTAGGCAGGCCTGGTGGTTTCCAGACACACTTAGTTGTGAGGACTCGGCCTAACCAATGGACCAAGCCCTCAGTGGATTCACAGCGTGAGTGACTGGTGGCTCTGCCCTTCATCCTCGCTCTTTGGGAGACCGAGATTGAGAAAAACCACAGCTCCACACCAGCTCAGGCAGAAAAGTCCTTGGCACTCCATCTCAGCAGGAGAGGCTGGGCCTGGCGGTTCACACCTTCTGTCTCAGCTACCAGAGGAAGCTAAAAAGAGGATCATGCATCTAAACTAATATGTATCTAAATGATCTCCCAGAGATGAAAACGAGACTTCTTTTGTCCTTTGTTGGAATTTTTGTTTACTGTACTTTGTCTTGTTTGTAAGTTTATCTGTTTGGGGGAGGGCGAAGGAGGGACACAGAAATGGTGAACAAATGCAGCAGTGACACTCACTAGACGGACGTGAGGGAAAACGGAGAAATCGAGGGAAGGGGTGACACTGTTCAAAAGGAAACGTACTCAAACGTGTTCATTACCTGACTTACGCAGCTGTGACCCTCTGTACACCACCTTTACAATAACAATTTCTAAAAAGAGGATATAGAGTTCAGTTTGCTCACCTAGGTAGGATGTGAGGCTCTATCTCAAAATAACCAGTGCAAAAAAAAAAAAAGAGGACTAGAGTTATAGCTTAGCAGTTCAGCACCTGCCTAGCAAGCACCTGGCTTTGAGCTCAAACACTGGTACCACCAGAAAAGACCAAGAAAATGTGATCAATGTAGAGAGACCCATCACCACCAAAGTAGGTCTGCTGCTTCGGTGGTGACCGGTCTCTACGTTGAGGACCTGATCACGCGGCTCTGAAGTTTGAAGTGGCTCCGGGGGGACTAGAAACACTGGGAGAGGCAGGCTCGCAAAGCCCCAGAGTGTTCTAGGCAGGGAGAAAGGGTGGTAGGGAGAGTGGGGAAGACCGCAAGGCCAGCAGGAGTGCTGACAGAGAAAACCAGACCCACACCATGGGCAGGAGGCTGGCCTGCACAGTGCTGTGCCACAGCCTGGCAAACAACTCAGCCACATTCTGCCCATGTCCTGAGACTCTGAATGAGGCTAAGTTCAACAGTGATAGAATAATTTGGCAGAGGAAATTTTGAGGCAGAATAGCATTCAGGCTGCGCTGGTGCCACTGGCTGCTTTTAGCCAGGTTTAAAGTGAGAATTGGGAGCAAAAACTGGGAAAGAAAGACATGAGAGAGGAGCATGTTCACTTGCCTACAAGGTCTGCTCTCTGAAGAGGTCAGCAACTATCATTATAAAGACACAAGCTAGCCAGTGGCAGTGGCTCTGTCCGCAATCCTAGCTGGGACCAGAGGATGGCAGATCTAAGCCAGCAATGGCACTAAGTCTATGAGATTCCAACTTCAATCATCAAGCAAAATGGCAGACTGGAGGTGTGGCTCAAGCGGTAGAGCACCAGCCCTGAGCCAGAGAGCCAAGCAAGAGCATAAATCTCTGAGTTCAAGCTACAACACACACACACACACACACACACACACACACACACACACACACACACACAGAGCCATCTACCTTTCACTGAGACCATAGGAAATACATCTTGAAATACATCTTGAGAGCACGCAGTCATCGGTCAGACCCCACCTAGGGCCAGCTCGAGAATATAAGATTTTAACTCATTTAAGATTTCTCTTGGAACCAGCAGGCCCTGGGGACTCCCTCCCACGCCATTCTGCTGGGAACTGCTTCCCCAAGCTCAGCCACCAAGCGTGCGGTCCGCAGCCATCCTGGTCCAAGGCCTCTGCATTGTCCACGCGGTGCTGACCTTGCAGTCCTGCAAACAAGAACCTCATAGGCCGCTCGGGGTCCAAGGGAAGCCTGGGAAGCCAGGCACCACGGGCAGCAGCAGGATCCCAGCGGGCAGCACCTGAGGAGGAGTGAGGGAATGATGGTGCCCGAGAGGACATCTCGAGGGGGTGATGGTGGAGACTTCAGGATGTTGGAGATGCAAGAACGTGGGAGGCCTGCTGGGGAAAGCCCTGGGGAACAGAGAGGGACCGCGTGGGCTGCAAATGGACACAGTGGGACACAGGGACAGGAGGCCAGACGGCCGAGAGCCAGGAGCAAGGCTGCCCGAGCCTGTCAGAGCTCACATCCGTCACCGCACCTGGTACCCAAGACGCTGGACGCGGACCTGTGGAGCTCAGTGCTGCCCCTGGGCCTCTTTCCCCTCCTTTCTGCCCCCCCCCTTCAGGGTGGGGAATGAGTGCTCTGCACTACTGCATCTTGGGAATACGTGACTCACCAACCGCCAGCCAAGGGTGGCCTCCGGCACAATACAGAGTCTGGACTCGGCCATCTGAGTACTGTGGGCAGCGCTAAGGCCTGGGAGACGCTTGGAAATCCACTAAATGTATCTTCATGATGAGCCGTGGGTCTGAGAGAGGAACGCCACGGTTCATACACACAGTGTCCCCACGGGGTTCTGTGCTGCATGCTTGGCCCTCCTCAATGTTTGGTGATCTGTGAAGGCAGTTCTGAAGGGGGCGGGGGGTGGTGCTGCTCCCTGAGTCCTGCCTGCCACGCGGTGAGCACCTCTGCCACACGTCACCACCACCGCGAACCTGCCTCTCCGCAGGTCCAGAAACCACAGAGCCCCCACCATGGATGGAGCCCACACAAATCCTTCTCTTGCTGTGTTTATGTCAGGTGCTGTGTCACAGTGACCAGAAGGGCAATTATGTAAAAATACACGGGATCTTTTATATGACTGAGAAAAGTCTAGTTCTCCATGGGAAAGCACTATGAAATGAAAGAAAGCAAGTGAGGCAAAGAAGGAAAGCAGGGAACAGGGAGGGAGGGAGGGAGGGCAGGAGGGAAGGAAGGAGGGAGGAAGGGAGGGAGGGCAGGAGGGAGCAGGGGTCTGTACATATGGGAAATTGATGAACAAAAGCTGCCCCAGTGCCCAGCCATTGGCTTGCTAGACCGAGGCTTTAAATCAGCTCCAATAAAGAGGCTCAAAGCACTGAAGGAAATCATGTCTCAGAAAATTAAAGGACAGCCCAAGAATCATATCTCATCAAATAGAGAACATCAATCAGGAGAGGCAAGGAATAAAGAAACAGAAATAGAAATCCTGGGGTTGAAAACACTATAACCAAAATGAAAACATCACGTCTTACGAGTCTGACATCAAAATTAGAATACTTTATTCAATAATTCTCCAAATATCATATCTTCTTTGGCAGCTGATTACACACCAGCATTATCAAACATAACTCTAAACTCTGTGGGGCTGAGCTCTCCTCCTGCACCCTTCACAGCCCTGGGAAATTGGAAAAACATGACCCCCCCCCCAAAAAAAGGCACCCTATATTTTAAGAAAAGTAGTATTTTGACAGCGCATGATATTTGATGATCTGGCACCTGCTGTTTGAGACACCTTTATCTAAAGTGGTCGTAATTACAGGTGCCACAGAAATGGCTCTGATGGTAAACATGCAGACCCCAGCCTAATGCTGTCACAGATATTGGGGCTGAATAGCCTGGACTCCCCCTGAGCTGTGTGCTGTCTTCCTGTGAGTACTGGAGGAGCCATGTCCTCTGCTCACAGGCTGCTGTGACCCTCTCTGCCTGACAGCGGAGGCCAGGCAGTGTGCAGAGCTGTGGGAAGAACTGGGAGCCATGAAGACAGACCTGCCCACCGGAGCCACTGTCCCCAGGCACGTCCTTCTGTGTCCGCAGCCCCTCTCCACGCGTGAGCAGCGTGGCGGGGTTCCACAGCACAAAGCGAGGAGGATGTGTCCGTGTGACCCTCTGTACCTGCTCGTCACTGTCCACAGGTTCATGTGTGGCTGCAATGCCATCCCCGGGCCCCCGCGGAGAAAGGCTTCCTCCCGCACCCCAGTCTGCAGAGCCATGTGGGGCCATGGCTCCCAGGTTTCTGTCCCATGCTCCAGGCCAGCTCACCGCCGCCGCAGCCGCCGCCGGAGGCCTGCCCACAGCCATGAGCCACGGCTCACGGTGGTTCACCCACCACACTCACGGTTCCTACTCTTGGCTCCCTTCAGGGAATAAAAGCAAATGCTTGGACCAGCCCATGAGCTTGGAGGCGGCTGGGCACCGGCAGGAGCGCAGCCTTCTCTGGAAGGGTTCTTCTCTGTGCAATCGTCAAACAGACTCTGTCTTTCAAAGCTCAGGACAGAGTAGACTGTGGGCGGGACTAATGACAGCGCATGCATGCATGTGGCAGGATGTGGCCTCACGGGGCAGGGGGCAGAGGGCAGAGTAGCACCAGCCACGTTCTGTTCTGGAGCTGGCTGGTGTCACACCGAGGGGCTCTGGGAGCCGTGCTGCAGATGGCTTCTGCTTCCGTGATGCCTTCCGTCTGCCCATCTGCAGTGATGCCGCCACACACGCCCAGGCTCTGCCTCTGTGACCCTTTCCATCTGCAGTGATCCCGCCACACACGCCCTGGTTCTTCATGTCAGTGTGGCGCTGGGGACCCGGGTCCAGGTTCCGATCATCCGCGGCTCCCCACAGCAAAGCAGAGCTGTTCATAGCTTTCCATCCACGTTGGGAGCCTGTGGGGCCTCCACTCTCGGCCCCTGTGACTCAGCTGGGATGAGGCCGGCACCACCAGCAGGTTTCACCTGCTCCTGAGTGTAGGATGGATTGACTCGGCCCTCGGCACCTCAGGGAGATGCACCGGGAGATCTGCGTACGCCGTACATGGGTCCTGATCCCCAGGGACCGACCTGCTTCGCTCTGCAGTCCAGAGAACGGCTTGCTCCAAGGACAGCTGCGGTCAGCCCAACCTGCAAACGAGCTAGCCCTGCGTGAGCTGGGGAGGCCTCGTTCCCGCATCGCACGTAAGAGACATAACCTGGCTTCAGTGATTTGGCTTCTAGAAAGAGACCGGGCCATGACAAAAGTCTTGAATTTTCCTGGTACCTGAGCGCCGCTGAGCCCGGGAGGACAAGGGGCGGGGAGAATACAGCAGGGCCTGAGGCTGCTCCCACTCGGAGCTCAGGAACAACGTCGCGCGAGGAGGCTCTTCCCGTGAGCGTGTGAATGGGTGAGTCTGCGATTCTCATGGGACTCTCGCCTCCAGTGACCACAGGTGTCCTGCGCAAGGCCTTCCCCACCGCCCCGTGACAAATGTGGACAGATGTGGAGTGCTGGCCCCTCTCCCCCAAGCCGAGGCCAGCCAGCACTGCCCGCTTGGCTGAGGGTGTGCAGTCTGGAGAAAATACAAATTTACAAGCAGGTAAGAGGAGGGAGGTCATTCTTTCTTGGCAGAAAGCAAGAAAAAACATGATTTGGAAAGAAAACAATACATTCTGGAAATCTCTAGAAGCCGTTCCGTGTCAGAGAAGCCCCGCCGCACGGGCACCAGCCAGTGAGGTTCTGTGGACATCAAGGTGTGTCCTGAAACCAGGCAGTGCCGTGCCGATGGCACACAAACACCCCCACAGAACAGTGGATGTCCCAGCGCTCCAAGGCCATGAGGCCATACTGGACACTGCCGCTGCCTGTCGGCCTGAGCAGGCCCACCCACCCGCGGGACGGCCGCCACCTGGGATGCTGCTCGTAAATCTCAGCCCTTCACATAACGACATTTAGTATTGGAAGTCAGATTAGTAGAATATAATGAATTTGCCACTTTAATGTTGATTAATAATCAGTCCTATTAAGGCAATAGGGATGAGACTTTAGAGCAAAGAGGAAATTAATTGTTGAATTAATGGCATGAATCCTTGATGGAGGGCCTGCTTGCCGCCTTCTCCTCAGGCCTCTGGGAAGACTGGCAGTGTGTCCTGTGTGGGCTCACAGGGGCCTCAATCCTGGGGTGTTGGGGTGTGCTCCAGAGAGGCCTGAGTGCGAGCACCACACAGGCTCTGTCCCCAAGACTCTCACCTCAGTGACACAGTGTCCTGCAGTGGACCTGCCCGCAGGGGTCACGTGTGGTCACCGGGGATGTGTCCTGCAGTGGACCAGCCCACAGGGGTCACGTATGGTCATGGAGGGATGGTGTCCTGCAGTGGACCTGCCTGCAGGGGTCACGTGTGGTCAGGGGGACATGTCCTGCAGTGGACCAGCCCACAGGGGTCACGTGTGGTCACAGGGGACGTGTCCTGGAGTGGACCTGCCCACAGGGGTCACGTGTGGTCACCGGAGATGGTGTCCTGCAGTGGACCAGCCCACAGGGGTCACGTGTGGTCACAGGGGACGTGTCCTGCAGTGGACCTGCCCACAGGGGTCACGTGTAGTCATGAAGGATGGTGTCCTGCAGTGGACCTGCCCACAGAGGTCACATGTGGTCACGGGGGATGGTGTCCTGCAGTGGACCTGCCCACAGAGGTCACGTGTGGTCACAGGGGGACGTATCCTGCAGTGGACCTGCCCACAGGGGTCACGTGTGGTCAGGGTGGACGTGTCCTGCAGTGGACCTGCCCACAGGGGTCACGTGTGGTCACCGGGGATGTGTCCTGCAGTGGACCTGCCCACAGGGGTCATGTGTGGTCACAGGGGACGTGTCCTGCAGTGGACCAGCCCACAGGGGTCACATGTGGTCATGGGGGACATGTCCTGCAGTGGACCTGCCCACAGGAGTCACGTGTGATCACAGGGGACGTGTCCTAGAGTGGACCTGCCCTCAGGGGTCACGTGTGGTCACCGGGGATGTGTCCTGCAGTGGACCTGCCCGCAGGGGTCACGTGTGGTCACCGGGGATGTGTCCTGCAGTGGACCTGCCCGCAGGGGTCACGTGTGGTCACCGGGGATGTGTCCTGCAGTGGACCAGCCCACAGGGGTCACGTGTAGTCGTGAAGGATGGTGTCCTGCAGTGGACCTGCCCGCAGGGGTCACGTGTGGTCACCGGGGATGTGTCCTGCAGTGGACCAGCCCACAGGGGTCACGTATGGTCATGGAGGGATGGTGTCCTGCAGTGGACCTGCCTGCAGGGGTCACGTGTGGTCAGGGGGGACATGTCCTGCAGTGGACCAGCCCACAGGGGTCACGTGTGGTCACAGGGGACGTGTCCTGGAGTGGACCTGCCCACAGGGGTCACGTGTGGTCACCGGAGATGGTGTCCTGCAGTGGACCAGCCCACAGGGGTCACGTGTGGTCACAGGGGACGTGTCCTGCAGTGGACCTGCCCACAGGGGTCACGTGTAGTCATGAAGGATGGTGTCCTGCAGTGGACCTGCCCACAGAGGTCACATGTGGTCACGGGGGATGGTGTCCTGCAGTGGACCTGCCCACAGAGGTCACGTGTGGTCACAGGGGGACGTATCCTGCAGTGGACCTGCCCACAGGGGTCACGTGTGGTCAGGGTGGACGTGTCCTGCAGTGGACCAGCCCACAGGGGTCACGTGTGGCCATGGAGGGATGGTGTCCTGCAGTGGACCTGCCCGCAGGGGTCACGTGTGGTCAGGGGGGACATGTCCTGCAGTGGACCAGCCCACAGGGGTCACGTGTGGTCACAGGGGACGTGTCCTGGAGTGGACCTGCCCACAGGGGTCACGTGTGGTCACCGGAGATGGTGTCTTGCAGTGGACCTGCCCACAGGGGTCACATGTAGTCATGAAGGATGGTGTCCTGCAGTGGACCTGCCCACAGAGGTCACATGTGGTCACGGGGGATGGTGTCCTGCAGTGGACCTGCCCACAGAGGTCACGTGTGGTCACAGGGGGACGTGTCCTGCAGTGGACCTGCCCACAGGGGTCACGTGTGGTCACAGGGGACGTGTCCTAGAGTGGACCAGCTCACAGGGGTCACGTGTAGTCATGAAGGATGGTGTCCTGCAGTGGACCTGCCCACAGAGGTCACGTGTAGTCACAGGGGATGTGTCCTGCAGTGGACCAGCCCACAGGGGTCACATGTGGTCATGAAGGATGGTGTCCTGCAGTGGACCTGCCCGCAGGGGTCATGTGTGGTCACAGGGGATGGTGTCCTGCAGTGGACCTGCCCACAGGGGTCACGTGTGGTCACAGGGGACGTGTCCTAGAGTGGACCAGCCCACAGGGGTCACGTGTAGTCATGAAGGATGGTGTCCTGCAGTGGACCTGCCCACAGGGGTCACGTGTGGTACTGGGGGATGTGTCCTGCAGTGGACCTGCCCACAGGGGTCACATGTGGTCAGGGGGGATGTGTCCTGCAGTGGACCTGCCCACAGAGGTCACGTGTGGTCACAGGGGACGTGTCCTGCAGTGGACCTGCCCACAGAGGTCACGTGTGGTCACCAGGGATGGTGTCCTGCAGTGGACCTGCCCACAGGGGTCATGTGTGGTCACGGCAGACTCCACTGTATGAGGACGGGTGTGCTGGAAAGAGACTTGCCAGGGATCTGTCTGCCACCTGAAGACACAGTGCTAAAGATGAGTCATGGAGCCAGGCCGAGCCCTTACCTCGGCACCTGCTGTTCGCACCACCCAGGCGTTGGTTACACAGACTTAGCTGACCGTGACAATCGTCAAGACCCTGGGAAGCCTCTTGGTTCCAAACGCTCCGGGGTTGGGTTGCCTCTGCAGAGCTTCCTCCTCCCCAGCTCCCAAAGCAGAGCCAGCAGGGCCTGGGGGGAGGAGAGAGGCCCGTGGATGTTTGTTCCACAGGGAGGAGGGGAAGAAGCAGGCAGCTCTGAGCCCTTGATTACCTGGGTCTCCAAGGCCAGACCACCCCAAGCCAGCAAAGCCCCAAGCGGGGTAGGACGGGCCCTGGGTCTGGCTCTCTGGGGACGGTCAGGAGCTGGGGCAGGGAGCACTGTGGGACCAGCCTGGCCTGCCTCTAGTGCTGGACTCGGACACACATGATTGACAGGCTCTCCTCACACTGAGGAAAACAACCCGGGAAGGAGGTTAAGCATTTCAGAGCGGAAAGAACAAGGAACAGTGGCTGTGCCTACAAAGCCTGTGGATCAGGACACCTTCCTGTTTATTTCCACAGTGGAAGGTGCCCTGAAGAGACTCCGTGCCGGGTTTCTGCATGTGTGACCTTGGAGGTGTGAGCTCCCGTGGGGTGGCTCATGCGGGCTGGGGCCCGTGTGAAGTCCTGGGCACTCCAGCAGCCAGGCCTCGGGGGTCTGAGCTCCTGTGAGGTCACGTGCACCCCACAGGACCATCCGTGCATCCTGAGACGCGCAGACACAGCTCCTGCCGGCAGCCCGACGCAGACCCCAGCCATTGCCACTGCTGACGGGGATGAACGCTACCGCGTGCAATCAGAGTTGCCAGCTCTGCCAGCTCTGAAGCTGCCCTTCACATCCCACTGGTCACCTAACAGCCTCAGCGCTCGGGCCTCCGCGGGGCTTCGTGCTAATTACCCAGCTCAGCGTCCAGTATAAACAGCCAGTGGCGGGCAGCGGGGCGGGCAAGGGACTCCACGCGGGTGCCTGGGACTAATATATTGAAACACCAGTCTAATCAGAAAGCCAATTAGTCAGCCCGAGGAAGTGCAGCCACCAAAGTAAACACGTTCACCCTGATTTACTGGTGAAATGCCCCGACAGCCGCTCCAGTTGCTACTCTTGGGCCAACAGCTTCGGCTGCTGATTGCAGGGCCCCTGAAGAGACTCAGTCTGGCCCCAAGTCTCAGCACACACCCCGCCAGGGCCTGGCAACCTCAGCACTGCCTCGCCCCCCCTCACCAAGGCCTAGGGTCCAGGTATGGCTCAGTGGGCTGCTGGAGGCTGAGGTCAGCGCTCTTGTCTGATTGTTCCTCTGGGCAAGGACTGGCCTCACAGCTCCCTCAGGTTCTGGAGCGTTCCACGTCCTTGTGGCTGAAGGCCTAAGGCTGCTGGCACTATGGCGGCAGCACCCTGTGCATGGTGCTTGCCACTCAATCACAGTCTAAGCATGGAAAAGCAAGATGGCACCCAGCCAGCAGCGTGCAAAGACACACCTTCTCCACATCTGGGAAGCAGGAGGCCACAGATCCATTCACATCTGAGGGGAGGGGCAGAGGCAAGTCACAGGCTGTGAGGCCCTGAGAGTGTCTGTCATCTGTCACAGCACAGCCACAGGCAGCCACACACAGACAGTCACGGGCAGCCACACAGACAACCACGGGCAGCCACGGGCAGCCACGGACAGACAGCCACGGACGGCCACACATGGGCAGCCACGGACAGCCACACACAGACAGCCACACAGACAGCCACGGGCAGCCACACATGGGTAGCCATGGACAGACAGCCACAGACAGCCATGGACAGCCACACAGATAGCCACGGGCAGCCATGGGCAGCCACGGGCAGACAGCCACGGACAGCCACACATGGGCAGCCACGGACAGACAGTCACGGGCAGCCACGGGCAGCCACACAGGCAGCCACGGGCAGCCACGGGCAGGCACAGACAGACAGCCACAGACAGCCACACATGGGCGGCCACAGACAGACAGCCACAGACAGCTACACATGGACAGCCACACACGGACAGCCACAGATGGGCAGCCACACACAGACAGCCACGGACAGCCATATACAGACAGCCATGGACAGCCACACACAGACAGCCACGAGCAGCCATACACAGACATCCATGGACAGCCACACACAGACAGCCATAGGAAACCACACATGGGCAGCCACACACAGACAGCCACGGACATCCACACACAGACAGAGGGACACAGCTGTGTCCAGAAAAATGTTTATTTTTACAACCAGGCTGCAGATGGATCTGATCTCCGGCTGCGGCTTGGTGAGTCTTGATTTAAATCCTACTGTGAAGAATAAAAGTATAGATTCTGCAAACAAGCTCATCTTATTTTTAACAAAACGTGGTTCAACTATTGTGTGATCATCTGAGTAGATAAAGAAGGAGTCAAATGTAAGTTCTGTCCTTAACAAGTCACATGAAAAGCCGGCCCGACCTCGCCCGAAGGTCCGCAGAGGGCAGATGCACGCTCAGGCCACAGGGTCCCTGTGGGTGGATGCCCCGGCCTTGGTGCTCCACGCCGGCCCCCTGCCCACCAGGCCGCTGGGCGACTTGAGTTTCTCCCCCGGACCCATGGTGTCCCAGTCAGTTCCACAGAGGCCGGCCACTCATTCTAAGTCTGCTGCGCCCACGCGCAGTCCCCTGCCTGAGGGGCACACCAACCAAGGAAGGGCAAGGCCTGGAGGAGCCAGAATTTGGAGGGATAGGCCCTTCAGGATAAGCATTCATCTATGTAAGCTTTTGTTTTCCTGAGAAACCCAGCTGGAGGAGGCAGGATTCAGATGAAGGAGATTTGGTATCCTAGTCTGCTGGCTGGCGGAACAAATTAGCATAAACCTGGAGGCTGAGAGACTACAGGAGTGCGCCTGGGAGCTCTGAGGCCAGACCCAAAGCTGCCAGCACCGCCCATGGCAAGTGTGAAGCTCCCAGGCTCCCGGCTTGGAGGTGGAAGGCGCCTCCGCTGAATCCACGGGGGGGGGGGGGGGGGGGGGGGAGGAGGGAGGGGTTGGGGGTTTAGGGAGGGGGGCAGGGGCTCCTCTTTCCCCGGCTCCTCCCTCTGCCTTTCTTCCTTTTTTTGAGGTCTATTTATTTGAAGAGTGAAAAAATACCTCCCCCACACTCTCTCAAATGCTGTGTGAGACCCTCTGTCTACCCTCGAGAGGACAGACAGCTCCAGCGTTTCCATCCGTGCGTCCCTGCCGCTCCAAGCTCCCGGCCAGCTCTCCGAGCGCATCCTCACTCTCCCCTGCTCCAGTTCCTCTCCGCCTTCTCCGCACCGTGTCAACAGGTTCCGCTGGTGTCTGCGGAGGTGTTTTATAAGGCCCTCTCCCGTGCCCCTCCCTCCTGCCGGCCTTCCATTCCTCTCATTTATGTCTTTAACTGTGGCACACATCCCATTGGCGGTGGTTCCGGGATGGCCCTGCCACCCCCCACGGCCCCCCAGGGGTGAGGGCCACCGAGGCTGCACGGAGGCTGCAAACAGCCCCGGCGCAGGGCGGGCACCGCAGGAAATGCTGTTTGTTGACGCAGCCAGAGAAAACTGGTACACAGAAAAAGCAGCCTCAAAAACAGGACAAGTCACACCGTGTCAGGCTCCGCGTTGAATCAAGACCAGGGATGGCCCCCAGAGCGGGCCTGCCACGTCAGGAACTCTCCACTCCCGCTCTGGTGCAGCCGCAGAGCCCTGGTGTTGTTGGCTGGAGCCACATTGGCAAGGCCCAAGAATTCCACCGCGGGGCAGATGGAGCTCCGGGGGCCTCCATGCGCTCGGGACATCTGGGTGAAAGAACGGACCTCCCGCTGGCACACCGGGCGCCCTGGTGCCGGCCGGCGTGGGCCGCTGGGGGAGGGCTGAGGCCTGCTGAGACGGAAGCCAGCCGCCATCACCAGGGGATGAGGCCAGGCCCAGCCGCCCGGCCAGGCACCTCCGTCCCCGCCCGCCTTCACACGGAGCCCCCAAAAAGGCTGGCGCTTGTTCACGTCCTCCCAGCGCCGCGCCCCTATTCATCTCTGACTTGTCAAAACGTTCACGCAGCTAGCAAAGCCTTTCACCGCCTGTCAAATATGTAACCGCGCGCGCATCCCACTGTGTAGTTAATGGCTCCTCAACCTCTTTCCTTCCCTGAGGACTTTTTTTATTTAACTTCTGAAATAATAGGTGGAATTTGAATCCTTTCAAGTGACACAATTTATTTTTTCCTCTAATTATGCCGGGAAAAGTGAAACAGCTTGTAAAAACACGGGGGAGGAGAAGGTGGTCCGGGATCCCAGCGGGGACACACCCCACCGGAGTCCCACGCGGGGCTCTGGGAAACAGGCCAGCGACGGGCCATGGCGGGTCCCGGTGAACGGCCAGGGCAGAGCGATGTCTCCACATGACCGCGGAGTGAGGAGAGGGGGGAGGGGGAGGAGGGGAGGAAGATGGGGAGGAGGGAGAAGAGGAGGGGGAGGGGGGAGAAGAGGAGGGGGAAGGGGGAGAAGAGGAGGGGGAGGGGGGAGAAGAGGAGGGGGAGGAGGGAGAAGAGGAGGGGGAGGAGGGGGAAGAGGGAGAAAGGAGGGGGAGGAGGGAGAAGAGGAGGAGGAGGGGGGAGAAAAGGAGGGGGAGGAAGGGGAGAGGGAGGGGGAGGAGGGGGAGGGGGAAGGGGAGGAGGGGGAGAAGGGGGAGGAGGGAGAAAAGAGGGGGAGGAGGGAGAAGAGGAGGGGGAGGAGGAGAAGAGGAGGGGGAGGAGGGAGAAGAGGAGGAGGGGAGAAAGGAGGGGGAGGAAGGGGAGGGGGAGGGGGAGGAGGGGGAGGGAGGAGAAGGGGGAGGAGGGGGAGGAGGAGGGGGAGAAGGGGGAGGAGGGGGAGGAGGAGGGAGAGGAAGGAGAGGAGGAGGAGGCGGGGGAGGAGGAGGAGGGGGAGGGGGAGAAGGAGGGGGGAGGGGGAAGATGGCCGCAGCAACGACAGCGATGTCACCCCCCCAGCCATGGGTGCTCAGAACCACAGGACTCCAGGAAGGTGTGAGCTAACCACATCATGGCAGAACACTTTCGGCTGGCTTGGCGTGTTCTCCTTGGGTCAAGCCTCCCCCCACCGTGCCCGGGCTTGGTGCCCGCCCCCGCGCTCACACGCCTGGAGGAACTGTGGGCAGGGAACCCCGTGTCCGCCTGTCCTGCTAAGGCAGGGTTGCCATGGAAACCCACCAGCGCCACGGAGAACTCCCCAGGGCTCAATGTTAAGCTGGGAATCACAGCGGCGAATGCCCAAGAAGAAACACCTGCTGTTTAAAAAGAGCTTCGGGATCTGCGATGCAATCTGTCAGCCGCTGCACAGACTCGGGAAGAGCCCAGACAGGGAGCGGGGGGGGGGGGGGGGGCAAGGTAGCCCAGCACCCCACCCCACCCCCACCCCGAGGAGCAAGTGCCGTCGCTCCCCGCTTCCCCCCACCCCACAGAGAACGGCGGCGCTGTCCACACCAGAGCTGAGCAGGTGGCGCGGGGCTTTCCCAGGCCTGCGGCTGCACCCCCACAGCCCCCTCGGCAGATGCTGGGGCATTCTGGGGAAACGGGGCCTGCGTCCCTGCTGCTCACTCCAGAAAAACACGTGGCAAGGCCAGGGCCTGGCTCCTCACGCACAGCCCCCACACACTGTTGCCACACTGTGTGTTTATTCGTCCTCCAAACGCAGTCCCCACCCCCGCGCCCCACGGCCATGGCTGCAGATCGGATTGACCCCTCAAATTCCACGTGTGCCCGGAAGCCAGGCGCATGACTGTGTACTTCAGCATGGACATACAGCTTGCACACAGCTTGCGTGTGAAAATGCTGAGTGAGTTGTGGTTACACCCTTGTGCAGAAGGTGATGACAAGAAAAAGAAGACTTAGGTACCAGAGGATTGGAACCTTCCGTCTCTCTGCACCAGCTTCCTGGGTGCTGGGATCACAGGTGTGGGCCACCAAGCGGGTTTAAATGCGTTAGTGACCTAGTACAGGGTTAAAGGGATGCAAATTGGGAGCAGTCATGTATGCAAATAGCTCATTGTTTGAGGGGGATGAAGCTCCCAGCAATTAGATCTCCAGGACTCTCCCATCTGTGCCTGAGGCAGATACTGCCTCTTCTTGAGTGGACTTTCACTGTATACGACTGCAGGCGTGTGGTGGGGCACCTGACCGTGACAAAGCTGGGCCTGGATCGGGCTCCTTCCACCTGCACGTGACACGGCGCCCAGGGTCAGCCTTTACCACCCACCCCTCCCCCCAGGCCTCCTCGGATTGCCCCGCCAGGATCCCAAGCCTTCCTGATTTGTGGTCAGAACTGGGCCCCCTGCTCCCACTCCATGCCATTGCCGGCCGGGCGCTGGCGCCCGCGGCTGGCAGAGACCTGCTGAGTGAAGACGCTGCTGGACAAACACAGTCACGCTTCACCCTGGGGGCTCTGTATCCATGCATTCAACAAGCTGAGGATCAAAAGCATACTTAGGTTCCGTGTGGTGGTACTACCTGTAATCTCAGCATTCAGGAGGGCCAGCTTGGGCTACCACATGAGACCCTGTCTCAAAGCATCTTTTTTCTGAAATGTATGTAATACACCTCAAGTGCCACACACCAGGCTCGTGAGAAGCACAGCGCCAGCACGGTGACTGAGGGATGTCGTGGTCTCCCCTCCGGAGCAGGGGGCTGCCTGGGAACGGGGCCACCCAGCCTCGAGACACGTGTAAACTTCATACTCTCTATCCGTAGCTCCAAAACTGATCACACAAACTCAAACTCCAAGGTGCCGTTTCCACCAAGTGCGTGTGGCTGTCTCAACATCATAACGTAAAAAAGAAAATGTTAAGTTGTGCCGCCAGACGTCGGGAACCATCTGTAATCATTGAACAATTTAAAACTTGGTCTTTTTAACCTAAATATTGGCTACAGCCCGATTGTGGAGTTCTGAATCTCAAGCCAGTCTTAATCGCCTGCTAGCATTCAGGTTTCATTTTTAAGCTAGCTTTACGGAGGTTATGCAGACACCCTGTGCTTGCAGGAATCTAAGTTGTCACGCTGTGTGCCCGGCTGCACGCACTCTCCATCACAAGAACACGCGTGTGCGTCTCCCTGCTGTCTTCCCCACACTTTGCGGGCCCTCCCCCTGGCTTGCTCGGCACCCTCACATCCTGTCTGCCTCCTGTGCCTGTGAGTCTGCTGACCCTTGCTAGAATTTAAGGCCGATGGAGTCCCGCAGGGGCCACTGTCTCCAGCAGGCCTGCCTTCACTCTGTTCCTTATCTGAGGAACCTCCAAGGCTTTTCTGGGATCAGCACCCCACTCACATCTGTGCTGAGTTTTCTTTTCTATTATACAGACTTTCTGAAGCTTGCTGATAGATGTCCACTGACGTTTGCATTGTTTATAGTCCGGATTACTGCAGGTGAAGCCATTGTGAATTTTCACATCCAGTCAGCTTGTGGAAAGGAGTCGTCATTTCTTCTGGATGGAGAGCTAGGGGTGGGACATCTGGGTCTTCCTGCAGCACACATGAACACTCAGTAACAGCCAGTCCATCTTCCCATTCCCACCAGACCCCTCCCATTTCCATCAAGCACAGCACAGACAAGGGTCCTGGGTCCTGCGCCCTTGTGCACGCTCACCGGTTTCCTCGATGGCTTTAGGAGCTTTTAGAGTCAATCAGCTTTTCTAACACATGATTCTTCAATCTGTGAATTAAGACATCTTACTTTCTTTGGGAGAGACTAGATGCTTTATATGCCTTTTTCTTGTCTTATTACATGGGCCAAAACAGAATTCCTTCTTCTGTTTGTAATCTTGGCGGGGAATTGCTCTTGAGGCTCTCTGTGAGCTGTGGCCCACAGCGCTTCAGGCTCCTGGGGACAGCAAACTCCTCTCCATCGCGCTTTGAGTCATACAGAAATGTGAGTTTCTAAATTCAGGGATATTTTCTAAAGATCTTTCTGTTACTAATTTCTGATTTAACTCCACTGTGATAAGAACACACTGTGTTCTTTGACGTGACTCCTGTTTTCAACTTATAAAGATCTGTCTTGCTGGAACATGGACTCTCATAGCAACTGTCCCAGGATTTGACCCAAATATGCATCCTGCTGCTGTGTGGTGGAGTATTCCACCAAGGAATACTCGAATTCATTGATAGAATCATTTAAATTTTCTACATTTCCACTGACTTTTCTATCTGTGTGTTCTCTCACTCTCTTTGTATGTATGTATTTATATATATACATGTGTGTATATATGTATGCACACATATATATGATTATCAGCACAGATACACACACAGATATGTTTAAACCCCTGGTTATAACTGCAGGCTTTGCCCTTTCCCTTACCATTTGGTCCATCTTGGCTTCTGCATGTGGAAGGTGAGTCATATTGCTGGATGCACCAAGGCAGCAAAGGTTAATTCCCATGGACATACCATTCCTTGCTTCAGACCAAATGACCTTCCACGTCCTCTTCCAGGTGAGGGAAAGTTTAAGTTGGTTGACTTGGTTCCTCACACTCCTGGCGAATTGTCCGGGACACGAATGCTTTTGTTTTCCTATGAGTTTCTATGGAGTCACAGCCTGGAGCGTTGCTACATTGCTTGGAGACAAGTTCATCTTTCTGGATCTTTTACGGTTTGCTCAGCAGAACCAAGACTGTGTTCAGCCAGCCAGCATCTCCGTTCCCACAGCAGGCCTTTCTGTGCTCTCTCCAGGTCGCGTGAGGGGCTTGTCTGACTCGAGGCATGGCTGGTGGGAGCACCAGCCTGTTACTCCACTAGGGCTTGTATCCCCCGGCTTTAAACATGTCCTCAAATGTGTGTGCTTATCAATATCCACGAATGGTGGAGGCTGACCCTCTGCGATCTAGGTGGTCCCCCACTCCAAACAACTCTCCTCCCTGCCCGCTGTCCTGTCCTACGGACTGCATACATGCTTACTGACATCTGGCCTCAGGACCCACTGGGCTCCGCCCGGGGTCCCTGTGGGCAGTGGGCAGGGAATGGAATGCACCTCATTTGTTTCCTGTCCCTCGGGAAACGCCTGCTGACTCACAGGCACTGTCACAAGACCACTGCATATTTGGTTTCTTCACCTGGAAAGTCCTTCCATCCCATCTTTTCAGAAGTCTGGCGCAAAGCTGCTAAGGGCTCTTTCCAGGTCCCTCGGAGCACTCTCCTTCTTCATCTTCCTCTTCCTCTCTGGGCCTTGGAAGAGGACCAGCTTTGGAGTACCCCGCCCCCCACCAGTCCCACACACTACCCATCTGCCCCTGCTCCACAGTCATGCCGAGAGCCACTCATTCTCCCTCTCTCCTGAGCTTTTCCGGGTTGGTGACCTTCACGCCTTGTCCTCTGTTGGGCTGAAAACCGCAGCGCACACAGAAGCGTTCCCCATCCAGTTGACTGGTTTTAAAACAAAATCAAGAATGTATTTAACTAATTATGTGTTAATGTCAGACCGGAGAAGCATGCAGTGGCGGGCTAGGGTGGTCAGGAGTGGGGAGTGAAGGAATTATGAGACACCGCTGACGGGGAGGGACTCGCGGCCTGCCCTGGGAATCCAGTGCTCCACACACAGCCGTCAGCACTAAGCACGAGGCAAGTGACCTCAACTCAGTGCTTCGGCTAACCTGCCATGTGGGGGACCCATTAGTGCCCAAACGTTGGAGTCTCTCGCTTCTTCCTTTGGAAGCATTCCAACGTGCCAGTTTCAGATTTTGATCTGAGTATATTTCTGAAGTAAGCGTGCAGCTGCTGGGGCTGGGGCTGGGCTGTCCGGGGGGGGGGGGAGGGGGCCCTCCGGCCCGTTTCCTTCCTCCCCACGCTGCCCACTGTGCCTCCTCCCTCTGCTTTTGCTCACAAGCGAAGACTCCAGCAAGAGCAAGAGCACCGAGCACAGAACGCACAGCCTCTGGCTGGAGGTGCTTCTTCTTTTCCCCCTTTCTGTTCTCCACTAAGGGCTAACTTTACAACTTTTATTATAATACACTTTATGTTCAACAGTGAAACTTTACTGCAACATATGCCCGTTTTACACTTTCATGCATAAAGCATATTTTAAAAACCCTTAGTCAGAGCTCATAATGCAATATTAAACCCGCACCATATTTTTTCCGCACATTCATAAAAAAGCATTCAGTTCTTTGGAAAATGTTATTAAGAACTTTGGCTCTAGGGTGTTGGATGTTTCCAGTGTGAGCGTTTTGCTGGTGCGGAGCTGGGGGGGCGGGGCTCCCTCGGTCTGCAGAGCCAGCGGTCCCAGGGCCCTGGGGGAGGAGGGGACAGGCCTTGAAATGAGACCACACAGCAGCCCTGTGGACAATTCCCACACACACATCAGTGAGGGCTGCAAGACTAGGATGGAGCAGGGCGCGCTCGGCTTCTGTTTGGGAAATGAGGTGTCACGTCAGAAATTGCATGTGGTTATTTATCATCAACAGGAGATCTCCAGCCCGACTGGAAGAAATTGAAACATTGCCGCCAAGTAATCCCAGCCCGACTGGATTAGCACGTGGTCTCAGGAAATCCTGGTAAACTGGGCAACTCTGACTATTATAGATGGCGAGTTTTGTGTCTCGGTTGAAGCCCAGAAGATGTATCTCGACATCTCGACATCGCATTTGACATCCTGAGCTGTGCGGTCACCAAATGACCCAGGGGACATGTGGCCGCTGCCGTCTGCCTCTGAGGAGGCCTGCCCCACCCCCACCCCAGGCTGGCAGCCAGCTAGCCCCGGGGCCTTCCAAGTTCTTTCTGTTAAATGTCCACAGTCTTCCCCATCATGACCAAAGCACGTACTCGTTAACACGCAGATGGTGGCTCCCACAGCTGGACTGAGACCCCTCACGGCCGTCCTGTTCCGTGGCCACACGAAGCCTGATGGCTGTGCGGTGTACTTCCTGCTCAGACTGCACCTGGAAGCCGGGGAGGGCAAGCTGGGCTGTGGCCCACCGACAGACAGAAGTCAGGACAGACCCACGTCACCACGAAGTCTCCAGTGTCATTCCCCTCGGCAAGAGGGCCCAGGGAAGAGCCTCGGCTGGCGTGGGGGATGGACGTGGAAATCCCTGAGGCGACACAGTGTCTAGGAGGTCTAGTAGGAGGTCTACCCAGGGGCTCATCCACTGAGCCACAGGCCATCCCGGGGGAGGACACAGGGCCTCCTCTAGAAATGCAAAAATGTGGGACAGCAGGTGGAAAAGAGTGGCAGCCACAGAGGCCCCGGCATCCCGGCTGAAGCCTGAGCTTCACTCAGCCCACAGGACTCTCCACACCTAGAGCCCCCTTTCAGGAATTGCCACGGGATACGAAACACCAAGATGGCACATTGCATAGGATTGCTCAATGAGCAGAAGGCTGGGGTGCAGCTCCGATGCCTGCCTGTAGGAGGAGCTCCGGAGCCTGCCTGCAGGAGGGGCTGGAGGGCCAGTCCTGTGGCAGAGGACCGCCACGTCCACGTGTGGAAGGCAGCGGGGCTGGAGCAGGGGCAGGCCGGATGCACACACACACACAGGGCGTCCTGTGGGGACGGAGGGGACACCCGGGTCGCCCCTGACCTGAGGAGGAAAAGCACTGACATTCAGAAGTTCTCCAGCTCCCAGGCCCCGCCCTGAGGAGCAGGGCGTGAGTGCAGAGGGTGGATGAAGAAAGATTGGCACTAGGTGGGCAGTCTCTCACCAGTCCAGGTAAACCGAGGTCCCGTCTCCTCTGCTTTCTGCCTCCCCAGGAGAGACCAGTGTTTACCCTCCTGACACCAGAGCAGGACCACATGCAAACCCCAAGGCCCAGGCCCCAGTGGTGGAGGACCCCCACGCTACGGGAGCAGCCAGGACAAGAAAGGATAGGACAGGTGACGGGAGACGTCTGCTCTGCACAAGCCCCGGTCTGGGTTTGTTTCCAAATCTGTTTTAATTCCAGAACTTTGTGCGGCTATTAGCATTGTATCTCAATTCAATTAGCAAAGAATTTGTTCAGGACAGGTGGCCGCTGGACTGCAGCCAGCTTGAAGCAGAAAGCAAAGGATCACCACTGACAAGTGTGTCTATCGAATGACCACTGATGAGTGTGTCTACCTAATCAGGAGGAAGGGGAGGGGAGGGGATGTGGTACAGGAAGTAGGGGATGGGAGGGTGTGGGATGGGATGGGAGGGTGTGGGTTGGGATGGGAGGGTGTGGGATGGGATGGGGAGGGTGTAGGATGGGATGGGATGGGAGGGTTTGGGATGGGATGGGATGGGAGGGTGTGGGATGGGATGGGAGGGTGTGGGATGGGATGGGATGGGATGGGATGGGATGGGAGGGTGTGGGGTGGGATAGGATGGGGGATGGGAGGGTGTGGGATGGGATGGGATGGGAGGGTTGGGATGGGATGGGATGGAAGGGTTTGGGATGGGATGGGAGGGTGTGGAATGGGATGTGAGGGTGTGGGATGGGATGGGATGGTAGGGTGTGGGGTGGGATGGGATGGGAGTGTGTGGGATGGGATGGGATGGGTTGGGAGGGTGTGGGATGGGATGGGATGTGAGGGTGTGGGATGGGATGGGATGGTAGGGTGTGGGGTGGGATGGGATGGGAGTGTGTGGGATGGGATGGGATGGGATGGGAGGGTGTGGGATGGGATGGGATGGGAGGGTGTGGGATGGGATGGGATGGGAGGGTGTGGGATGGGATGGGATGGGAAGGTGTGGGATGGGATGGGAGGGTGTGGGATGGGATGGGATGGGAGGGTGTGGGATGGGATGGGATGGGAGGGTGTGGGATGGGATGGGATGGGAGGGTGTGGGATGGGATGGGATGGGAGGGTGTGGGGTGGGGGATGGGAGGGTGTGGGATAGGATGGGAGGGTGTGGGGTGGGATGGGAGGGTGTGGGGTGGGATGGGAGGGTGTGGGATGGGATGGGATGGGATGGGAGGGTGTGGGGTGGGATGGGAGGGTGTGGGGTGGGATGGGAGGGTGTGGGGTGGGGAAGGGAGGTGAAATCGGGGGGCCTGGCACGGGGTGAGGAGTGTCCTGGCCCTTGCGGGCTGGGACAAGGACAATGGCCTGGCTTTCTGGGGGTCCAAGAGACAGGGCAGGGCTGATGGGGCGGGGGGATGACGGAGATGGGTGGGTGGTGGCCAGGTGCAGGGGTGCGCCTCTGCCCCATCTTCCTCCAGCGGCTTTGACCTGAACCATGGGCCCTCCGTCCTGTGCGGGGCCAGGCCTCCCCTTCCTCGCTGTGTGACTAACGCTGTGTTTGCACACATGGTGGAGCAGACGCAGCACGCTGTCATCGGCACATGAGCCGTGTAATTATTTACCAAAACACAGTTTTTAGAGGCTATGATTAAGGAACAGGGAGAGGAAAGAGTCATTTGTGGGAAATTGACACAAATCGTTGAGCACTGAATTTCCCCCAGTTTTCAGATTTCTGATGATGTGACTGTGTGTGTGTGTGTGTGTGTGTGTGTGTGTGTGTGTGTGTGTGTGTGTGTGTGTGAAGCGTGAAGGCTCTTGGTAGAAGCAGAGGGATTCCCACCCAGGTGACACCCATGGGGCTGCGTCCAGACAGAAGTGTGAGGGGCGGGCAGGTGAAGGGAAGGAGAGAGCGGGGACACATGGGGCTCAGGGAGTGGCTCCGGGCGCAGGTCTGCTGTGGGCGTGGAATGAACACACGGTCCCC
The DNA here is from genome assembly GCF_019054845.1 of Dipodomys spectabilis. Classification (NCBI taxonomy): domain Eukaryota; kingdom Metazoa; phylum Chordata; class Mammalia; order Rodentia; family Heteromyidae; genus Dipodomys; species Dipodomys spectabilis. The sequence continues at coordinate 4,472,720 of NW_024870907.1, read as the reverse complement.
AGAGTTGATGAGCAAGTTGTCCGCTTCAGACCCTCCATCTGCAGAAGGTCTGTGGTTAAAGTTGAAACTCAAAAGCGGGGGGCTTCCCTGCCCCTTGTAGAACATGACAGGCCCAGGAAGGCAGTGTGGCCGAGGATGGACGGGATGGTGGGAAGATGGTTGTTTAGGTCCTCAGCGGCCACTGTATCTGGAGGGGTCGTGTTCAATGAAGCGTCAGGCGGACCCTCAGCCCCGTGACTGGCTACGTATGTGGAGGAGCTGGGACAGACGCACAGGGAAGACCGCCCGGCGGGAGGACTCAGGAGGAGAGGACACCGGCACAGCCGTGCCCCGACCTCGCCCTGCAGCCCGGGACGGTGAGGTCGGTGGGACCAGGCACAGGGCAGGCTAGCCAACACAGCAGCGCCGTGCTCCCCATGGGGACCGTCCACGGGACACTGGGCTAGGGAAACGAGGAGCCGGGACAGGAGTGGGAAGCGGCTGCCACCCTGGCTAGGGTCAGGGACCCGGGGAGGAGATGGGGGCGTGCCCGCATCCCGGTGGCATTCCCTTGCCCTCCACTCCCACGGTCATGGCTGCAGGCCCCTGGCACCTCTGGGAGGCAGAGGCAGAAAGACCTCGGTGCCAGGAGACGCATGGCCATCGGGGGTCTCACACTCCAGGGACAGGAGTCACACCGGGGACCCGGTCTCTTCTGAAGTTGGGACAGAGGCAGGGAGAGATCTGAGGAACCCCAAGGTGTGGGCGGCCGCTCTCCCTTCCCTCCCAGCACCCTGCCTTGCTCTGTGTGGGCTCCCTGCTCCCGACCTCTCACCCGACAGGGCCGGCAGCCTTCCTGGGGAACCGAGGTGGCCCAGCTCCTTCAATGGCCCTGGAGCAGGCTGGTCTGGGTGGCCGTGCCCGCAGAGGTGCCTGTGCTCAGAGCCCTGGGCCGGGAGGCAGAGGCCAGCCCAGCCCTCACACTTGAGGGGCCAGGCAGGAAGGAGGCTGGAGAAGGGCTGGAGGGGGAGGGCGGTCGGGGCTGGACTGAGGCGGCCACGCAGGAAGGCGCTGCTGGTATGTGGCACAGAGCAGCAGCCGGGCACGGGCCCCCACACCCAGGCACAACAATCTCCACGCCAAGCTTCTAATCTGGAATCCCAGAAAGGGTCAAGGCTGAGCAAAGGAGCGGCCAGGGGGAAGCAAGCCCAGGAAAGGATGGCAGAGGCGGCCGGGAGCTGCGAATTTAGTCCCTAATCCCTTCCTCTCCCCTCTGGTCTGAGGGAACTCCACCCCTCCTTTACTGGGTAGGAAACCGGCGCTGCCGCTGGCCCCCACCACCCAGTCCCCAGACACAGGGCGGTGGGCTCCAACGGCCATCTCCCTCCCAGCGTCTCTGACACCAGCTCTGCCCACCACTCAGCCGACGTGTGGGAATCCTGCCGGGTTCCTCACCACCGGGGAACAGTGCAACTGTCAGGGCGCACCCCACCTGTAACAGTGAGCACCCCACTTGTACTCTTTCTGCAACAGTGAGCGCCCCATCTGTGCCCCTTCGGCGTATGCATCTGAGCCGCTGCATAGAAGACAACTCCGCTGAGATTTTGGTCTGCTTCCTCAGGAGGCTGGCGTGATTTCCTCCCAGAACTTTGTGCTGTCCGTTCTGACCTCTGACCCGCCGTGCCTCCATCACCCGCAGAAGCCCCACCCCTTCCTCCCTCACGTGTCCCAGCCCACGTGGGTCCCAGGTGTGCACAGAGCCACGGCTGAGTCAGCGCAGAGCCGGGCCGGACACCCCTCAGGAAGCGCATTTCCTGCCCCCGCAGCACATGAGTTTTAAGAGCCTGTTCAAATTTGCCAGTTTGACAGAAATCTCATTGGTTTTAATTAGGATTTTTTATTCCTACTGGAGTTGATTGTATTTTATGTTTATTTGTCATTTAATGCATAGTTATTTAAGTTGTCCTTATTTCTTGTTCATCCGTTAATTGTGTTAGCTGAGGTTTTTTTTTCTTGTCGATTTGTAGGACATACACATCTATCATCTTAATCCAAGAGAGCTTTAAGAGTCTAGCAATTCGATTCAATACCAGTTGAGTCAATCAACTTTTTCCGAGTAAAATAAAATGAAAATGGATTCATAAGCTATAAATTATGTTGTATTTTGTGTCAGTATTGTATTAATATCTTTACATTTTCTCTTAGATTTTCCCTATGGGATAATAGAAATACACAAAAACTGAGCATTAATGGTTATAAAGCTATTTAAATATCCCAGAGTCAATTAGAAGACCTCTATTGTGTTAGGAGACAATGAAAAACATTTAAAGCATTTTTAAAATGACTTTGAAAACTTATTCCCTCGTGGGTAGTATGCAGCATGCATAAATCCCAGGCAGAAAGGCCGTGGTTTCAACTGACCCGTGCTGTGAAACCCAAGCTCATGTTCAGAAACACGGAGTCCAGTGAACGTTTGTGCATCGATGGCTTCATGGCTTCACAGCAACTGCCACTGAGGAGAGGACTGGGCTGGCACCGGTGGGGGACTGAGCTGGCGGGGCAGGTGGGACAGCCCTAAGGGGAGAAGCCTGTGCCCTCTGCTTCCCAGGCCAAGGGCCAGCGGACAGCAGGCACACCGGGGTTCCACTGTGGATAATTCCATCTGTAGACACTGGGGTTTTGTTTACTATTCAGATTTGAAGAAGCCTCATTCACATACCCAGGAGGCACACCATCGGCCATCTCGTGGATGGCTGGCACAAGGTTGGGAAGGGCTGGCATGGCACCTTTCAGGCCTTGGAGAAGGAGAGAGAAGGTGCTGAGAATCCCTGATGTCTACAAATAGAGTCGGGACAGTGAACTTGTTGAGGTTGGGTGGGGAAGTGGAGAAGGGAGTGTCTGATCAGTATACACTCTGTACATATAGACACACCAGAATGAAACCCTTGGACAGCCCAATCCATGCTGAAAATTCTCCATGAAAAGCCATGTTCAACCCAGCCGTTGGCAGATGCTTGGGTTTCACTGAGTTGGAAGGGATGTGTGAGTCTGCGTGTGTGTTAGTGTGAATGTGTGTGAATGTATATGCATCATGGCCATATGGGTGCATATATTTGTGTAAGGTCTGCTCCTGGATGGCTAGTAGGTAGACTCCACCCTCCTCACAGCAAAGTCTCCACCCAATACCTGTGTTACCTAGGCAACTGGCACACCTGGAAGGCCACATCTGCATCCGCTGAGATCACATCTGAATTTGATGTGGCCACACCTTTCTCCACCCATACCCTAGATAAGGCCTAGCCCAGGCCCAGACTCTCTCTCTGTGCTCTCTGCTCTTTTCTAGCTCTCTCTGCTCTCTTTCTGTTCTTTTCTAGCTCTTCTCTCTCTCTTTCCCAGCATTCTCTCTTTCCCAGCTCTCCCAGCTCTCTTTCCCAGGCCTTTCCCCACCGCGTGGAGGACCAAGATAGCCTGGTGCCAGCCGGAACGATGAATAAATCTACCCCTTACCTGAATACCACGTGCGTGCTGCTCTTACTCGGCTACCTCTTTTTAAAAACCTAACAATTTGTATGTAAACATTTGGGCACATCTGTGATTTGGCATGTGTCTATGTGCCTGTTTAATTTTTTTTCTTTTTCCTTTTTTCTTTTTTTTTTTTTTTGTCAGTCCTGGGGCTTAAACTCAGGGCCTGGGCACAGTCCCTGAGCTTCTTTTGCGCAAGGCTGGCACTCTACCACTTGATCCACAGCGCCACTTCCCGCTTTTTCTGCATATGTGTTACTGAGGAATCGAACCCAGGGCTTCATGCATGTGAGGCAAGCACTCTACCACCGAGCCAACTTCCCAGCCCCGTATGTTCAATCTTAATCACAGAAAACAACAACAAAGGTGTGTGAAGACAACTTACATACTCCCAAAAATTTACCTCCTCTGTACCACCCTCTTATTTCAAATTTAGCAACAATTGGTGAGGATTTAAGGATATTGTAGCCATATCTTTTTTTGTGCCAGTCCTGAGGCTTGAACTCAGGATCTAGGTGCTCTCCCCTAGCTTTTGTGGTCAAGACTGGCATTCTACCACTTTGAGCTATAGCTCCATAAGATTTTAGAAATCTCATATCTATAATTTTTCTTTTTTTGATGCATGTGCCAATACTGGGGCTTAAACTCAAGGCTTAGACATTGTCTCTTAGCTTCTTTTGCTCAAGGCTCATACTCTACCACTTGAGTCACAGCTCCACATCTGGTTTTTTAGTGGTTAGAGATAAGAGTGTCACAGACTATACTGCCCAGGCTAGGTTTGAACCCCAGTCCTCGGATCTCAGCCTCCTCAGTAGCCATGATTACAGGCATGAGCCACCAGTGCCCAGCAGTGTAACAATTATTTGATATTTGTCCATCCTGCTAAATCACAACCTCCAGGGATGACAAGACATGGGTGACTGTGTTAGTGCAGGGCCTGGGAGGTTGTGTTAGTGCTGGGCCTGAGTGACTGTGTTAGTGCTGAACTTGGATGATAGTGTTGGTGTTGGACCTAGATGATTGTGTGGTGTTGGATCTGAGTGATTGTGTTGGTGCTGGACCTGGGTGTTTGTGTTGGTGCTGGGCCTTGGTGTTTGTGTTGGTGCTGGGCCTGGGTGATTGTGTTGGTGCTGGGCCTGGGTGATTGTGTTGGTACTGGGCCTGGGTGTTTGTGTTGGTGCTGGGTCTGGGTGATTGTATTGGTGCTGGGTCTGGGTGTTTGTGTTGGTGCTGGGCCTGGGTGATTGTGTTGGTGCTGGGCCTGGGTGATTGTGTTGGTGCTGGGCCTGGGTGATTGTGTTGGTGCTGGGTCTGGGTGATTGTGTTGGTGCTGGGCCTGGATGTTTGTGTTGGTGCTGGGTCTGGGTGATTGTGTTGGTGCTGGGCCTGGGTGATTGTGTTGGTGCTGGGTCTGGGTGTTTGTGTTGGTGCTGGGTCTGGGTGATTGTGTTGGTGCTGGGCCTGGGTGTTTGTGTTGGTGCTGGGCTTGGGTGATTGTGTTGGTGCTGGGCCTGGGTGTTTGTGTTGGTGCTGGGCTTGGGTGATTGTGTTGGTGCTGGGCCTGGGTGATTGTGATTGTGTTGGTGCTGGGCCTGGGTGTTTGTGTTGGTGCTGGGCCTGGGAGGTTGTGTTGGTGCTGGGCCTGGGAGGTTGTGTTGGTGCTGGGCCTGGGTGATTGTGTTGGTGCTGGGCCTGGGTGATTGTGTTGGTGCTGGGCCTGGGTGATTGTGTTGGTGCTGGGCCTGGGTGTTTGTGTTGGTGCTGGGCCTGGGTGATTGTGTTGGTGCTGGGTCTGGGTGTTTGTGTTGGTGCTGGGTCTGGGTGATTGTGTTGGTGCTGGGCCTGGGTGTTTGTGTTGGTGCTGGGCCTGGGTGATTGTGTTGGTGCTGGGCCTGGGTGTTTGTGTTGGTGCTGGGCCTGGGTGATTGTGTTGGTGCTGGGCCTGGGTGTTTGTGTTGGTGCTGGGCCTGGGTGATTGTGTTGGTGCTGGGCCTGGGAGGTTGTGTTGGTGCTGGGCCTGGGTGTTTGTGTTGGTGCTGGGCCTGGGTGATTGTGTTGGTGCTGGGCCTGGGTGTTTGTGTTGGTGCTGGACTTGGGTGATTGTACTTGTGCCAGACCTTGGATTTAATCCTCAAAGTCACTGCTGAGAAACCCCAGACTGGAAGCCTGCAGAGAGAGCGGGGAAGTAGCGCAGACCCGCCTGCCCCGCCATGGAAACGGCAGTGCAGCAAACATCCGGGACACACAGGATGGAGGTGCAGGTCCTCGGGACGCGGAGGCTGTCTGTAATTTACCCCCTCCTAGCGCGTTGGAACCCCTTCCCGTGCTAATTAGCAGCTTGCCTGTCATCCTCTCGCACAGCGTCGTCGTCTCTGGTCCGAGGGGAAATGCACTCGACTGCGCACGTTCTGGATGATCAGGAACCGCACGGAGCATTTACTGCGAGAAGGTAGAAGACAATCAGATGGCTCACCCTTGCACAACAGAGACTCACACGCGACGTACACACGAGCAAGCGGCAGTGAACACACACCCACGCACAGGGGACACGCCACCACCTTCCAGGGCGACAAAGTAACCGCGTAAAAACGCTGAAGGACGGGCGGATTGGCTCGTGTGGATTGCTCTGCGCATGTGCACATGCTCCCTACGAAGAGCCTGGGCGCGCAGGTGCAGTGCGGCGCGGCCCGGCATGGCGCGGCATGGCACAGCGCGCAGGCGCGCAGGCACGGCACGCAGGCGCAGTGCAGCACGCAGGCATGGCATGGCATGGCATGGCACAGCGCGCAGGCACGGCACGCAGGCGCGGTGCAGCACGCAAGCATGGCATGGCGCGGCGCGGCGCCCAGGCACGCAGGCATGGCACGCAGGCGCGGTGCAGCACGCAGGCATGACGTGGCATGGCATGGCACGGCGCGCAGGCGCGGTGTGGCGCACAAGCATGGCGCGCAGGCGCGGTGCAGCGCGCAGGCACGGCGACGCATGGTGCGCAGGCGCAGTGAGGCATGTAGAGCGAGCGCATCATTCTCTCCCGCACCTGCTTCTCTGGGAGGCGGCACCCGGCTGAAGGGACCCCAGTAGACGCGCCGGCCATCACCCGAGGCCTGGGTCAGGGCTGTCCACAGTGCCGTGCACCAGCCCCCGGACCTGAGCTTGCTCACGGCGTGGCTGTGTCCTGCGGATCGCAGTCGGACCCCGGCCCACGCGGGGCACGGGTCAGTCGGACCCCCCCACCCACGCGGGGCACAGGTCAGTCCGACCCTCCCCCGCCCACGCAGGGCACAGGTCACAGTCAGACCCCCTGCCCATGCGGGGCACAGGTCAGTCCGACCCCCCCACCCACGCGGGGCACAGGTCAGTCCGACCCCCCCCCCCCGCCCACGCAGGGCACAGGTCAGTCCGACCCCCCCCCCCCCCCGCCATGCAGGGAACAGGTCAGTTGGACCCCCCCCCCACGCCCACGCGGGGCACAGGTCAGTCGGACCCCCCCGCCCACGCGGGGCACGGGTCAGTCGGACCTTCCCCCCCCCCCCCCCCCCCCCCCCCGCCCATGCAGGAAACAGGTCAGTCGGACCCCCCCCACGCAGGGCACGGGTCAGTTGCCCCCCCACCCACGCGGGGCACGGGTCAGTCGCCCCCCCCACCCACATGGGGCACGGGTCAGTCCGACCCCCCCCCGCCCACGCAGGGCACGGGTCAGTCGGACCCCCCCACGCAGGCATGGGTCACAGTCGGACCCTCCCCCACGCAGGGCACGGGCCAGTCGGACCCCAGCCCACACAGGGCATGGGTCAGTTGGAGCCCCTCCCCCGCCCACGCAGGCACGGGTTGCGGTCGGACCCCCCCCACGCAGGGCACGGGCTAGTTGGACCCCCCCCCCCCCCCGCCCACACAGGGCAAAGGTCAGTCCGACCCCCCCCCACCCACACAGGGCACGGGTCAGTTGGATCCCCAGCCCACGCAGGGCACAGGTCAGTTGGACCCCAGCCCACACAGGGCACGGGTCAGTTGGATCCCCGGCCCACTCAGGTAACGGGTCGGTCGGATCCCCGGCCCACTCAGGTAACGGGTCCCCGGCCCACGCAGGGCACGGGTCAGTCGGATCCCCGGGCCACGCTGGGCATAGGTCAGTCGGACCCCGCCTTTCCATCCTGTGTGGAGTTCCGGGCCCAGCCCACAGTGAAGGCAGACAGCTTTCCGTGGACAGGAGACAGGAGGAGCAATTCCACCCACCTTCATTCCGCCTCTCCCTTGCTCTGAGACAGAGCCCATTTCCTGCGTGGGGTTTGCAATGCCCGCACTCCACTGGCCTGGGGCCCCAGGCAAATCCCTGTTCTGCTCCTGGGCTCCCCGTGTGGGCCAGGGGGTGGGGGCAGGGGAGAATGCATAACCTGATGCTATGCATACGTGTAACATGTATGTATACATATGTGCCTATGCTTAAGATTGTACACAGACACCAGCCTAGAGTCCAGGCACCTTTCCGAGCAGGAACTTCGTGTCATCTGGACACTAGTGGGACACTACCTCTCTAAGAAAGGGTGGTCACCGACCAATCCCACCCATCCACACAGGATAAATGCATAAATAAAACATTCCGCTAAATGAGTAGCCAGCATACAGGAGGCATCGTGACCAGGCTGGCTTTCCCGCAGGACCCACAGCCGGCTTTGTGTTTACAAGGAATCTGCACCGTTGACCGTTAATAAAGATAGCTCTACTGTACCTCAACAGATGCAGAAAGTTGTTTGGGAAATTCAGCATGTATTCCTGACAACTAAAACCAAATGGGCGTTTTCTCTACCAGGACAAGAGGGCAGAAGGCGGCCACAGGCACACAGCATGGTGCGAGGGGGCGGTGCCATGTCATCCTACAGTCTGGGCCATGCAGCCAGGTATCCTCAGCCTTCAGTCCACAGCACAGAGAGGACACCAGAGCCACTTGGAAAGAGCAAGGAGAAAAGGGGGGTGGGATGGCGGGAAGGACAGAAAATGGGTGGGAGGCACACTTGGTCACTTGCTGGGTTTATATCAGCAACAATGTCAAGGAGGAATAAACGCCAGGGCACCAACGCAGAAGACTTCATGTCCATGCAAAATCATTCTGCCACTTCCTCCAAGCCCTGCGGTGTGAGCTGCAGTGCACGGCCAGACCTGCCACCCCTCCCGCAGGGACATCCCAGGCCGCCAGGAGGCAACTGCAGAGACTGGATGTGATTAAAGAATAATTCAGACATGCAACAGGTGGGTTTAAAATTTATAATTAAATCCCTACCACATAAATGACCCCCGATGAGGGGTTGCAGGGCGCTGTGTGAATGGGCCAATGTGGGGCTCTGTTGAAGGACACAAAACCATCCATCTGGACAACCAGACAGCCTGACTTTAATGTTCTGACGTTTGAAACTGCGAGAATAAATTTTTACTGTTTTAAGCTTATGATGATTTGTCAAAGCAAAAAGAAACTGATGTATTAAACATAATTATGCTAAAACACAGTAATTCCAGTTTTAGGAAAATGGCTTAGAAAAGTTCTTGTAGTCTGGCACCAGAAGCTCATGCCTGCAATCCTTGCCATTCTGGAGCCTAAGATCTGGACTGCCCTAGGCAGAAAAGTCTGCGAGCCTCCAGCTCCCGTGACTAGCCAAAAGCTGGGCTGGAAGTATAACTCAAGTAGCAAAGCATCATCCACGACCAGGAAGCCAAGCAAGCCCGACACCCTGAGTTCAAGACCCAGTACTGGAAAAAAGAAGAAGGGGAGGGACAGGGAGAAAATAAGAAAAGAACAAAGGTTCCTGTGATAGAGAGAAGACCCAGCTAATAACACACAGGCCAGATTTGTTGAACAGAAATGCAATAATGTGTGCTCACCCAAGAAAATAATTGGAAAGTCTCACGCTTGTGTGCACCTGAGAAATAAACCTTCAACATCGTCAAAGCCTGCACAAGTCCAAGACTCCAGGAGATTACAGGGCTCCTCGTAGCCTCTTTCTTTGTCCCTCCTTCTCCCAAGCCAATGCTGATCTTTTTCATGGATTTGCTTTGCCTTCCCGACAATTGAATACGAAGTGAGTCCTGCAGCGTGTCCTCACTCTTGCCTGCCTTTCACTCCTAGTTACCTTCAGACCCATGCAAGCCATGGATATCAATGGCTGCATCCCTGTAAAGCTGAGACACGTTCGACAGAACGCCCACTACCCTTGTTACTGACCTGCCTCTGGTTCACTCCTGATTTCAGCCGTTCTAACAGGCGTAACCTGATGTCTTGTGGTGCTTCTGACTTTCATCTCCCAGGTGACTAGTGACATTGAACGTCTTCTCATGAGCTCACTTGCTATTGATAAGTATTCTTTGGTGAAATGTGCACTCTAACTTAGCGCCTTTTTTCAGTGGGTTGCTTATCTCACTGTCATTGATGTCTGTCTATTCTGAATGCAGATTCTATGGGGAATAAGTGACCTGAAAATGCTTTCTCCAGCCCATGGCTGTGCTTGAATTCTGCTCATGGTACAGGATCATGAGTGCACAACATTTCAACAAATACCATCCACACACGCAGCAGGGGTGGCCTGAGAGGACCTGGCCTCGCAGGGTCACAGGAGCCCTGGCCCGCATGAGGCTGCTCTGGTGTCTTTCAGAATGGTGAAATACCTCTATGGTGCATTTCTCAAAATGTATGCCTGTGGCTAAGTGAAAATGAGACTGTGTTATAAAAAGGTGCTTAATGACGAATATTGTGCATCAACTGTACTGAGAAGCACCTGGGAGCTTGGGGAAGTACACGGCTGGGTGTTTTTGACAAATCAGCCCATAGGGGCAGTCCCTCCCTGACTGTGGGTGGCACAGCCCATGGGATGCGGGCCTGGGTGAACAAAGGGGTCAAGGAGAAAGTTCACCAGTGCAGACCTTCTCTCATGCTGCTCTGCCTCCCACAGCCACAGAGCCAGCAGCAGCAGACTGAAACCTCAGAAACCACGGGCCCAGGTGAGCCTTCTTCCTTTCTCTTAGGCAATGTCCCAACGATGAGAAACATACTAACACCAAGTTGTCACTGCCATTGTTTTTAACTTACTCTGGGGACCTCACGCTCACTTGGCTGGCCCTCTACCACATGAGCATGCCGCCAGTGCTCAGAGAATTTTGCTGGTTATTTTGGAGATGGAGCATAGTGGACTTTCCTGCATGGGCTGGCCTCAGACCACCATGGCTCAGATCTCAGCCTCCTGAGTGCTAGGATTACAGGAGTGATACACCCAGGCCCAGCCTGTTCTCTATTTTCCTATGTTTGATGAGTATGAGAACCCATGCTCAGCTGGAGCACACGTCTTGCACACGTCTTCTTTTGCAGGGTCTCAGCTGTGCTCTCCATTGCCTGGGGACCGGGTTGACACGTGGTGCTAACCGTGAAGTTTGTGCTCTTGCCCTGGGACATGCACTTAGCTGCTGCAGTGCCATCGTTAAAACTAGAGCCCAGATCGTCCCCACAATTTGGGGGGGGGGGGCAGTGGCCAGCCTGGTGTGTCTTCCCAGTCCCTCTGGTCTCTCTAGCTGGCTCTGCACCAGCACTGTGCTCAGCCCTGCTCACTGTGCCCAGCCGTGCCCGTTCATGCAGAGTCACACCACCTCAATTACTCCAGCCTCTTTACCCTATAGGCTGGCTCTTTTCTAAATTATTTGGGTTACAGGTTCATTTTTCTGCCTAATATGTGTCGTTTTCCCCATGTTTTTCTATATACATAGGTTCAGATTTCAGATACCATGGGCTTATCTAGCTGGGAGCTGGGTATTCTTGCATTTCTGGAGTGTTTCTTGAGCTTTGATCTCAGGTGGAGCTAAGTTGTGTGCAAACAGCTTCATCCTGGGCAGCACTGCGGTGGCAGAGTCGGGGACCAGTGTTCCCTGAAGTGGCTGCATGGGACCAGGCTCCCCTTGCCAAGCGCTGGACCCAGGCTCACCAGGCAACTGGCGAGAAGGCTCAGCAGGCCTCCCGCTCCGTGTGGTGAGCACCAGCACTGTTCCCTCATCTTCCATGCCTTCTTCTCCCCAGCTTTGGGGATTCTTCAGCACCAGACAGGGAGAACCAGCACTCCAGTGAGCAGGCTTTTCTCTGTGAGTTTCACCCTTGCAAACTCCATCTTGTGAGAGCTCTTGCTGCCGAGGCCTCCTGGGGACATGTTCCCTGCTGCTCCAGCCTAGGGGCAGCCTGGCCCCTGCCATTTCCAACCCAGCCACTCCGCAGCCTGCAGACTGCCCACCTTCACGCCTGGGTGTGTCAGACTCGCATCCCTGTGACACAAAACTCGTGGAACAACTTTACAAAGGAACTGTTTGGGCTCGGGGGGTCTCAGGCCAGTGTCGGCGGGAGCCACTGCTGTTAGGCCTGTGGTAAGGCAGAGTCACAGCATGAAGATGGCACTGGGCAGAACTGCTGACTAAAGCAGCGGAGGCAGAGGGCAAAGCAGGGGCCAGGAACAAGACCCCCTTCACACACCTACCTCCTCTAAACAGGCTCCACATGACGCCATCAGACTGTGACTCCGTGGATGCACTCATCCACTGATGGCGGCAGAGTCCTCGAGACTCGACTTCTATTCTGTGGAGTCCTCGAGACTCGACTTCTATTCTGTGGAGCACTAGCTGGGGACACACCTCAACTCAAGCGGGTGCCGGGGTCACTTCGGAACCAAAACACAGTACTGGGCTTTCTTAGAACTCAGCCTGGTCCCTTTCTCTCTCGAGGGATTATTACCCTTTGTTGACTTATTCCATTGTCTTATATAGTGTGTGTGTGTGACTGTGTGTTGGCATCTTTGTTTGTTTGTTTGATTTTCAGTTGGGAGGATAAATCTGGTTCTTATTATTACATCCTGACTGAGAACAACCTAAAACAAATGTCTATGAATAACAGAATACATCAATATAGTACATCTGCACAATGAAATACAACAGTGAAAACACATATTCCACTTCTACATGAATGAATCTCAAAAAAAGACATACTGAACAAAAGGATCAAGTCAAAGAATTACATCCAGCATGGTTCCACTTGAAGTTCACAGTAGGCAAAATAAAGAAGTATGTTGTTCAAAGTGTATTTGTAGGATGAAGCCGTGGCGACTCAGAAGCAGTTAGCACAATCCAAGAACAAAAGAGCCCCCAGGGAGGGAGGGCATGCAGTAAAGAGGAACATGGGGCTCTGCATCCGGTGCCCATGTCTATTCAGCTGAGTTCCACGTGGGAACCGCCAACACAGGTAGTGGGATTATTTAGTCTGTATCAAATCTTTTAGCTGCATACCTATGTAAGTGCAACCTTTAAATTACCTAGACTCAAAAGTAGACTCTGCTCAAGCTGGAAGAAGAAAACATTCACCTATTTGCTACTGATAAGAGACACAAACAGACTTCTGGCATTTCTGACTACTGAAATAGAAAATGACAGAACAGTGTGTGTGTGTGTGTGTGTGTGTGTGTGTGTGTGTGTGCATGTGCGTGAGCGGGGAGGCCGCTCACGGGGGGCAGGGGGGGAGGGAATGAGGGAGGGAGGGGTGGGGGAGGATGGCAGAGCCACAGAGCCAGCATCAGCCCTTTACCACCACTCTCCTCCCCTACCTCAGCACCCGCTGGCCATGGTCCTAGGGAAAGAGTGAATGTTGCTCCTCTTTGCATTTTCAGGCCCAGTGAAAGAAATTGCAGGTTGAAGTTTCTCATCAGGGGCATTTTTATTTAATTAGTCTTTAATTATTGGGTCAAAACTTGCAAAAGACGGTCTCTAGCAGGAAAATCGCTTGCAGTGGTCATCAGTTTGCTTGCTTGATGGCCATCTACCCAAGAAATCAAATGTTTTCACCTTGGCAGTGCACAGAACAAATAATTAACCTGTCGGTAGGCTCCAGAGCTCCTCACAGAACTTAACTGTGTGTGAATTAGCAGCCAGGTAAGTCTGTAGGGCCAGAGGGAGTTCTGACATTTCCAGCCAGCTCCCCTCCGGGGCAGTCCCTCCAGGGGTGGCTTTGCCCTCAAGATGCAGCTCCCGCAGACACAACCAGAGAAAAGTGACATGCGGAGGGCTGTGTGCACATGCCTGATTCACATCTGGAGGGCTGTGGATGTGTCCCCTTGCAGGGGACCAAGACCCACATACCTTGAGCATTTTCCACAGCCTCCTCTTCAAGGGCAGGGTTCTGGTGCCTTAAGAAAGAGAGGTTTGCTGGGTGCCGGTGGCTCACGCCTATAATCCTGGCTACTCAGGAGACAGATCTGAGGATCATGGTTAAAAGCCAGCCCAGGCAAGAAAGTCTGTGGAACTCTTCAATAAACCACCAGAAAACTGGAAGTGGCACTGAAGCTCAAGTGGTAGAGCGCTAGCCTTGAGCTGAAGAACTGAGGGACAGCATTCAGGCCCAGAGTTCAAGCCCCATGACCGACAAAAAAAAAGATGTTTTAAGAGTGAGGAGTGGTGTTTTGCACTTGTAGGCCCAGCTCTGCAGAAGGCAGAGGTAAGAGAATCATGGTCAAACTGATGCCAAAAAGGTCTGGAGTGGCCTCAAATGGTAGAGCTGCATGCTTAGCAAACATGGTGCTTTGAATTCAATCCCCATATTGCCAAAAAGTGAGGGAGAAAGGATCCTAGCATGCCATCAGTTTCTTGATTTATTCATGGATACATCATATGTTTACTGACAACTGCATACAATGCTACAGGCAAAGTAGGGGTCAAGACACCTCTGTCCTTGCCTTGCTCGGTGGAGACGGTGACGGAAGGGTTGAACGATGCCCGGGCGTCCTGTGCGTGGCCACACAGTTGATGCACTGATCGGTGTAAGCCCATCCTCCCAGTGGTTTGATCCCAACACAAGCCCAGCTGCCTCTGGGAGTGGCCACATCCCTATGCCTCGGGGCCAGCCTGCCATCGGCCAACGCCAGGGCTCACATCGGCGGTCACTGGCTGACGTGGATCCAAAGCCATGGGAGGAGCCGCACTGCCCCCGCCACCACTGCATGGGCAGGTTTTCCTGGCAGTGTGGCATAGTTAAGAGCAACACCTGGTGTGCCCAGACAGACACAGTCCCAGAAAAGCAGCAGGGTCCACGTCCTGGCCACCTCTCTGTTAGGAGCAGAGGAAAGCTGACATCACAAATTCAGAGGAATTCAGAAGGAAAACATTTCCAGCATGGCTACCCCACACCCTGGAACTGGAATCATTCACGAGTCTGTGTGTTCACTGGAGTACAGAACACATTCTGCCAGCATCTCCACTGTCCACCTGTGATGCCTGGCAGAGCTGTGGACTCCACTAGCACCCAGAGAACCTTCATCCCCACAGGAAGGCGCTGAGCACCCCCCAACTGCCCTCCCCACCGCCCCCTGCTGCCCTTCCTACTGTCCCCCCAGAGTAGCCTCCACACCATCCACCTCACTGCCCTCCCCACTGCCCTCCTCAGTGCATTCCCCTTTGCCCTCCCCACCACCAACACCACTTCCCTCCCACCATCCTCCTCACTGCCCCACCAGAGCAGCCTCCCCACTGCCCATCCCTCCAGATGTGAAGTCAGGAGTGTGCACACAGCCCTCCAGATGTGAAGTCGGGTGTGTGCACAGCCCTCCAGATGTGAAGTCGGGTGTGTGCACAGCCCTCCAGATGTGAAGTCGGGTGTGTGCACACAGCCCTCCACATGTGAAGTCAGGAGTGTGCACACAGTCCTCCAGATGTGAAGTCAGGAATGTGCACACAACCCTCCAGATATGAAGTCAGGAGTGTGCACAGCCCTCCAGATGTGAAGTCAGGTATGTGCACAGCCCTCCAGATGTGAAGTCAGGAGAGTGCACACAGCCCTCCACATGTGAAGTCAGGAGTGTGCACATAGCCCTCCAGATGTGAAGTCAGGAGTGTGTGCACAGCCCTCCAGATGTGAAGTCAGGTGTGTGCACACAGCCCTCCAGATGTGAAGTCAGGTGTGTGCACAGCCCTCCAGATGTGAAGTCAGGTGTGTGCACAGCCCTCCAGATGTGAAGTCAGGTGTGTGCACAGCCCTCCATATGTGAAGTCAGGTGTGTGCACAGCCCTCCAGATGTGAAGTCAGGTGTGTGCACAGCCCTCCAGATGTGAAATTGGGTGTGTGCACAGCCCTCCAGATGTGAAGTCAGGTATGTGCACAGCCCTCCAGATGTGAAGTCAGGTGTGTGCACAGCCCTCCAGCTGTGAAGTCAGGTGTGTGCACACAGCCCTCCAGATGTGAAGTCGGGTGTGTGCACAGCCCTCCAGATGTGAAGTCAGGTGTGTGCATACAACCCTCCAGATGTGAAGTCAGGAATGTTCACACAGCCCTCCAGATGTGAAGTCAGGAATGTGCACACAGCCCTCCAGATGTGAAGTCAGGAGTGTGCACAGACCCTCTGTTCTGGTTCTGATGTGCAGGCCTGGCCCCAGATGCCTCGTGAGCCTGGTTGTAAACTTGTAAACCTTGCACACTTGCTCCTCCTTTGCCACGCCCCCACATCTGGACAGATGCTAGAGAAGACAGAAGCAGCTACTGGCCCCTAGCAGAGATCCTGAGTGGAAGCCATAGAAGAAAACAAGGCTGCCATCAAGGGCTTCTGAACCAAGCAGAGGAAAGAGAAGGGACCAGAGCCGGGCTCCATGTGTCCTCTGCCCCACAGAGGCCAACACTGAGAGGACGCCTTGGCTCCTCTGAGCTGTGCCTTGAAGGCCTGGTCCAACATGGACAAAAGGCCGGGACTGCCTGGCAGGCCCGGGAGCGGGCAAGGTCAGTCTGTGCCCTGTGGCTCCTGAGCTGCCCCAGGTTGGCCGACTTTGGACACGAGTCATGGCTTTTTCCCAGGGCCCTACTTCAGTTCAACTGGATGCTGTCTCTCCAAACTCAAGCACAGTGCTGTGTTCATGGTAGAAGAACTTCCTTTGGTGTTGGAAGCTTATTTCAGCCTAAATTATTAAGCAGCTTGTTCAATAATGCACATCTTCACATTGTAGGTGGAAAAGCAGATGCCGCGTTCTGAAGCATATTGTTTCCTGAAGCAGCGGGCACCGCGGCTCCCTTCTCTCGGATCTTGTGGTGTGAGTTCATCTGCTCATCCAGACAAAAGTCATTTTCCTTGGTTAATAAATGAGGCTCGTTCCAGAGCATGCCGCCCGGATGGGCGCCTCTTCCTATTTGAGGCCAGGCCTCCTCGCGTGTGCATTTGCACATGGCGTGGTCCCTGGGGCAAACACTGACATTTCCGTAGTCTCCAGACAAAGACAGGCATCGTCTATGCATGAGAGCTTGTTCACACCTCTGTTGTGTGGGGCACCCTCCGGGCCGTGCCGACAGGTACGGGCAGTGCGTCCTTCTACACCAGGGAGAGGACGGATTTCCTGGACTGAGCTTCCCTGGTGCACACACCATATCAGGAACAGCTCAGGACACTGTCTGCCAGGCACTGAGGTGGTCTGCAGGCCTCACAGAGCAAGTAGAGGTGCCACACCTGGACCTGCCCTGCCCGTGACTCTCGAGATGCCTCAACACCCACGTGCATCGGGTGAATTCCACCCAGAGCTCAACCAAAGCCGTGTGCATGAGCCTCCTCCTGCCCACAGCCCCCCACTCTACCCCACACGTCCCCCATCTGCCTCCTCAGCAAGGAGAGGGGCCAAGGGGACGGAGAGACGGGTGTTTGCAAACCCTGTCCAGCAGGACAGGGAGTTTACAGGCGTGCTTGTGTTTTCCTCAACAGTATATGAAACCCTAAGGCCCTAAGGTCACCGGGAGCCTCTGCCGCCGGCCTGGGAGGCGGGGGAGGGAGCAGGGCCGCTGGCCGCCTGTGCTCCCTGGGGAAGCTGCCAGGATGAAAGCGAGGAGGAAAAGAGAATGCTAGAAGATGAACAACGGGGAGACAGGAAGATGCAAACCATGAAAGCTCTTGGGCTGTAGGTCAGTGGGGGAGGGAGGAGAGCTTGGGACAGGGGCGGGCAGGGGGAGGGAGGAAAGCGGGGGAAGGGGTGAGCAAGAGGGAAGGAGGGACAGGGGTGGGTAGGGGGAGGGAGGAGAGCCGGGGACAGGGATGGGCAGGGGGGAAGGGAGGGACAGGGGTGGGTGGGGGGAGGGACAGGGGTGAGCAGGGGGAAAGGAGGAGAGTGTGGGACGGGGTGGGCAGGGGGAGGGAGGAGAGCTCGGGACAGGGGTGGGCACCAAGGGCATACAGTGTGCGCAGAGTTAGACAGTGCGCTGACCATGTGTGGAAGGAGTGGGTGTTGTCCTTAGGGAGACAAAGGTGCACATTCTTGTTGTGGCTGCTGGGAGCCGGGAGGGGGTGGAGTGGCTGGGTGACAGCTGGAGGAGGTTGGTAACATCAGTGCAAAGTTCCCACTCGAGGTGGGGGGGGAGGTCCTACCCTTTAATTCCGTTGGTAAGGACTCTATCCCTTCACACGGCTGGCTGGTTACAAACAACACAGACAATAGCACAACTCAAGTCAAGAAGCAAGAAGCAAATAATTCCAGAAATACCATCACAGAATGGTGCCTGGGTCCAAGGAGACATTTTAGTTTGACAGAAAAGATTGCTTTCCCTCTCAAAGTACGAGTGAGTCACTGAGCTGCGCATGTGGGGGCCTTCTTCACTGATAAATCCCAGCACAGGTCCAGGCCGGAGACGCCCGCCCGTCTCTGACACCTGAAGCCACGAACGGAGAATACCTCAGCAGACATCTCCCGCCCAGAAACACGGGCTCTCCGCTTCCCTCCTGACTTTGCACTCCATCTGCAAAAGTCCGAGATGCAATGAAGACAATGTTGAGCTCAACCTTCCAGGCTCCCTCACCGCCTTCCCTGGGTTTGTTTCCTAAGCAGGGAGACTTCAGGATGGAATGGAAAACTTGGACGGCCTAAAGTAGGCACACTAAAGAAAATGCAAATGAAGCAAGTTCAGTAAAGCCTTGCAGCACAGGAAGGTCAGATCATTGAAAGAACCAGGGAGTCAGCTCAGTCCCGAGGGGAGCATTAGCCTCTAAGAGCAGTGGCGTCCAAAGGGGGACTGCCCCACTGGACCACCGGACGTGCTGACACACAGCTCTGTGCAGCTTTCCAGTGCGGATTTGGCCACATGGACCCTGGCAGAGGAGGACAAAGACAGGGTCTGCCATGATGCAGTCAGCCTTGGGGAGAGAGAAGAAACGAAGCTCTGATGGAGACGGGGCGCTGAGGAGTAACAACGCAAGGGAACGTTCAAGAAAACCCGGCTAGAGAAAGCTCTCACACTGCAAAGGGCACAACGCATTAGCACCATTTTGCTTTGACAGGAAGTGAAGTGAAATGCATGCGTGTGAGCTCAGTGAAGGTCTCTGAGGGGCTACAGGCCGGCGTTGGGCAGAGGGGATGACGTCTGGTCTCCACGCTGCCCTCGGTGCTCCCTCTTGCTCTGGGTGGTTTCCCTGCCCACCACAGCCTGGAAGGATTCAGCTATGCTCAGGAGTGGGCCTCTCTGAGAGATTTCCAGCCCAACCTGTTTACCAGTTAGGGTCCCCATCATCTGACTTCACCAACTCCACACTTTGCCTTTTTTGTTGTTTACCCATCTCAGAAGGAAAGTCCTTGAAATATTTAGAAGCAGCTATTATGCATTCTCCCAACATTATTAACAGGGAACAAAGAGTTATTCCATACCCTCGTTTTGTCAGTTGCAAAAAGGACTCGAGGGAGGTTGAGAATTTCATGGTAGGCACTTACAATATAACAGATTGCAAATCCTTTCAGCTAAACAGTGTGCTAAATAATTGAGTGCATGGTACAACAACCCACTTAAAAGTTCCTCTCCTGAGCCAGAGATGCTCCATGTCAACTTATTCCCACCAAGGTGGGAATGCGGACCAGCTCCTTGATGTAGCCCTGGAGTGGTTACTGTGTGGCTCCAAAGTGCAGAGGATGGCTGGGGAGGAAAGGGCCAGGCGAAAGGTCTTGAAGGGAGAAGATATTACTTAGCTTCTCTCAGCTCAGAGCCTGTGGGATTAGGAGTCTACACTGTGAACTAAAACAATAGGATGCAGCACAGACCTACAATCATCAAGTCCCAGGATCCAACCATCCGTCCACCCGTCATCTCCACAAACTCATGAACTTCCAGTCCTCCATCCACCCACCCATCATCTCCACAAACACATGAACTTCCAGTCCTCCATCTGACCCCATCCCTGACATCCCAGCCTATGCCTCCAAAGCGGCATGTGCAAACAGAATGTGGCATTGTCCTCTCCTTGCTGGCCTTCTCTGTCCAGCAGGCTGGGCAGCACCTGTGAGTCACCCCGACCACTCCCATCCAGTTATCCCACCTGCATTCAAACCAAGATGCTCTGACACGTTTTGGATGCTAAGCATTTTCGGATTGGCAAATTGAGTGTTTGTACCGCTTTGCCTAGGATTTCTTCATGCCACAGTCCTCCAGGTTTCATTCTCCTGAATAACATGAATTACAGGTGGGAGCACTGGCACTTGGGTTGGACTTGGATTCTTGTTGCCCACTTAGACCCTCTGGAGATGCCTCACCTTACCTTCATGCCTACTCTTCCAGCCCTCGACGCATCCTGCCCTCGATGCATCCCTCAGGGAAAGCCCACCAACCACCTTGGTGTGCATTGCTCCATGCATGTGGGACTACTTTCAATTTCTCTCAACAATGCAATCTGTTTAGCAATCATGCATACTCTTCATTTAGTTTATTTACTTCTGATAGTATTTATATAACTTCCTTCAAATTCCATTTTTAATTGTTGGACTTTATGTAGAAACAATCTTGATATTTGTCTTGTCCCAGTAATTATGGTAAATGTAACTTACTAATTCTAATCATTATTCTATGACCTTTTTGAAGCTTTACCTAATCAAATAAGTTTCATCCAAATAACATGTTTTTTCTGTTCCAATCCTCAAACTTTCTTCTTTACTGAATGCATGTTGGGACTCCAGGTCGAGGCCATGCACAAGGGTTCCATGAGAGTCCTTGCCTGGGCAGTGAAGGTTCTTATTTGACTAAGGAAGACACTGTCAGACTTTGTAGAGCCTATCCTACCATAGCTTGCTAAATTTTTTTGTTTGTTTGTTTGTTTTGCCGGTCATGGGGCCTGAACTCTGGGTCTGGGGGCTGTCCCTCAGCTCTTCAGCTCAAGGCTAGTGCTCTACCACTGGAGCCACAGCGCCACTTCCGGCTTTTTCTGTTTATGTGGTGCTGAGGAATCGAACCCAGGGCCTCATGCTTGCAAGGCATGCACTCTACCGCTGAGCTACCTTCCCAGCCCGCTTGCTAAATTTTTTATCATGAGTGACCACTGGTGTTTGTCAAAAGATTGCTTTGATGCCTCTCAGGAATAGCGGTTCTCATAGTTCACCTAGTATGGCGAGTGCTTTACCATAGGGACTCTTTGCTTTAAATCGATATAATCAATTAACAAAATACAAGGTCTTCCATTTCACAAGTTTTGATACTGGGCCCCGTTGTGAGGCCAGCACCTGAACCAGTGCACAGAGCGGCCCCTCCTGCCAGCCGCCCCTGCCCTTTCCCGATTCTCCCATATCCCCAGTCAGTGAGTGCCTTCTAGCACCGTAGGATGCCTTTGTTTCTATAGAGAGTTCCGAGGAGTGAAAGTACAGCATGGATTTTCTGCACAGTAGGTCTTTGAGATTTAACCATGCTGTTGCAGGTGTTAAGGATGCACCTTTCTTATCCTGAGTTATAGGGCACAGTGAAGTCCAGTGCACTAGATGTCTGCTTGTGTACGAATGTTGTTGATTATGAATAATAAGGGCCATAAACATTATAGCAGCCTTTGTGATGACACTCAGCTCCCTCGTCCCCAGGTAAATTCCCACAGGTGAATGTTGTAAATTCTGTTCTAGACTTGGACCCCGTGATGTAGCTTAGTTAATTTATTATTTCATTATGTTCACTTGTAGATAGTGTATGTACACACTCAAATTACTTGCTGCTAAAGACATTTTGACTTTATCCATCTTTCATGTTTTAATTTCCTTTATTTTTCTCTGAATGTACTGATAGGCATCTCTGGCATACTTTTGATGGAAGTGGAAAAGAGGACATTTTGGCACTATTCCCACTCTATGAGGAAGATGTTCAATGTTTAACCAGTTAAATGTTACCTGGAGGACATTTCTTCCCTTTTCTTGAAACAAGATCTTTTTATGTAGCCTCGATTGGCCTTGGATTTGAGGTCCTCCTGACTCAGCCTCCTGTCACTGGGTTTACAGGTATTTGCCACCATACCCAATCACTGTGGGTTTTTCTATAAAAGTCTCCTATCAGATTTTGCAAATCTATTTCTGTTTCTATTATGTTGAAGATTTTTATCATGATAGGTTGTAGAATTGGGTCATCTGCTGTAAATACATCCATTAAGATAATCATGCCTTTTCCTCCCCTTTTTTGCCAATGCAATGGAATGCATTGAGATTTGAATGTCAAACCAACCTTGCATTCCTGGGTTAAAACCCACTTGGTCACAGTGCTTAATTTGAGCAGTACTGTGCAATAAATATTCTCAGAGGCCCACATGTGAAGTGATCAGCCCTAGGATGGTACTGTTGGGAGATACAAGGGCTTGTGGGAGGTATGAGCTGGAGGAGGTATGAGCTGAGGGAGGTGTGAGCTGGGGGGAGGTGTGAGCTGGGGAGAGGTGTTAGCTGGGGAGGTGTGAACTGGGGGATGTGTGATCTGAGGGAGGTGTGATCTGGGAGGGGTGGTATAAGCTGGGGGAGGTATGAGCTGGGAGGGGTAGTGTAAGCTGGGGGAGATATGAGCTGGGATGGATGGTGTGAGCTGGGAAGGTGTGAGCTGCAGGAGGTGTGATATGCTGAGAGGAATGAGCTGGGAGAGATGTGAGCTGGGAGAGGTGCAAGCTGGGTGAGGTGCAAGCGGGAGGTACGAGCTGGGGAAGTGTAGCTGGAGGAGGTGTGTCTGGGGGAGGTGTGATCTGCTGGGAGGTATGAGCTAGAATTGGTGTGAGCAGGGGGAAGTATGAGCTGGGGAGAACTTGGCTCAGGTTATTGGGGGTATCATCTCCAGAGACTGCTCTCCAGGGATTTTTTAGTAGTTCTTGCTGCAGGTTATTGTGAATGCTTTACTCCCCCCACCCCTGCATGGTTCTGGGTAGGATTGCTCACTTGTCCTACACACACAGCCAGGGCTCTCCACACAAACAGATGACTCACTCAGGGACAGCCCTTGTTGAGCATGTCCTATGCCACTAGACTTTCGAATCTAAAAGAAGTAGAAAAAGAAAGAAACTATGATTAAGCACAACTTTTCTTTTTATAGAGGTAGCTGCCTCATCATAGTGCTGTAAACTTGAGTAATACAAAGTACTGAGACATTGCGTGTTCAACTTTGGGCAGAAAGACACTGGTTGACCATATTCCTTTTACTAACCTTACTTAGTGTTTGATTCTCTCTAATCTACTATGAGAGTTTGAGATGGGGGTGTTAATTTGTCCATAAATATTTAGCATAACCTTCAAAAAATCCATCTCAGCTCAGAATATTCTACTTAGAAATGTCATTATTATAAATTCAATTTATATAATGGAGATAAGTTCACTTAGATTTTCTATTTTTCCTTTTGTTTCAAATTTTCAAGGGTTTGCAATTTAATTTGTCTCATCAAAGTTGTGAGATGATTTTCACTAAGAAATTGATCATCAGTATCCTTACTAGACTTTGAATGTATATAATGTGCATAACTCTTGATACTGATCATTTTTATATTTTCTTCTCTTCTTTTTTTGACAGCATAGGAGTTTGAATGCAAGGCTTTGTACTCATAGATCTAATTTTTTCTTGGTCAGAGTTGCTGATAGTTTGTTGAACAATCATTTCAAAGAACTCGTTTTTGCTTTGGTTTTGTTCTGTTTCTATTTTATGGATTTCTGGGTTTTTTCTTAATTATCTTTTCTACTAACTTTTGGTTAAGTTTGTTTTAAAATGAGCATAGTTTATGAATGTACATCAGGGGTTTTTACATATTAATGTATAAAGCCATAAGTGTTCCCCTAAATGTTATTGCAGCTGCATCATTATACTACCCTAACATCTGAGCAATCCAGTTTGTCTACAGCCTCATCAACACTTGGCTATGTTTCTTTTGGGTGGTCATTATTACTAGTCTATATTTAACGCTATCTCATTATGATGTGGCTCTACATGTTATAATCATTAGTGATGTCAAGCACTCCTACTTGCACTTAATGACCATTTATATATCTTCTTTAAAGACATGTCTGTTGAGTCTTTTGATCACCTTGGGTTGTATGGTCTTTTTTTAATCACTGAATTGCAAAGTGGTCCTTTTGTTTGTTTGTTTGTTTGTTTTACTGGATTTGCAAAGTTTTTCTCAGAGTGAAGGCTAACTTTTCACATTCCTAATTGTATCATTTGTAGCTCAAAAGCTTTTTATTTGTATATTTATTTTGCATTTTAAATTTTTATGCCTTGTGTCCTTTAGTGCCATGTCTAGGATGTTTTGCCTAATCAAAGTCAGGAGTACTTAGTCTATCATTTCTCCTCACAGTTTTATACATTTAGTTCTGACATTGAAAATTCATGTTTCTTCTGAGTTACTATTTAGGCATGGTAAGACGAATGGGTGCAACTTTATTTGCTGTGTGTGGATAGCTAGTGAACTTGGCACCTTTTATAAAAATCACTACTTCCCCCCACTAATTTTTCTTTTTAAAAAAGAGTTGAAAATCAATTGACAGCATGTTTAAATGCTTCCCTCTGAGTTCTCAGTTGCATTCCAGAGGAAGGCATGAATCCTCCAAATGTGTTAGATTGTTTTGGCTCCAAGGGCCTGTGGTCAGGGCCCCTGCATCCGCAAATCCCTTGAGAAAGGCAAACGGTTTCCACATCCAGCCCAGCGTCCATCTTACATGTCACCCCACACACAGGCACCTGCTCACACCTCCTCCACCTTACTCATCCTCTAAGCCCTGAGGATCCTGTAGACCCTGCACCCAGTCCCCACCTCTCTTCTCATGCCTGTAGACCCTGTACCCCAGTCTCCACCTCTCTTCTCATGCCCCAGCCTATTGCCACTTCAGCAACGCCCCCTGAGGGGCCTCCTCCAGCATGGACCCTGCCTGGACTGCCATCCGCAGCATCCTGCCAACATTTCTCCCTGCGCTCCAGACACCAAACGCGGCGCTTCTCACTCCCCCGCATAGGCCCATGCCTGTGGCACCTGAACTGACCCAATCGGTCAATACTTGTCAGAGGGATAAATCTAAAAGAACAGCGCTGACAGCATCCAGACTGGTGGCAGCCACACTCCTCCATGTCCCTTGATGCCGGCCTATGGAAACAGACACACCCACAGTGCAGTGTCATCCGCCCCGGCCTGGTGGGCACGAACTGACGGTGTGAACATGTGAAACGCAAGACTTTGATTACAGGATTGGCCCTGAAAAGCTAGGAGGCTGAGGCCGATGCACAGTCTGGAGTCATTTCTGAGAAGCCTGCAGCTGGTCTCCTCGGGGCAGTTGGAAACCAGAGCTGGCAACTGAGATTTGCGGGTTGGTTCCTGTCGGGGTCCGCTCACTTCACGTTCACCAGCAGCTCTCTCCAGCACTGGGCTATTCAGGGCTCCTAATTGCTCTTCTACAAAAGCAAACCTCCCCGAACTCCAACAAACCAGGCCACTGCAGCTCTGCGGGAGGCAGGCGCCAAGCCAGGTGCTTGGCATGGGAGCATTTCCTGGCTCTCAGTTCTCTGAGGGAGGCTATAGGAACTGCCCCACACTAGCAGAGGATCCCATACAAGCCATGCCTCCAACAGCCGTCGACAGAGGAGTCCCAGTCCACAGCTCCAGAACCACACGGTGGTTGCCTGCCCAGAACGTAGCCAATCTGCAGATCAGATGTGGGCCCAGGGAGATCTGCAGGGGCAGGAGGAAGATGGTGGCTGTCCCAGTGGGACCCAGGAGGCACAGAGGAAGCAATATCCACCTGCCTCATCCTACCCACAGGCCCACAGGTTATGAATTTGGGAGGGAGGTGATATTTCCACAAACAAAACTGATTGCTGTTTTTTCTTTGCTTTTTTTTGTTTGTTTTTCCTGCTGAGGTCTTACCCTTAAATTTAAGTTTATTGTAGAGGTGATGTACATAAGGGTTACAGTTACTTGGGTAATGAGTACATTTCTTGTCGAACATTACCCCCTCCCTCGTTTTTCTCTCTTTCCCTCCCCCTGACTCCCTCCCCAATGTTGTAAAGTTCATTTCCAATGTATTGTGAGTATTGCTGTTGCATTGGTTCACTCTTTATCCTTTGTCTCACTACTTTGTTATTCTCCTTCCCTTCCCCAAATCAGATAAACATATATGCAAGACACAGGGTACCAAAATCAAAACATTGACAACAGGGGATAAACCAAGGAAAAGGAAAAAGAAAAAAGTAATCACTTCACACAGTACATTAAACAACAACAACAACAAAATCCTCTTATTTCCATATCTTGGAGTTCATTTTGATTACCATCATTTTATACGGTCATGTGTACATAGTTATTGAGCTATGGTGATACTCTGCCAGAACTATCCTACACATATATTAATTATTACAAACAAGGGAAACCGTGGAGCCTATGTTTCTTTGGGTCTGGCCTACTTCACATAATATAATTTTTTACCAAGTCTTTCCATTTCCCTACAAATGGGGCAATGTCATTCTTTCTGATGGAAGCACAGATTCCATTGTGTATATATACCTCATTTTCTTGTTCCATTCATCTACTGAGGGGCATCTGGGTTGGTTCCATATCTTAGCTATGATAAATAATGCTGCAGTGAACATGGTTGTGCTGGTAGCTTTAGTGTGGCCTTGTTTGTGCTCATTTGGGTAAGTGCCCAGGAGTGGGACTAATGTTGGGTAGTTCTATGTTTAGTCTTTTGAAGAACCTCCATACTGTTTTCCAGAGTGTTGGACCAGTTTGCATTGTTACCAACAATATATTAGCATTCCCTTTTGGCCACATCCCCACCAGCATCTACTATTATTTGTTTTCTTCATAATGGCCATTCTAACTGGGGTGACGTGAAAACAGCGTTTCCCCCCATCCTCTCAATGGGGCCCTATACAACCTGGCTTCCGCTCCCAGTTGATGTTGGCCAAATATGATAAAATGAGGATGAAAGGAAGCATTTTAGTGGGTGAGATTAAGTGAGCCTGTGCTGGTGACTTCGTTTGAAACTAGGCCCATTGCAGGTGCAGTTATTTAAGCACTCAAGGTGAAGTCATCCTCAGCTTCTGAATTTAGTAATGAGTTTCCTTGTAAGATAAAGATATTGAGAGACACATGTAGGAGAAGGCTGTTCAAACACAAAGAGACTGGAGTGGTAAGGCCACAAACCAAAGAGGCTTGGGGCTCTTGAGCACGGAGAAGGCAGGAAGATCCTCCTCTAGAAATTTGAAGGTAAGTATTGTGCTGCAGACACCTTAACTCTGGACTTGAGGACTTTAAAACTGTAAGAGAATCCATTCCTCCTGTCTAGAGCCACCTGGCTTTCAGTCACAGTGACCCAAGGGAATCGATTGTCATAGCATCTTCATTGAAGATATTTTTTAGTTATTTTTATAGGATTGTTTTTTATTGTTAGCTTGAAATGGTTGAACAAAGGGAAAACAATTTAACTCATTCACTGAGGGGTCAGATGCATCCTGGAATGTCTCCTCTTTCGTGACTTTTAATCCCCCTTAGGATTCTCAAAGTGCTTAAATGTCTTTGACAATTTGGTGCATTTCCTCTGCTTTATCTGAACCCTCTAGGCTTTCAGTTGAACTCTTTATTTGACTCTGCATTTCTGGGATGTTGGTTTGGTTTGGTTTTTTTACTTTCCATCTCCTTACTGACTTCCTCTCCAAGAGCCAGCAGTGTCTTCTTTAGTTCATTTAGCTATTGTTTGTATTCATCTGATTTGTCTTGTTTTTGTCAGCTTCCTCTCATTTTTAAATATCTTTATTTCACTGAGAATTCTTGTCATTGTTGATGTGAGCTCCTTGCCCGGAATCCTTTGCCATGCAGATACTGGGTTTTGAGGGCTACATTTTGTCCTGTTTTATTCATGAATTCCTTAGTTACCAGGTAAGGATTCAGGAACTGGAAGAGATTAAAAGTGGGTGGTGGGGACGGAGGGACTGTGGGCAAGCAAGGCTTGCACTTGTGTCCGTGGGCAGGGTACAGAAGGGAGAGACCTTGCAAAGGAAGTGAGACTAGGATTTGGAGCAGAAGACAAAATGGAGTTCAGGTGTGGTGGCGTCAGATACAAAGGGAGGCAAAGCAAACTCTTAGGATTGAATGGGAGTGGGTAAGAAGGCCAGGCTAGAACGCCAAGAGCTCAAGGTAACTGAGTCTCCCTGATGTATAGGGGAGAGAAACCAGGGCATTAAGCAAGTGTAACACTTAAAACAGTTGAACCATCACAGGCAAAGAGACTTAAATACAACCGCTGCATTTTTGGTTGTTCTCGCATCTGTACGTGTGTGTCTATAGAGACTTTCCTGTGGGTGGTGACCGTTTTAGGCCACATGTGGCTGGTCTGCTTCCATCTTGCCTTACCTGGGGAAGGACTTCAGACGTCAGCTCATGTGGGGCCGATGTTGCCCCAGCCACACAGCCAGGAGCCCTGGGCTTCTTAGCTGGCAGGTGTACTCGCACACCTCTAGCAAATGGCGGGCTGTGCCAGGCTTCTGGGAGCTCCCATGACTTGGCAGTGTGTCTCACAAGTGTGTCACCTTTCTCGGGGCCCCCAGCACTTCCCCCAATGGGGCCCTCAGCCGCTGCCCTGGGCCACCACCCCCTGACTCTGTCGCTGTCCCCAAGCTACCTCCTCCTGGTACAGCGCCCCGGTTGCCTGGCTTCTGAGATGCAGCGTGGCTTTCCACAGCCAGAAGTTTTCAGGCTGGCTGCTAGCGGTTTGCGCTTCCTTCCCAAGCCCCTTAGGACTGCGGCAGGTTGTCCAATGCATCACCAAACCACAATCCCCATCGTCCCCAGGCTCTCGGAGTAGCCGTCCCCAGATGGTGAGCCTGACAAGATTCAGCATCCTGCTATGCTTTTCGCATGGAAGGGGCACAAGGGACCCAGAGCCTCCCAGCTCCCATCTGCGCCCCGGGCCTCAGGGTCCAGCCTTGCCGCGGGTGGGTCTCCACCTCCAGTCCCTGGGCCTGTCCACAGGACTCTCCGGCGGTTTGGAGCCCCATTGAATGTGGCAAGCGCCCAACAGGACTGTTGATCTATCCGCTACTTCTCAGTCTCACCACATGGAGCAGATGACCGCTCCAAACTCCCCATGGCTACTTCTGCTCTGATTGCCTTCCTGCACTTTCCTGGGATGCCAGGAACTGCTTAGACTTTCTCCTGATTTTCACTCGTCCCCGTCTCAGAATCTGTCACGTCCGTGGATTTTCTCATTCATGGAGCAGAAGTGTTCAGTGCCTGCACTTTGTCCTCTTTTCAATCCAGTGACTACATTCTTTGCTGTTCAGAGGCTCATTGCTGAACTCCTGGAATTCTACTCAAGTAATTATTTCCTACGATGGTAAGATTAGCTTCCACAGTTTATGTCTACAGTAAGATCTTTGATTCAACTTGACTTGACATTGGTGTCAGATGGGAGATAAAGGTCTGTCCACTCAGCACCATGTAGTGAAGAGGCTTTTTTCCCAACGTGTGTTTTTGGTATCTTTGTCAATATTAGTTGGCTGTAGATGCTATGTATTTATTTCTGGACCTTCTAGTTCATGTCACAATCATGTTTCTGGATCTTTTCGGTCTGTTCTGTGTCACTATCAAGCTGCTTTTGCTATGATTGCTCTATAGTACAGTCTGAAGTCTGAAACTCTGATGCCTCTGCATTGTTTTGTTGTTGTTGTTTGGGATTGTTTTAGCTGTTCAAGGCCTTTTATGTTTCCATGTATTTTTTTTAAGTTGCCCATTCTATTTCTGTGAATAATGTCATTGGGATTTTGATGGGCATTGTAGTAAACTTGTAGATTAGCTTTGGTAGTATGGATGTTTTTAACCAGGTTGATTATGCTGGTCCTTTCATCTTCTTTGATTCTTCTTTCTTCAAGGTTTTATAATATTCATTGTAGAGGTCCCTCACCTCCGTGCTTAGGTTATTGCTAGATGCTTTAGCTTTTTTGCAGCTACTATGAATGAAATTGTTTCCATGATTTTCCTCCCATCCCTGTTCCTACTTAAATCCTTTTATTTATTTGTCTTATCTTATTTTGATGGCTAGAAATTCCAGTACTATACTGAACAAAAGTGGACAGAGTGAACACCCTTGTTTTGTTCCTGTATTTAATGAAAGCTGTTTGAATTCATTGGCCATAGGTTTGTCCTGTGTAGCTGTTATATCTTCACATAATTGCTTAGAGTCCTAGTCTCTTCAGAGCTGTTTGCAAGGATGTTGAATTTTGTCAAGGACCATTTCTTCATCAGTTGAGATGGCTATTTGTTCTTATTCTTGATTCTGTTCATGTGGGTCTTACATTTGTTTATATATGTTGAAGCAGCTTCATGCACCTCTAATGAAACCAACTTGTTCGTGTTGTATGGTGGTTTTGATTAGTTGTTCAATTCTTTTGGTAAGTATATTATTGGGGATTTTTGCATCTATGTTCATCAAAATGATTGGTTCATAGTTCCACGTTTTATTATATTCCCAATCTGATTTTTGAGTGTAATATTGGCTTCATAGAATGAGTTCAGGAGTGTCAGTAGTTTCCTTCCCTCTACAATTCATGGGAAAGTTTGAGGAGCATTGCTGCTAGCTCTTCTTTAAAGGTATCATAGAATTAGCTGTGAAGCTAATTGGGTCCAAGGCTCTTCTGCATTCAAAGCTTGTTTGTGTTGGTCTCATTGTTTGTTACAGATTTATTTAGATAATTGATGTTGTCTTGGTTCAGCTTGTTGGACTGAGGTTATCTAGGACTATGTCCACTTCCACTAGATCCTTTGACAAAGTCCACTCGTGGTTGCTGTGAGATCCCCATTTTCATCTGTACACTTATTTGAGTCATTTTTCCTTCTTCTTTCAGTCAGGTTGGCCAAGAGTTCATCAATTTCTTTCTCAAAGAACCAACTTTTTGTTTCATTGATTTTTTTTGTATAGATTTTTTCAGTCTCTATTTCATTGATTTTGGCCCTAATCTTTATTTCATTCTGCCTGCTGGTTTTGCATTAAGCTAGTTCTTGTTTTTCAAGGAGTTTGCATCATTAGCGTATTAATTTGAAATCTCTCCATTAATTGATGTGTGAGGTCATAGCTATAAACTTTCCTCTTACATTTGCCTTTGCTGTACCTCTGAGGTCCGGAAAAGGTCATGTTTTTACTTCATCGCACGTTAGGTGCCTTCTGATTTTCTCTCATCAACAGAAATGTTTTCTGGGTTGAGGTTTACGGAGATGAGGAGACTAAGCATTGGACCTCCCGTGGTATAGGGCCTCTCTTTGGGTTTGTCTCTATTCTTGCTGGATCGAGTGTCAGCTGATTCAGTGTGCTCTCTATCATCGCTCAAAGTCAGATCACTAATTACGAATCTGCAACCCAGCCAGATTTTTACAACAGTGAGATAAGATTATCCGCAGTGTTTATGCAGCCAGTCCTAGTCTATTGGAGGGGTGTCCTATAGTACTGTTGGGAAAGAACACTGGACAGAGGTGCTAGAACTTAGCTGTGGAGAGAAAGGGCCATGGAAGAAAAGATAGAGAGTATGGAAGATGGAGAGGGGAAGGAAATGTGAGGGGAGCAAGTCTCTGCCAGCTTCACGTGTTTGCATAGGTAGAGGTGCATAAACATCAGAAAATTGTGGAGACAGCAGAGTTACTTACAGTACAGGGATAAACTCAGACTGCACTGCATTACCACTGGAAGAAGGGAAAAAACAGACAAGGGGTCATTTTTTCTATTACAAAGTTGGCTATGTCCACCCCATGCGGCTCAGCTCTTCCCGAACCGGTTCTGGCCAGACTCTAGGAGGAAGCAGTTCTGCACAGAACTGGGTGTGCGGCGCTGGGCACGCACGCGTCTGCTGGGGATCCGGGCCGGGGACCTGGCTCTGAGGCTCTGCAGCCGAGTAGGGTCTCAGCACGCTCACGGCGTCCCCAGTGAGGAAATGCTCACACTCCTGTGGGTTTGCCCAGAAGACGGCACACCCAGGGCGGTACAGCAGTGAAACCCATTGCTCCTTCAGGGAGGTGTGGAGAGGAGGGAGGGACGGAGTGAATACTGTTTAGGAAACGTAAACATCGTCACCATGGATACCTTTCCTAAGGAAGTGCTCTCAGAGGGAGGAGATAAAGGTTGAGACAGAAATGCAAGACACACCTGCAGAGCAAAAGGACTGAGGGCCCCACTCCATGCCAGAGGCCCGGCCCAGCCAGCACCTGTGTCGGGTCTAGGCTTGAACTCAGGGTTTGGGGCAAAGCCCTAAATTCAATGTGAAGTACCACTGAGGTACGGGGGTTGCAGGCCGGGGGCTGGTCCACAAAGAAGAGCAGTGGCCAGGCTCAAACTATTGTTGGATGCACACGGCCCCAGGTGGCCCACGTGGAGGCCGCCGTCCCAGCCTGTTCGTGCGTAGAACGTATTCTCCACCAGTGGGAAAACGAATTCAAAGCCAATACACTTATCATAAATGGTTCTTAAGACAAAATTCAGATACCACAAGTCTAGGCCTGAAAGAGTGGCGTGGTGTGCAGTGGCCTCCCTTTGGGGATGAGGGGGGAGTGGGCGAGGGACGGTGCCCAGCCCCAGTCTCCTCCCGGGAGGACGGTGAGGCTGACAGCAGCGTGCGTTACCATCACTAATTAGGTGGACGGCACTGTGCGTTTGTAAAGTAAGGGTGACCTGGACGAGAATAGGAATAGGGTTTTAGCTTTCTGGACAAATAGGAAATGTAAATCACATATACCAAAAAAAAAAAAAAAGGAAAATCCATGAAACATAAAGGAAGGAACAAAACAGAACAAGCACCTTGTATTTTTTAAAATGCAACAGACAACACTGGGACATCAGAACAAGAGCACGCACATCTATACCCACCGGCTCACTGGGTGTGGGATGAAGGATGCCGGCGGAGGACCGCGGTGCTGGCCTCCCTCTTCCTGAACAGTTATGGCAATTTGGGTTTAAAATGGCATGGGCGTGGCACGCAAGCAGGGGGGGGGGGGGGGGGGGTCAGAGGGCCAGTTCACAGCAAGCCCTGAGTCTAGACGGGCACCGAGCCCTCTCAGCTCCTCACTGGGAAGGAGAATGGTGTAGGTGCTTGTGTATTGCTGCACACCAGTTCCTGAGAAATAGAAATTTACAAAGGGCCAGGAAACTTCTCCTCCAGGCTCTACGAACTGAAGTCCATCTGAGGCCCAGGGGGCTGCAGGTGGGGGCTGTGCTCTGACTCCAAGATGGCGCCCCGCTGCTGCATACTCTGGGGAGGACGCTGTGGCCCCACATGGTGGAGGTGGCAGGCAACACCCAGGGCCACACTGGCCTCTTCCAGTGCACACGGAGGCCGGAGGGGCCTCCGCGGCCTCGTTCATAGCCTCACTCCCCTGCACAACAGAGGGGCCGCCTTGGCCTGCTAGTGTGTGTCTCCTTTGTCATTAATTAGCTGAACAAAGGGGTTCCCAGTAAACAAGTCAGATTCCAAGTGCAATGCCCCTTAATACCACCCCTTGAATCGTGAGTCCCCATCTCTCCCCAGCTCATTCACCCCCTCAGGGTACAGTGTGCATCTTCTGTGACCCCCCTGCCCACCCCCATTCCTGTGTTGAAGGCCTGCTTCCCAGCTTGGCCTTTTGAGGAGCGACAGAACCATCTCCTGGTGGGGATGCTGGGGCACTGGGCCAGGCCCTGGGGCGAGTGGGGGGGGGTGGTAGGCTGCTTCACCCCGGGATGGTGCGTTCATACCCCACACAGCTAAGAAAACTGACTGACGCACTGCCCGGCTGCCGCCTCGGGGGACCCAGCCTTCAAAACGCCACGTGAAGTTTCAGCCCCGGAGTGTGGAGGGGACACGTTCAAGCCACAGCGGGAGCAGCCTCCTTCACCAGGCACTATGCCCAGCGCCACACAGGAGAGTCTAGACAGACCCTCGGGTCACCGGCTGAATTTGCTTTTTCAAAGAAAGGGTAATAAAGAACTTTATTCACCTCACATTAAGAGTGATCTTATTATGGAATGTAAAAACCATAAAAGCCCATGAGCACAGAAGGTAAGGCTTTGTGTAAAATGTTAACTTGCAGACTGCGCCTGAAATGACTGAGTCAAGTTCTTTTCTTGAAGTGCTTTCATGTGAGGAGAGAGAGGAGGGGAGAGGTCCTGCGGTGCCCCTCAATGTACCCCCAGCTCACTCCCCGCCCTGGCTCGAGAGGAGACGTTCACAGGATCAACCCGCGCCCAGTGCTGAGGGCCTGGAATCAGGGCTTTCATGAGCTCACCTGGGCCCCAGCACAAGACTCATTTCCACGAGGCACCCGAGCAGCTCCCCGAGATTCCAGCCGGGGACACAGGTGGCAGCTTTGTCCTGCCAGTGCTCAGAAAGCAAACGCTTACCACGTCACGCCCACCCAGCAATGGGTAGCTGGACCTCATGCTATTAAACGTCCCCATCGCCAAATACTGCCCGTGTATTTTTAAAAACCCATGCGATTAACGCACAACCCAGCTTGGAAAGGCCGTAATGACAGCGTCCACGGCCAGTGTCCGCACCTGTGTGGCACCGCGCTGAGCAACCACAGTCTGCAGAGCTGAGAGGTGCGGGTGACCCCGTCTACCCCCTCCCCCCTTCACAGCCTTATCTCGTTAGCAACGTTCACTTGCACGTGCTGATGATCAAGGAGACCATTCCTTCCTGGGCCTATTATTTTGGCGTCTACAAGCTTATTTTGGCTTCATCTTCATGACTCACACAGGGTACCAGGGGGCTCCCATCTCCCGAGAGAATCAGCAGGTGGTCCCACCTTTCCCTCCCAGGCCTTCCCAAGGTGGATTTCACCCCGAATGACTTTCCCTGCTCAGAGGCTGCGATGGGAAGAAGAAGCTGCAGCATCCTAGGTCACAGCTTTCTGCCACTGGACACATGCTTAATGGAACCTAGGAATACATCCGTAAACTGGTTTCTGCCCTGGATCTGAATGAAGCACGTAGGACCCCGGTCTGCGTGCATGAGAGTACCCTCCCCTCCGACGCCCGCATCGCGCGGCCCCTCCTGTCCTCGGGCCCGGCTGCGTGGGCTGAAGCGGTGATGGCGGAAATTGCTCGTGTCATGCAATCTCGGGCATGTATTTTGACATTTATCAAATTCAAGAGTGCATTTTTTGGTAATTCTTTGGGCAAAGCAGAAAATTGACTGATTTATGTATGCGTTTATAGCTGAGGAGACAGGAAACATGCACTCAGAATATCCAATATGGAGGTTCAGAAACGACTTTGGACAGAGGCTGTCTTCACGAGGCTCACTTCCCATGATTTTGCATAACCTGCAGTCTGCGGGAGGTGGGGGGGGAATTGATTGTAAAGAACAAAGAAACCCACCTGCTCGATTATCCTTGAAACAAACCCAGGGCCATATCCACAGCCAAACAAACCCAGCTCCTTGGGAGAGGGCGGGGGAGGGACTCCTTGCCGGGGCGGTGAGCGGTGATGAGTCCTTGGTGCTGAAGGCGTAACCTCGGAGATGAGAGGCGCTGCTCAGCCCTGAACCCATCCCAAGCAACAAAAGCAAAACAGGCGTGCAGGATGGCGGCAGGAAGACCGTTCCCAGGCAGACCACCACTCACCAAATGACCTTGACTGACGCCATGGCTGGCTCCTCTCCCGGGGGCCCCTGGACTGTGGTTCACCCCCAAACCAAGGCTTAGACCAGCCCTAGAGGCCGCCCTTCCCCAAACAGCTCACTCCACGCCAGGCCAGGGGGCCCTCGTGGAGGACACTGGCTGGTGCAGGGTCTCAGTGATCGATCTCCGCACAACCGCTCACATGTCCTGGGCACACGTGGTGTCTTCCCGTGCAGACAGCGCTCCGGAGGGCTCAAGGCCAGAGTCCGAGTCCCGCTGGTCATCCCGCCTCGGCACCCATGGCTGGCGAGGGTCCGGCGGGCAGGTGTCCACGGTGTCCCTCGGGAAAACCACCGGTGACTGAAAGGAGTGTGCGCCTGGCCGGGCTCCATGCACACGCAGCAGAGCAGCGTCTATGGCCAGCCATCTGCAGATGCCTTCAGGAGCTTAGAAGTTGCAACACCAAATAGCATGGTCCATGGGCGATGTGCCACAGCTCTGCTCTGACAAGAAGGGTGGTCCATGAGGCAGGGGAGGCGCAAGCCGCTGGGACAGGGTGACGCCGCGTGTCCTCCGGGCTCCGCCTGGAGCTGGCGCTGCTCCTCATCCCAAGCCTCCCACCCTCAGGGGATGGCCTGGCCTCTGCTGCATGCTGGGCCTCCAGAACCCCCACACCAACCCACGCTCACCACAGCACGGCCTCCACTGCTGGGCACCAGCCAGCAGTAAATAATGCAGAGAGACGAAGGGACGGTGAAGGCTGATTTCCTCCACCTGCCTCGGACGGGATCCGCTTCCTCTGTCATGAATTAAGGCTCAAAGTCACCAGTTGGCACTTTATGTGGCCGAGTCGGCAGCCTGAGAACTAAATTTTTGATGAATTCAACGGTAAAATATTCACAACCTGAACTCTGTATTAATGGGATTCATACTTTTGTCCTTTTTTCTATTTGATCCTCTAACTGCAATAGAAATATTAGTCCCCAGGGTAATTGGGGGACGAGCCCCTCCCTGGGGGTTCCCTCTGCCCCCCCAAGCTCCCAAGGGGAGCTGCGTGTGTGGATTCTAAGCCATTCTAAGACAAACTGGGCGTCATGGTTGGGGGCTGGTGGTGGGGATCGCCCCACCCCTGCCCCAGGAGCCTGCTTCACATCACGGGTGCCCTGAGATGAACTTGTGCCCCAGCCTGAAGTTTGGAATAGAGCTCGTAACTCACGGCGTCTGGCCGATGAGGAATGCCCTTTCTAATGGAAACAGAAATGGATGATTACTTTTTTGATTAATGGGCTGCATGATAAGGCTCAGATAGGAAGGTGGATAAATAAATGGGAATGGGGGTCAGCACACGGTGGCACTGGTCTATTTCGGTGGCCCTAATTGGGGTGACGGAGTCCACGCTGGATCACCACATCCAGGACTCCGCTCCAGAGCACCTCTCCTTGAGTGGCCACCAGAGGGCCTCCGTGCGCTCAGCAGTGTGAGCAGCGTGGGTGGTGGGGAAACTGAGACCCTGCAGCCTGGGTCTCTGGAGCCCTGCTGGTGCTGAGCGGTCAGGGGGGAGCAGAGTTGCAAACCCAGGTGTCCGTGGGGTCCGTAACCCTCCGCCTACTTTGCCATTTCCTAGAGGTTCCTAGCAGTTAAAGTGGGCTCCTCTGGATTTTTGGTAGAAGCAGATGGACCTCGCCCGGGCTTCCTCTGCCACCCCTCAGTGTGTGTGCACAGTAGCGTACGGTTTCAGAACAATCTGAGCAAGAAGCCCGGTGTCAGTTCTTAGCCTTGGCTTCCATAAGTCCACATCACACACGCAGGTCTCCCTTCCCAGCCTGGGACGGCCACACACTGCCTTGGCTCCCCCGGAGCACGTGCCTCGTGCCGGCCAGTTCTTCCAGGTCAGACGCAAACAGAGCGGGGCTGTGGTATCCACACAAAAGAGACCCACATGGCTGCCCGAGTTGGGACCAGCTCTGGCAGGGCCGGCGGGGGCCACCGGAGGTCATGTACAGGGTGGGCTGAGCGGGAGAGGAGGGGGAGGCAGAGCACAGCCAGCAGAGTCCCGTGAGTGAGACAGCCCAGGCCTGGCTGTCGGGACCCGGGGGTCCGGAGGAGGCACAGCGCAGCAGCGGCTGGAGCAGCCCTGGGCAGACAGGTCAGGGAGGTACAAGTGCGGGGAAGAGACTCCCAGCTCCTGGGGGGCAGAGAGGCAGACTGTGCTGTGTGCAGACGCGACTGGGGGGAACGGGGCCTCAGGGCGCCCGGCAATGGGCTGTGCGGGGGTCACCATCTGAGGGGAGACCAGTCAGCAGCCCAGGACAGGGCCCAGCACCGAGGTGACCTCAGGACTGGGTCATGCCCTGCACGTCCACACTGAGCACCCAGACACAGGGGTCGGGGAGAGTCTACAGGTGGAGGAAAGGGCTACAGGGCGCGGCAGGGCGCAGGGTGGACCTTCCCCCGCAGGTGGGAGGCCCTGGGGTGGGCAGCAAGGGCGGGCGCCTGCCCGCTCAGAGGGTCCTGTGGGTAATGAGTCAGTCACCCACGTCCACAGGACCCCAGGGGACGCGCTGCTCATGCTCTGGGGGCGCCCAGGACCGCAGCAGCTGAATGCAGCTGTGCTCCAGGCACCACATGGCCTGTGCTGGAAGCGAGGTGGGGGAGGGGGGGAGAGGAGTTGCATTTGGTTCAACAGAGGTAGGGGTAGTTTGTTCCTTCATTAGAGATGATTCTAGAACACATTTCTAAATTGTTTGAAGTTCTATGCTGAGAACAAGAAAAGACTGGAGATGTGCTTGTGGGAAATCCCGAGGGGCAGGGCTGAGGTGGCCTCTGGGGAGGGGCCTCTCTGTTAAGATGGAGGCTGGCGGATTTGCAGCAAAAGCTTGAGGAGCTCGTGGTGAGGCGGAGGCCCCTGGGTCTCCAGGTAGGGGACAGAGACGGAGGAGACTGGCAGGTGCGTGGCAGGGTGCGTGTGGGGAGCAGAGCAGAGTCCACATGCAGGGCCATGGCTGTGCATGCCAAGGCCAGCCAGGGACTGGCATCACGTCTGCTGCACAGCCCAGCCCTGTGTCAACGGCTGGAGGAGCGTGTGCCAGCGCAGGTGGCGGGTGCTCCCCACGCCAGAATTTTCTAGGTCAATGGATATGATATGTTTGGGATGGATCCTGCGTCGGGCCAGAGCGCACTGACTGGAAGGGTGCAGCGTCCCTCATGCCACTCACAGACTGAACCCCGTAACAGCGCTGCGGGTAAAGCACACGGTGCTCCCCCGTTCCAGGTGAGAAATGGGGACGCGGGTCCCCTGGCTTGGTGAGGCACAGAGCGTCCGTCAGGAATTCCTGCAGGCTGTGCAGGCTGGGCAGCCGTTCTTCTTCCGGCTGGCAGGTCATGGGCTTCCTGTGTGGTCTCAGCTCCTTGTCCTGTGTGGTCTCAGATCCGTGCTCTGGGTCTCAGTTCGGTGCCCTGTGTGATCTCAACTCTGTGCCCTGTGTATTCTCAGCTCCGTGGTCTGTGTGGTCTCAGCTCCGTGGCCTGAGTGTTCTCAGCTCCATGGTCTGTGTGGTCTCAGCTCCGTGGCCTGAGTGTTCTCAGCTCCATGGTCTGTGTGTTCTCAGCTCCATGGTCTGTGTGGTCTCAGCTCCGTGGCCTGTGTGGTCTCAGCTCCGTGGCCTGAGTGTTCTCAGCTCTGTGGCCTGTGTGTTCTCAGCTCCATGGTCTGTGTGGTCTCAGCTCCGTGGCCTGTGTGGTCTCAGCTCCGTGGCCTGTGTGGTCTCAGCTCCGTGGTCTGTGTGTTCTCAGCTCCATGCCCTGTGTGGTCTCAGCTCCGTGGCCTGTGTGGTCTCAGCTCCATGGTCTGTGTGATCTCAGCTCCATGGCCTGAGTGTTCTCAGCTCTGTGGCCTGTGTGTTCTCAGCTCCATGCCCTGTGTGGTCTCAGCTCCGTGGCCTGTGTGTTCTCAGCTCCGTGGCCTGTGTGGTCTCAGCTCCGTGGCCTGTGTGGTCTCAGCTCCATGGCCTGTGTGGTCTCAGCTCCATGGTCTGTGTGGTCTCAGCTCCGTGCCCTGTGTGGTCTCAGCTCCGTGGCCTGTGTGGTCTCAGCTCTGTGCCCTGTGTGTTCTCAGCTCCATGGTCTGTGTGGTCTCAGCTCCATGGTCTGTGTGGTCTCAGCTCCGTGGCCTGTGTGGTCTCAGATCCGTGCTCTGGGTCTCAGTTCGGTGCCCTGTGTGTTCTCAACTCTGTACCCCATGTGGTCTCAGCTCCGTGGCCTGTGTGGTCTAAGCTCCGTGGCCTCTGTGTTCTCAGCTCTGTGCCCTGTGTGGTCTCAGCTCCGTGGCCTGTGTGGTCTCAGCTCCATGGTCTGTGTGGTCTCAGCTCCGTGGCCTGTGTGGTCTCAGCTCCGTGCCCTGTGTGGTCTAAGCTCCGTGGCCTGTGTGTTCTCAGCTCTGTGCCCTGTGTGGTCTCAGCTCCATGACCTGTGTGTTCTCAGCTCCGTGGTCTGTGTGGTCTCAGCTCCGTGGCCTGTGTGGTCTCAGCTCCATGACCTGTGTGGTCTCAGCTCCGTGCCCTGTGTGGTCTCAGCTCCATGACCTGTGTGTTCTCAGCTCCGTGCCCTGTGTGGTCTCAGCTCCATGACCTGTGTGGTCTCAGCTCCGTGGTCTGTGTAGTCTCAGCTCCGTGCCCTGTGTGGTCTCAGCTCCATGACCTTTGTGTTCTAACTTCTGTGGCCCGCGTGGTCTCAGTTCCATGACCCGTGTGGTCCCAGCTCCGTGGCCTGAGTGTTCTCAGCTCCATGACCTGTGTGGTCTCAGCTCCATGGCCCGTGTGGTCTCAGCTCCATGGCCCGTGTGGTCCCAGCTCCGTGGCCTGAGTGTTCTCAGCTCCGTGGCCCGTGTGGTCCCAGCTCCATGACCCGTGTGGTCCCAGCTCCGTGGCCTGAGTGTTCTCAGCTCTGTGGCCCGTGTGGTCCCAGCTCCATGACCCGTGTGGTCCCAGCTCGATGACCTGTGTGTTCTCAGCTCCGTGCCCTGTGTGGTCTCAGCTCCATGACCTGTGTGGTCTCAGCTCCGTGGCCTGTGTGGTCCCAGATCCATGGTCTGTGTGGTCTCAGCTCCGTGGCCTGTGTGGTCTCAGCTCCATGGCCCGTGTGGTCCCAGCTCGATGACCTGTGTGTTCTCAGCTCCGTGCCCTGTGTGGTCTCAGCTCCATGACCTGTGTGGTCTCAGCTCCGTGGCCTGTGTGGTCCCAGATCCATGGTCTGTGTGGTCTCAGCTCCGTGGCCTGTGTGGTCTCAGCTCCATGGCCCGTGTGGTCCCAGCTCCATGACCTGTGTGGTCCCAGCTCCATGACCTGTGTGGTCTCAGCTCCATGACCTGTGTGGTCTCAGCTCCGTGCCCTGTGTGGTCTCAGCTCCGTGCCCTGTGTGGTCCCAACTCCATGGTCTGTGTGTTCTCAGCTCCGTGGCCTGTGTGGTCTCAGCTCCGTGGTCTGTGTGTTCTCAGCTCCATGCCCTGTGTGGTCTCAGCTCCATGGCCTGTGTGGTCTCAGCTCCATGGTCTGTGTGATCTCAGCTCTGTGGCCTGAGTGTTCTCAGCTCTGTGGCCTGTGTGTTCTCAGCTCCATGCCCTGTGTGGTCTCAGCTCTGTGGCCTGTGTGTTCTCAGCTCCGTGGCCTGTGTGGTCTCAGCTCCGTGGCCTGTGTGGTCTCAGCTCCATGGCCTGTGTGGTCTCAGCTCCATGGTCTGTGTGGTCTCAGCTCCGTGCCCTGTGTGGTCTCAGCTCCGTGGCCTGTGTGGTCTCAGCTCTGTGCCCTGTGTGTTCTCAGCTCCATGGTCTGTGTGGTCTCAGCTCCGTGGTCTGTGTGGTCTCAGCTCCGTGGCCTGTGTGGTCTCAGATCCGTGCTCTGGGTCTCAGTTCGGTGCCCTGTGTGTTCTCAACTCTGTACCTCATGTGGTCTCAGCTCCGTGGCCTGTGTGGTCTAAGCTCCGTGGCCTGTGTGTTCTCAGCTCTGTGCCCTGTGTGGTCTCAGCTCCGTGGCCTGTGTGGTCTCAGTTCCATGGTCTGTGTGGTCTCAGCTCCGTGGTCTGTGTGGTCTCAGCTCCATGACCTGTGTGGTCTCAGCTCCGTGGCCTGTGTGGTCCCAGATCCATGGTCTGTGTGGTCTCAGCTCCGTGGCCTGTGTGGTCTCAGCTCCATGGCCTGTGTGGTCCCAGCTCCATGACCTGTGTGGTCCCAGCTCCATGACCTGTGTGGTCTCAGCTCCATGACCTGTGTGGTCTCAGCTCCGTGCCCTGTGTGGTCTCAGCTCCGTGCCCTGTGTGGTCCCAGCTCCATGGTCTGTGTGTTCTCAGCTCCGTGGCCTGTGTGGTCTCAGCTCCGTGGTCTGTGTGTTCTCAGCTCCATGCCCTGTGTGGTCTCAGCTCCGTGGCCTGTGTGGTCTCAGCTCCATGGTCTGTGTGATCTCAGCTCTGTGGCCTGAGTGTTCTCAGCTCTGTGGCCTGTGTGTTCTCAGCTCCATGCCCTGTGTGTTCTCAGCTCCGTGGCCTGTGTGTTCTCAGCTCCGTGGCCTGTGTGGTCTCAGCTCCGTGGCCTGTGTGGTCTCAGCTCCATGGCCTGTGTGGTCTCAGCTCCATGGTCTGTGTGGTCTCAGCTCCGTGCCCTGTGTGGTCTCAGCTCCGTGGCCTGTGTGGTCTCAGCTCTGTGCCCTGTGTGTTCTCAGCTCCATGGCCTGTGTGGTCTCAGCTCCATGGTCTGTGTGGTCTCAGCTCCGTGGTCTCTGTGGTCTCAGCTCTGTGGCCTGTGTGGTCTCAGATCCGTGCTCTGGGTCTCAGTTCATTGCCCTGTGTGTTCTCAACTCTGTACCCCATGTGGTCTCAGCTCCGTGGCCTGTGTGGTCTAAGCTCCGTGGCCTGTGTGTTCTCAGCTCTGTGCCCTGTGTGGTCTCAACTCCGTGGCCTGTGTGGTCTCAGCTCCATGGTCTGTGTGGTCTCAGCTCCGTGGCCTGTGTGGTCTCAGCTCTGTGCCCTGTGTGTTCTCAGCACCGTGGCCTGTGTGTTCTCAGCTCCGTGGCCTGTGTGGTCTCAGCTCCGTGCCCTGTGTGGTCTAAGCTCCGTGGCCTGTGTGTTCTCAGCTCTGTGCCCTGTGTGGTCTCAGCTCCGTGCCCTGTGTGGTCTCAGCTCCGTGGTCTGTGTGGTCTCAGCTCCGTGGCCTGTGTGGTCTCAGCTCCATGACCTGTGTGGTCTCAGCTCCGTGCCCTGTGTGGTCTCAGCTCCATGACCTGTGTGTTCTCAGCTCCGTGCCCTGTGTGGTCTCAGCTCCATGACCTGTGTGGTGTCAGCTCTGTGGCCTGTGTGGTCTCAGCTCCGTGGCCCGTGTGGTCCCAGCTCCATGGTCTGTGTGTTCTCAGCTCCGTGCCCTGTGTGGTGTCAGCTCCGTGGTCTGTGTGTTCTCAGCTCCGTGTCCTGTGTGTTCTCAGCTCCGTGGCCTGTGTGGTCTCAGCTCCGTGGCCCGTGTGGTCTCAGCTCCATGCCCTGTGTGTTCTCAGCTCTGTGGCCCTGTTTGTTCTCAGCTCCATGGCCTGTGTGGTCTCAGCTCCGTGGCCTGTGTGGTCTCAGCTCCGTGGCCTGTGTGGTCTCAGCTCTGTGCCCTGTGTGTTCTCAGCTCTGTGGCCTGTGTGGTCTCAGCTCCGTGCCCTGTGTGGTCTCAGCTCCGTGCCCTGTGTGTTCTCAGCTCCGTGGCCTGTGTGTTCTCAGCTCCGTGGCCTGAGGGTTCTCAGCTCCGTGGCCTGTGTGTTCTCAGCTCCGTGGCCTGTGTGGTCTCAGCTCTGTGCCCTGTGTGGTCTCAGCTCCATGCCCTGAGTGTTCTCAGATCCGTGGCCTGTGTGTTCTCAGCTCCGTGGCCTGTGTGGTCTCAGCTCTGTGCCCTGTGTGTTCTCAGCTCCGTGGCCTGAGTGTTCTCAGCTCCGTGGCCTGTGTGGTCTCAGCTCCGTGGCCTGTGTGTTCTCAGCCCTGTGCCCTGTGTGTTCTCAGCTCCGTGGCCTGTGTGGTCTCAGCTCCGTGGCCTGTGTGGTCTCAGCTCCGTGGCCTGTGTGGTCTCAGCTCCATGGCCTGTGTGGTCTCAGCTCCATGGTCTGTGTGGTCTCAGCTCCGTGCCCTGTGTGGTCTCAGCTCCGTGGCCTGTGTGGTCTCAGCTCTGTGCCCTGTGTGTTCTCAGCTCCATGGCCTGTGTGGTCTCAGCTCCATGGTCTGTGTGGTCTCAGCTCCGTGGTCTCTGTGGTCTCAGCTCCGTGGCCTGTGTGGTCTCAGATCCGTGCTCTGGGTCTCAGTTCATTGCCCTGTGTGTTCTCAACTCTGTACCCCATGTGGTCTCAGCTCCGTGGCCTGTGTGGTCTAAGCTCCGTGGCCTGTGTGTTCTCAGCTCTGTGCCCTGTGTGGTCTCAACTCCGTGGCCTGTGTGGTCTCAGCTCCATGGTCTGTGTGGTCTCAGCTCCGTGGCCTGTGTGGTCTCAGCTCTGTGCCCTGTGTGTTCTCAGCTCCGTGGCCTGTGTGTTCTCAGCTCCGTGGCCTGTGTGGTCTCAGCTCCGTGCCCTGTGTGGTCTAAGCTCCGTGGCCTGTGTGTTCTCAGCTCTGTGCCCTGTGTGGTCTCAGCTCCGTGCCCTGTGTGGTCTCAGCACCGTGGTCTGTGTGGTCTCAGCTCCGTGGCCTGTGTAGTCTCAGCTCCGTGGCCTGTGTGGTCTCAGCTCCGTGGCCTGTGTGGTCTCAGC
This sequence comes from Dipodomys spectabilis, assembly GCF_019054845.1. Taxonomy (NCBI): domain Eukaryota; kingdom Metazoa; phylum Chordata; class Mammalia; order Rodentia; family Heteromyidae; genus Dipodomys; species Dipodomys spectabilis. The sequence goes on along the minus strand of NW_024870907.1, from coordinate 4,428,631 downwards.
TCCGTGGCCTGTGTGGTCTCAGCTCCATGGCCCTTTGTGTTCTAAGCTCCGTGACCTGAGTGTTCTCAGCTCCGTGACCTGTGTGGTCTCAGCTCCGTGGCCTGTGTGGTCTCAGCTCCATGGCCCTGTGTGTTCTAAGCTCCGTGACCTGAGTGTTCTCAGCTCCGTGGCCTGTGTGTTCTCAGCTCCGTGGCCTGTGTGGTCTCAGCTCCGTGGCCTGTGTGGTCTCAGCTCCGTGGCCTGTGTGTTCTCAGCTCCGTGGCCTGTGTGTTCTCAACTCCGTGGCCTATGTGGTCTCAGCTCCGTGGCCTGTGTGGTCTCAGCTCCGTGGCCTGTGTGTTCTAAGCTCTGTGGCCTGTGTGGTCTCAGCTCCGTGCCCTGTGTGTTCTCAGCTCTGTGGCCTGTGTGGTCTCAGCTCCGTGCCCTGTGTGGTCTCAGCTCCGTGGCCTGTGTGGTCTCAGCTCCGTGGCCTGAGTGTTCTCTGCTCCGTGGCCTGTGTGTTCTCAGCTCTGTGCCCTGTGTGTTCTCAGCTCCGTGGCCTGTGTGTTCTAAGCTCCGTGCCCTGTGTGGTCTCAGCTCCGTGGCCTGAGTGTTCTCAGCTCCGTGGCCTGTGTGTTCTCAGCTCCGTGGCCCCACATCCTCCAGCTTGTCCTCTGTGGTGCTGAGCCTGCACCAGTAAGACCAACCTGCAGACACAGAAGGCTGGTTGCCCTGGCTCCACACACCATGCTAGCCATGGCAGCCCCAAAAGGGGACCCAGGGCCCCTGCAGAGGGCTGGACCACAGAGGTCAGCAGCAGCATCCCTCCCCATCCACAGAGCCCCACAGACACCAGACACCACTCCTGCATCCTGCCTGTATAAAAGTAAAAGCAGGTGGAAATTTTATGTATTGTTTGCCCTCGAAAATGCAGAATCTACAAACAATAAAGTGATTGAAACAACCAGTCTGCCACTTATGGAGGGGCAGTCCCCAGGGATGGCACCATGAGCAGTGGAAGTACGCCTCTCCCCAAGTGTGCTTTACACAACCATGTGCAGCGGGCACACACTGATTTCGAGTGACAGAAAGGTCAGGTGAGGAGAATCTGCTGTTTGCGGTCTGTGTGAGGGTTTGTGTTGTGTGTAAAAGCTGTCCAATTGACAGTCTCTGAGGGATCCCAGCTTCTAAGTCAGCACAGCCCTGCTCCTTTACCTCTCATCCTTGGCTAGTGGCCACAGCCTCCAAGCTCCTCCTTGGGCTGCAAATCCCATGTGAGCCTCACATCACATGAGGTATGGTCACAGATCCTGTGTGAGCCTCCCAGCACACCAAGCGTGCAATCACGGGTATGAAGCCACACTGTGGGGTGGGCTCAGGCAGGAAATCGCACCCACCTTGGAAAGACCAACTAAGGGGTCACATGTACCTGTGGAATAAACTCAGGTTTGAAAGCCTTCTGAGAGAGAGGCCGGGCATGAGTCTCGGGCTGTATGGAGGTGTGAGGGCCACAGTTCCAACCTGGGCCGGATTGGTCAGAGTGCTCGCCGCACCTGTGGCTGGACGTCCTGTGGGCTCACAGCCCAGACCCTGGGCTGCCTCTGGGGCATCCTAACCCAGCTCTTATAAGAGATGATTTCACATTACAAAACAGCAGCCGACCGTGCGATTTAATTCACGCTGCTGAGCTCTTCCTGTGCCTCAGATGAGGCTCCACGCGGTACCCTGTGTCCTGGGCCAGGCCACGGCAGGCGCTCTCAGCAGCAGCAGCTCACGCCGGTGACGATTGCCTGCCAGGGGCTTCCAGCGCCTTCCGTGTGACCGGCCTGCAATCTGCAGCCGCACCTGCCCCCTCCCCCCTCCCCGCACTGCACTGATGCGAAAATGAGCGCAGGGGCTGAGCGGCTTGCCCTGGGGCGCCGCTAATGAGATTTCCAGATGAATTCCAGACTCCTAATTTATGCCTGCCCCCTTCACTATCGATGGCCTGTTCAGGGATGGCAAGTGCCACATCTACCCGGGTGTGCCGTGCAAGTGGCGTGGTCAGGGTTCTGGTCACAGCGGAGCCCAGAGCAGCAGGGCCCCGTGGTAGATGGAAACCCTGAGGCAGCGATGGTAACTCCAGCTGGCGACGAGGCTCAGTGTTTCCCCGCCATCTTGTGTTCTTTGCACTTGATGATACTTGTGTATTAAATCCCACAACAGCCCCTGCCCGTGAAAGCAAAGCCGGGAAGATGTGCTCGAAACAGAGAAAACACGTCCCAGGCCCACACAGAGCGCAGGGCTGTGAGCACACCAGGGTGTGAACGGAGTCTTCGCAGGGCGGGCAGAATTCACGGCTGAGGAAAGCCTGTGCTGCCGTGGACGTGAGAGCCCCCATGACGGCCCAGAGGCTTCACCCCAGGCAGTGGCCGGGCGGAGGAGTCCCCTCTCGGGAGGTGGCCTCTGATCCTGCGGAGGGACGCACCCTGGGGACGGCATCAAGGCAATGGTCCCACAGTGGCTGCGGAAGAGCAGGGCTGGTCCCCGGGCTGGACAGAGATGGGCGGCTCCACTGGGGACAAGGCAGAGGGCTGGCTATACCGCATGGCCTTCAAGGCCAAGGCCAACTAATGCAGGCCGTTTTATTCAGAGCCCTGCTGAGGGCCGTGGAGCACCGCCCTGAGCCCCAGTGAGGGCCCTGGAGCACCGCCCTGAGCTCCAGTGAGGACCCTGGAGCACCGCCCTGAGCTCCAGTGAGGACCCTGGAGCACCGCCCTGAGCTCCAGTGAGGACCCTGGAGCACCGCCCTGAGCTGCAGTGAGGACCCTGGAGCACCACCCTGAGCCCCAGTGAGGGCCGTGGAGCACCACCCTGAGCCCCAGTGAGGACCCTGGAGCACCGCCCTGAGCTCCAGTGAGGGCCGTGGAGCACCGCCCTGAGCTCCAGTGAGGGCCGTGGAGCACCACCCTGAGCCCCAGTGAGGGCCCTGGAGCACCGTCCTGAGCTCCAGTGAGGACCCTGGAGCACCGTCCTGAGCTCCAGTGAGGGCCGTGGAACACCACCCTGAGCTCCAGTGAGGGCCGTGGAGCACCGTCCTGAGCTCCAGTGAGGACCGTGGAGCACCGCCCTGAGCTCCAGTGAGGACCGTGGAGCACCGTCCTGAGCTCCAGTGAGGACCCTGGAGCACCGTCCTGAGCTCTAGTGAGGACCCTGGAGCACCGCCCTGAGCTCCAGTGAGGACCGTGGAGCACCACCCTGAGCTCCAGTGAGGACCCTGGAGCACCGTCCTGAGCTCCAGTGAGGACCCTGGAGCACCACCCTGAGCTCCAGTGAGGGCCGTGGTGCACCGCCCTGAGCTCCAGTGAGGACCCTGGAGCACCGCCCTGAGCTCCAGTGAGGACCCTGGAGCACCACACTAAGCTCCAGTGAGGACCCTGGAGCACCACCCTGAGCTCCAGTGAGGACCCTGGAGCACCGTCCTGAGCTCCAGTGAGGACCGTGGAGCACCGCCCTGAGCTCCAGTGAGGACCCTGGAGCACCACCCTGAGCTCCAGTGAGGACCCTGGAGCACCGTCCTGAGCTCCAGTGAGGACCCTGGAGCACCGCCCTGAGCTCCAGTGAGGACCGTGGAGCACCGCCCTGAGCTCCAGTGAGGACCCTGGAGCACCGTCCTGAGCTCCAGTGAGGACCGTGGAGCACCATCCTGAGCTCCAGTGAGGACCGTGGAGCACCGCCCTGAGCTCCAGTGAGGACCGTGGAGCACCGCCCTGAGCCCCAGTGAGGGCCGTGGAGCACCGCCCTGAGCTCCAGTGAAGACCCTGGAGCACCGTCCTGAGCTCCAGTGAGGACCGTGGAGCACCGTCCTGAGCTCCAGTGAGGACCGTGGAGCACCGTCCTGAGCTCCAGTGAGGACCGTGGAGCACCACCCTGAGCTCCAGTGAGGACCGTGGAGCACCACCCTGAGCTCCAGTGAGGACCCTGGAGCACCGCCCTGAGCTCCAGTGAGGATCCTGGAGCACCGTCCTGAGCTCCAGTGAGGGCCCTGGAGCACCGCCCTGAGCTCCAGTGAGGACCGTGGAGCACCGTCCTGAGCTCCAGTGAGGACCGTGGAGCACCGTCCTGAGCTCCAGTGAGGGCCGTGGAGCACCGCCCTGAGCTCCAGTGAGGACCGTGGAGCACCGTCCTGAGCTCCAGTGAGGGCCGTGGAGCACCACCCTGAGCTCCAGTGAGGACCGTGGAGCACCGTCCTGAGCTCCAGTGAGGACCGTGGAGCACCGTCCTGAGCTCCACTGAGGGCCGTGGAGCACCGTCCTGAGCTCCAGTGAGGACCCTGGAGCACCGCCCTGAGCTCCAGTGAGGACCGTGGAGCACCGCCCTGAGCTCCAGTGAGGGCCCTGGAGCACCACCCTGAGCTCCAGTGAGGACCGTGGAGCACCGCCCTGAGCTCCAGTGAGGACCCTGGAGCACCGCCCTGAGCTCCAGTGAGGACCCTGGAGCACCACCCTGAGCTCCAGTGAGGGCCGTGGAGCACCACCCTGAGCTCCAGTGAGGGCCCTGGAGCACCACCCTGAGCTCCAGTGAGGGCCGTGGAGCACCGTCCTGAGCTCCAGTGAGGACCCTGGAGCACCGCCCTGAGCTCCAGTGAGGACCGTGGAGCACCGTCCTGAGCTCCAGTGAGGACCCTGGAGCACCACCCTGAGCTCCAGTGAGGACCCTGGAGCACCGTCCTGAGCTCCAGTGAGGACCGTGGAGCACCGCCCTGAGCTCCAGTGAGGACCGTGGAGCACCGCCCTGAGCTCCAGTGAGGACCGTGGAGCACCGCCCTGAGCTCCAGTGAGGACCCTGGAGCACCACTCTGAGCTCCAGTGAGGACCCTGGAGCACCACCCTGAGCTCCAGTGAGGACCGTGGAGCACCACCCTGAGCTCCAGTGAGGGCCCTGGAGCACCGCCCTGAGCTCCAGTGAGGACCCTGGAGCACCACCCTGAGCTCCAGTGAGGACCGTGGAGCACCACCCTGAGCTCCAGTGAGGACCCTGGAGCACTGTCCTGAGCTCCAGTGAGGACCGTGGAGCACCACCCTGGCACTTACCAAGGCTTGGGGAGAGCATGCCCTGGGACAGGAGGAAGAATGGGTGCAGGGGCCGCATGCTCCCGTGCAGATAGGCTGGCCGCTCCTCCGAGGTAGGGCAGGCTCAGAAGTTCTCAAAAGTGAGCAGCCTCTCTGGGGAAAGAAGCTACTTCTCCATCCCCAGTTTAATAAGCAGAGGACCAAGATGGTTCCTAAAAGAGCCCTCCCTGAAAACGAACACACGCACCCACAACAGCCCCGTGCCCATCACTGAGAAACCCCAGCCCCTGGAGGGCGCGCGCGCGGGTGCGGGCGGGCGCCGGGCAGGCAGGAAGCCCTGCTGAGCTGGTCAGTGCTCACCCCTTGAGCGTCTCCAGGGCCAGGGAGTGACGGGGGGAGGGGCCACCGCACACAACCCCTGACCCATCCCCCTAAGAGCAGCTTGGGTAAGGTGGAGTCGAGCGGACTAGTTTGAATTTTCACCATCATTTCAAATGTGGGCGAGACGTTGAGGATTCTGCTGTTCTCCATTCCAGCCGGCCAGTCCTCTCTCAGACCTCTCCGCTGAGTTACTACATTCGATTTTGGTGTGGCCTTTCCACTGGAACAAGTTCCAGTCCGCTCCTAGTAGCTGATTCTCTGCTTTGAATCTCTTCTCCATAGTGCACATTTCTCTCTTCCTCCTTCTCCTCCTCCTAGTACTCCTTCTCCTCCGTCCTGCCTCTTTCTCTCCATCTCCCTCTCCCTCCCTCCCCCATTAGATAGCAAGTCAAACCCTCCCTTACACCCTGGTACTCAGTGCTTTGCTCCTAAGGAGAAAGACGCCCTCTCACATGACCGCAGAGCAGTCAGCCAGCTCGACGCACCGCGTGGTCACGTTTCCATCCTATCAGCCGCTCCTCAGCGTCATTCTCAACACGCAGAGCCCAGCCTGGAATCACATTGCAGATCCTCGTCTCGGCTCCAGTCCCCTCCATCGGGAGCCCCTGGGCCTCTTCTGTGACCCAAGACACGGACGCGCGTGCGGTGCACGTGTGTGCAGCAGGCGAAGGTGCTGTCCCCAGCTCCAAACCTCGGGAGGCCACCCAGGCCACCGACCCTCACTGGCCACGCCGGCCGTCCTGTCAGCCCGAGGCCAGCGTGCTGTCGAGGTGAGTGTGACATTCATTTTCTCTGCTACGCAGATTCCATTTTTCTGATTTTAATCAATAACTTATAGAGAGAGACTTTGAGAGCACAGAAAACATTCTCCTCATCATGAATATGGCCCCCCTGGGACCAGTGGGATCAATTAATATCAACTCTGACCGGTGGATAGATAACAGACTGATCAAAGATGATAGAGAGATGAAAGAAGGAAGGATGACATAAATGATAGATGAGAGATAGAAGAGACTAACCTGCAGACAGAACAACAGAGAGACAGACAGAGCAATCGATCTAGCATAGACTGGCACTAGCCACGGCAGCAGCTACTTCACTAGAGAAGATATTTTATCACTCACATTTTTGTCAGCTTCAGCCCAAGCCTGATAAACTTCCATTGTGTCCAAATTTACTGTATTTCATTAAGCCAACTTACGTCTTGGATTAAGTTTCAATACCTAGGCAAATAAGATCATTTTCCAATATTTTCAATTCAATTTCATTGACGCATTTTCACTGAATCACACATCTTACGTGTTCACGTCTCCATAAAGATGTGACTGATAGTGCTTCCGATCACTTCAGTCTCACTGATGGTAAATTTTGTCTTTAGGAGTTTGGGGCAATTGTATCAATCCAACTTGGGAGCCCTGGCTTGCACAGATCTGCTTTACTGTGGAGGCACAGTTCATTCCTTCGTCAGTCCTTACTCGGTAGCCAATCCATTCCCGTAGGTGTGGACACCTCTCCCTGTCCTCCTGTGTTCACTACGGAACTGACTGGTGGCGTTAGTCCCGCAGCTGGTCTGGTGGAGCCCCACTTCTGCTGTGCTCCGTGCTCCCACATCCTGCCCCAGCCCTCCTCCTGCTGGGCTCCTGTGACCATCCAGGCCCGGGCTGTCCCCCATGTACACGCAGTAGAGGCCATGGCTTGGCTACGGGTCACCCCTCCACGCTCAGGCCCTTAGGGCCCAGCCGCTGGCGACACAGGGACTTGGCACAGATCTGTGTCTCGGTGATCTGACGGCAGCTACCATGCTCTGTTGGTGAAATAAAGACTGTAATAAAGTGAGACTCGCTTGGTCTCGATTAAAAGGGCATTATTTTAAAACAGTCTTCAAGATGGATTGTTTGGTGGCACTGGCCTGCTAGCTGAGCATTTAGAGGGGAAGAATTCTCCTCCATGCAAATTAAATTCCCAGAGGTTAATGGCTTGATATTAAAGGACCAAAATAAAGTATGGAGTATGTTTAATCGTTTTTATAAGGAAAATCTTTTTTCCCCTCACATTTAAAATCACTTAGCCCAGACCATTAGCAAAGGAGTGCGGAAAGCGTTATTAGCAAGCACAAACACTGAGAGCACATGGGAGGCACGCTGCATTCGCCGTAGTGTTCTGTGTTCAACCCCAGCTGAAATGTCTTGAGAGGGACACCACCGCCACTGGAGGACACCAAAGACCAAACCTGCAGCAAGGCACACGCCAAAGCGGAGGCCAGGCAAGTAAACGGAGCAGGGATTCGAACTCAGCACAGTGCAACAGGGCCAGGTGAGGTTGCAGTGGATTGCTGTGGCCGGGTGAGCAGGAGATGGCCGCCTGGGTGGTGGTGGGGTGGGCACAGCCCCGAGGGGCGGGGGCCGGAAGAGCTCCTCCTCCTCCTCCTCCTCCTCCTTCTCCTTGTCCTCCACCTCCTCCTGCTCTTTCTCCTCCTCCTCCTCCTGTTTCTCCTCCTCCTGTTCCTGCTCTTTCTCCTCCTGCTCTTTCTCCTCCTGCTCTTTTTCCTCCTCCTGCTCTTTCTCCTCCTCCTGCTTCTCCTCCTCCTGGGTGGTGGGGTGGGCACAGCCCTGAGGGGTGGGGGCTGGGAAGAGCCCCTCTTCCTCCACCTCCTCCTCCTCCTGCTCCTCCTCTTCCTGCTCCTCCTCCTGCTCCTGCTCCTCTTCCTCCTCCTCCTCCTCTTCTTCCTGCTCTTCCTCCTCCTCCTCCTCCTCTTCTTCCTGCTCCTCCTCCTCCTCCTGTTCCTTCTCCTCCTCCTCCTCCTGCTCCTTCTCCTCCTCCTCCTCCTCCTCCTTCTCCTCCTCCTCCTCCTTCTCCTCCTCCTCCTCCTTCTCCTCCTCTTCCTCCTCCTCCTCTTCCTGCTCTTTCTCCTCCTGCTGCTCTTTCTTCTCCTCCTGAGTGGTGGGGTGGGCACAGCCCTGAGGGGTGGGGGCTGGGAAGAGCCCCTCCTCCTCCTCCTGCTCCTCCTCCTCCTCCTCCTGCTCTTTCTCCTCCTCCTCCTGCTCTTCCTCCTCCTCCTCCTCCTGCTCTTCCTCCTCCTCCTCCTGCTCTTCCTCCTCCTCCTCCTGCTCTTTCTCTTCCTCCTCCTCCTGCTCCTTCTCCTCCTCCTGCTCTTCCTCCTCCTCCTCCTGCTCTTTCTCCTCCTCCTCCTCCTGCTCCTTCTCCTCCTCCTGCTCTTCCTCCTCCTCCTCCTGCTCTTTCTCCTCCTCCTCCTCCTGCTCCTTCTCCTCCTCCTGCTCTTCCTCCTCCTCCTCCTGCTCTTCCTCCTCCTCCTCCTGCTCTTTCTCCTCCTCCTCCTCCTGCTCCTTCTCCTCCTCCTGCTCTTTCTCCTCCTCCTCCTGCTCTTTCTCCTCCTCCTGCTCTTCCTCCTCCTCTTGAGTGGTCAGGTGGGCACAGCCCGAGGGTGGGGCCTGGAGGAGCCCCTGGGAGTGCAGCTTGTACCCCTTCAGACGCCAGTGCTCCTCCATCTCCGCTGGTCAGAGCTGGGAAGGGGGGAGAGGACAGGCCGCACGTCGGGGAAACTCATCCCAAGCCCCCTGCCAGCAGCCCTGAGCGCTGTGGGCGGCCCAGAAACCCACAAGTGATGTATGTGGAATCTGCCAGGGGACTCAGAGGCCTGAGGGTGGAGAGACAGACTAGCCATGCCCGTGACACACAGGGCCCTATCCCCCATGTGGCAGCAAAGCTCAGGGCAGCGGGTAGAGACACCGCGCGACAGACATTCTTATCCCTCCTGCCTGGACTCCGGAGAACAGAGTGGCACCCGGCTGTGGAACTGGCCTGGACGCTTTATCGAATATGCAGTCAGGATCTCTAAACCAATTCAAACACCCTGGCCAGGCTGCTCGGAGCTGCCCCGGGTTCTTCCCCCAGACTTCTTGAATTCCCAGGGCCGGTGCTGTGCTCCAGCTGCCAAATGGAGCCCCACAGCAGGGCGGGCTCCTGAGGCCCCTCCTGCTTGCTCCCTGGTCCCCTGTGGGCATCCCACTGCGTTCCTGACCTGACATTCCCTTCTTACAAGGACAGGACTCGCACCGGTGGCACCACCCTGACCACCTCGTTATAAGCTAATGATGTCTGTAAGGCACTGTCTGAAAACCTGTCCCGGGACCTCCGCGGACGCCAGGCCCCCGGGTGCACAGGCCAGAAGAGGTGGTGCAGCATTGGCCTGCCCCCTCACACCCTCCTGCTCACTGTATCTTGCAATACCTCACAGGCATCAACGCTAGGTAAGGGGTGGCTATGGTGTAGGGTTTACGAACAATGAGGGAAAATGTCTATCCAGGTGCAGGTTTGAAGAATCGATATTCTCGATGTGCGTTTGGTTGGCCGAGCAGGGGTGCAGGACCCACTGCCCTCCCGGCCGGGATCTGCGCACCATGCGTGGGCTGAGGGACATCCGCATGGGGGAGGGGGGACGTGGTCGCAAGGTACTCCTGAGAGGGTCAGAGGCCGCCCGGCCTGGGCCGCCGGCTCCCTTCCCCGTGAGCACAGTTCCCGTTGCCAAAGGCACAGAGCTGGGGAGGAAACATTTTGCAGCAGTGTTGTAGAAAAAAAATTTTTTTTTTTGCCAGTCATGGTGCCTGAACTCTGGGCCTGGGCGCTGTCCCTCAGCTCTTCAGCTCAAGGCGAGCGCTCTACCACTTGAGCCACAGCCCCACTTCCGGCTTTTTCTGCTTATGTGGTGCTGAGGAATCGAACCCAGAGCCTCATGCATGCGAGGCAAGCGCTCTACCACTGAGCACCTTAAATTTTTAACAGGAAAACGTTGGGAAGGATGAGGCGGCCCCAAGGCGGTCGCCCTGGTAACGCCCTGGTAACTGGCTCTGCCTTCCAGGACCGGCCCTGAGAGGGCTGACTTGGGGTTGCCATTTCATTAGTAATGAAGAACACAGAGTTCCCGCCGCTTGAAACGTCTTGTAACTCTGTTCTTGTGCATCAAGAAATAAAGTTAATAGAATTGCTAACAGACTTTGCAGGGCACGCTCTCCTCCCCCGCCCTGTTTTTTGGTTACAGTAATTGCTGCTTGAGCCTTAAAGGCCCCGAAATCGTTTTTCATCTCATGCATGGAGAGTTTCCATCTGATTGATGACAGCTACGGAGACTTTTTTGCAGCCACGGAGCTGCACTAATTTGCAAGCTAAAACAATATTAGCAAATTGCTAATGGTCCATGAAACTGCAGCCGGGCTGCACGCTGTGCTCCCAGCTCTCCCGCCACCCCAGCTGCTTACCTGGGCTCTCACCGAGGCAGCAGACGCAGAGCCCGGGCCTCACCCAGACAGAAAGCGGTGGCGTGGACACAGCCAACCCCAAGGCAGGGCCTGCACGGCAGGTGCGCGAGCGACCACCGGCATGACTCAATCAGGGGGACCCGGAAGCAGCTGGCCACGGCTTTGTGTGGAGTGATGGCCGGCCGGGACGCTTAGTCTGAGCAGGTGCTGTGGCTTCCTCCCCCTGCCAGACCAGCGTCCTCGCTTTCCAGCAAGGTCTCTCCACCGTGTGCGGGCCCTGGCATCTCCTCGTCCCAAGTACCTTCTGTGGCACCGCACTGTGGCCTGGGACTGGGCGACCCAGGCTGCTGGGTTTGGAAGAGCGCAACCCATCCCAGAGCTGGTGCTGCTGCGGGCTGTGCGTCCCGGTTACATCAGCAGCCAGCTTCCTGGCAGAGGCTCTTACAGACCTGAAGACACAGCATTTAGGCTCTGTGACAGGGCTAAGGCTGGTTACTTTAGGATGGAAAAGCCCAGCAACTTCGGAAGCATGGCCCTGAAGTCTAGGGAGCGGCTGTCTCCCATGTCTCCTTCCAGGCCATGGAGCCCCTGAATGGAGGTGAATATGGCCTGTGGTTCCCCAGGTTCTTGGACGTCACCACCTGCAGAGGGTGGACACAAACGGCACCAGTGTCGTCCCCGTGTAGATGGATGTCAGGGACCAATGGCAGTGGTCCACACGCCCTTACCGCAGGCCTGCCCCGAGGTAGCCAGATGCCTGCCCACCCACCCAAGTCCTCCCAGGTGGACCCCAAGCCCCCACCCTGAGCTGGCCCGAGGAGTGTGCTGCCGGTCTGAGAGCTGGATCGAGGGTACTGGGTACCTTATCTCCCTAGAGGCCCTTGGAATTCCAGGCCCTTGGTCTCCATGGGTCCCAGGGGCAAGGGAGGTGCCACTGAGGAAGAGCTAAGGTTGCTCAGGGCCAGGCGGTAGGAGTGCAGAGAGGCTGCTTCCCAGCCACAGAAGTCACTGTTACACACGTAGACGCTGCCACCAAACACTAGACTGCATTTCAAGCACTTTATCCGGAATACTACAAAAAGCCTAGATTTGTTGTTTTCCATGATGCCATTCGGTTTCCACGAAAGACACGCCACATTCCAACACACCCAAGTCTCGCTTGATCATTTCAAATAAGCTCGTGGCGGGTCACGGTGCACTGGAGGGGCTCCATCGCGCTTTGGAGGGGCCTCTGCTACTTGGCAGGCAGGTCTTCACAGCACCAAGGGCGGGAGACCCACCGCTGGCTGGGCTTGGTGTGAACATAGCACCAAGGGCGGGAGGCCCACCGCTGGTCACCATGGTGTGAACATAGCACCAAGGGCAGGAGACCCACCGCTGGTCACCATGGTGTGAGCACAGCACCAAGGGCGGGAGGCCCACTGCTGGTCACCATGGTGTGAACACACCACCAAGGGCGGGAGGCCCACCGCTGGTCACCATGGTGTGAGCACAGCACCACACCGCTGGTCACACATGGTGTGAACACAGCACCAAGGGCGGGAGACCCACCACTGGTCACCATGGTGTGAACACAGCGCCAAGGGCGGGAGGCCCACCGCTGGTCACCATGGTGTGAACACAGCACCAAGGGCGGGAGGCCCACCGCTGGTCACACATGGTGTGAGCACAGCACCAAGGGCGGGAGGCCCACCGCTGGTCACACATGGTGTGAGCACAGCACCAAGGGCAGGAGACCCACCGCTGGTCACACATGGTGTGAGCACACCACCAAGGGCGGGAGGCCCACCGCTGGTCACACATGGTGTGAACACAGCGCCAAGGGCGGGAGGCCCACCGCTGGTCACCATGGTGTGAGCACAGCACCAAGGGCGGGAGGCCCACCGCTGGTCACACATGGTGTGAACACAGCACCAAGGGCGGGAGACCCACCGCTGGTCACACATGGTGTGAACACAGCACCAAGGGCGGGAGGCCCACCGCTGGTCACACATGGTGTGAGCACACCACCAAGGGCGGGAGGCCCACCGCTAGTCACACATGGTGTGAACACAGCACCAAGGGCGGGAGGCCCACCGCTGGTCACCATGGTGTGAGCACAGCACCAAGGGCGGGAGGCCCACCGCTGGTCACACATGGTGTGAACACAGCACCAAGGGCGGGAGGCCCACCACTGGTCACACATGGTGTGAGCACAGCACCAAGGGCGGGAGACCCACCGCTGGTCACACATGGTGTGAGCACATCACCAAGGGCGGGAGGCCCACCGCTGGTCACACATGGTGTGAGCACACCACCAAGGGCGGGAGGCCCACCGCTGGTCACACATGGTGTGAACACAGCACCAAGGGCGGGAGGCCCACCGCTGGTCACACATGGTGTGAGCACACCACCAAGGGCGGGAGGCCCACCGCTGGTCACACATGGTGTGAACACAGCACCAAGGGCGGGAGGCCCACCGCTGGTCACCATGGTGTGAGCACAGCACCAAGGGCGGGAGGCCCACCGCTGGTCACACATGGTGTGAACACAGCACCAAGGGCGGGAGGCCCACCACTGGTCACACATGGTGTGAGCACAGCACCAAGGGCGGGAGACCCACCGCTGGTCACACATGGTGTGAGCACATCACCAAGGGCGGGAGGCCCACCGCTGGTCACACATGGTGTGATCACACCACCAAGGGCGGGAGGCCCACCGCTGGTCACACATGGTGTGAACACAGCACCAAGGGCGGGAGGCCCACCGCTGGTCACCATGGTGTGAGCACAGCACCAAGGGCGGGAGGCCCACCGCTGGTCACACATGGTGTGAACACAGCACCAAGGGCGGGAGGCCCACCGCTGGTCACCATGGTGTGAGCACAGCACCAAGGGCGGGAGGCCCACCGCTGGTCACACATGGTGTGAACACAGCACCGAGGGCGGGAGGCCCACCGCCGGCTGAGCTTGGTGTGAACACTGCTGACAAGAACACAAGACGGAGAGCATCACTGAATAACTGGAATCACACAGGAAGTTCACATTTGGTTTTGACACTTCTTTTGTGTTACTTATTTATTATTATTGTTTCCTGGTCAAACACTCACTTGGTCAACACCACATGTAATAAAAGCCATACATAGGTGGGTTTCCCAGGTGCTAAATACCCAGACACGCTACGCTGAGGAGGCCGCTACCATGTCATCCGTGACAGTTTATCAGCGTTCTCTTCTGAGTTGGGAGTGCAAACGCAAGCAAAGATGCCAAGAGGGAGGAAGACAAGCCCCACCCCTCCACAAGCCCCACCCCCCCCACACAGCCCCACCCCCTCCACACAGCCCCACCCCCTCCACACAGCCCTCCCCTCCACACAGCCCTCCCCTCCACACAGCCCCACCCCCTCCACACAGCCCCACCCCTCCACACAGCCCCACCCCTCCACACAGCCCCATCCCTCCACACAGCCCCCCCTCCACACAGCCCTCCCCCCACAGCCCTCCCCTTCACACAGCCCCACCCCTCCCTGCAGCGGGTCTCTGGTAGACAGGACTGCCTTCTCCCAGTCTGGTCATCTCTGTGGAGGACAGGCCTGGCCTGCCATGCTGTCTGGGCCGCGCACACGCACAGGCAGGGAAGGGCTGTCTAGATGGGCATCGGGACCAGGACCCCAGGACGCAGTGACAGAGCCCGGCCGCGTGGCATCAGGCAGGGACCACGCCTCTCCCTGAGTTTGAGGCTGAGGGGCAGGCGCACCCCTGAGGGCTTTCTGTGTCCCTCAGCCCCTGGGTGGCGAAGGCCCTTGTCCCCGGCGCACCAGCCTGCCCTGGCTCGGTGCCCACCTCAGCGCGGGCGTCTGGGCACCAAACTTGCCCTTGTAAGGACGTGGGCCTTGTGTTAGCACAGACCTGTCCCGCCGAGCCTCACACAGAGGTGGGGAGCCGGGGACGCCTGCCGGGAGCCCCAGGGAACTGGCCCACCACCTCATTCCCACTAAAAATCATGGTCACGGTACGCTAATACTTTTCCAGAAGAATGGTCAGCAAGAATTAATTCGTTTCCAGATCAATAGCCTCAGGAGCACACGTAATTCGGATAAAAGCCTAATTCTACTGATTTGGAACTTAGTTCATTTACACAATAGCTGAGCTGTTACGTTTTGATATATAGACAAAGACATAACGCACTTAAGATGCAAAATAAATGCAAAAGCAAACCTTGGCCAAAGTCACCAGAAACAGTCTTTGCTAATAGTCATTGTGCCACTTGTAGGTCAATATTCCGTATCGTCTGCGCTCTAAAGACCTTCAGCAGGTCAGCCAGGCCGCTGTGACCGGAGCCATGGGACTCCGAGAAGAGGAGACTCGGCAGCCTCAGCGGAGCTCGCAGGGTGTGAGGAGGGAGAGGAGCGGGGAGAGGAAAGGCGAGTGAGGAGGGGGAAGGAGGAGAGGGAGGAGAGGAGGGAAAGGGGAAGAGAGAGAGGAGGGGAGGGGGAGGGGGAGAGGAAAGGAGAGTGAGGAGGGGGAAGGAGGAGAGGGAGGGGAGGGGAGGGGGAGGAAAGGAGAGTGAGGAGGGGAAAGGAGGAGAGGGAGGAGAGGAGGGAAAGGGGAAGAGAGAGGAGGGGAGGGGGAGGGGGAGAGGAAAGGAGAGTGAGGAGGGGGAAGGAGGAGAGGGAGGGGAGGAGGGGAAGGGGGAGGGGGAAGGGGGAGAGGGAGGAGAGGAGGGGGAAGAGAGGAGGGGAGGAGGAGGGGGAGGAAAGGGAGGAGGGAGAGGAGGAAGGAGAAAGGAAAGTAGAGTGAGGAGGGGGAGGAGGAGGAGAGGGAGGAGGGGAGGGGGAGGGGGAGGGGGAGGGGAGGGAAGAGGGGGAAGCAGTCAATACCACCAGTTCTCTGGGTTGCAGGCAGCCTGGTGTGGTCTCCGCGTGGTTTCATGTCCCCCTGGTGAAGTGCAGTAGGAGGGAGAGCCTGGAACAGGCATGGTGGGTCCCTCCTGGAACCCTAGGAAGTCAGGAGGTTGGGATGGGGAAGGCAGAGGGGACACAGAGGAGTCTGTCTGCCTAGGCTGTGTGTCAGGGTTTGGACAGGAAGCCCTTCGGTGGGGAGCACTTAGCTCCCAGCCGGCAGCACTAGTCGGAAGCCCTTCCATGGGGAGCACTTAGCTCCCGGCCGGCAGCACTAGTCGGGAGCCTCAGGGGCTGGGGCCTCAATGAGGATGTGCGTCGGGGGTGCCGGGGGGTGGAGCTCTGCAGGCGATGCCTGGTCCTCAGGCCCTTCTTCGCTCTTGGCTCTGCCATGAGGTGAGCAGCCTCTCCTGTGCCTCGGTGCGGCCGGCCGGGCGTGTGGGCCACACCAGCATGGATGGAGCCTCACCGACCACCCGGGAAGCGTCCTTCACCCCCAAGTTGTTTCTGTTGGGAATATTGGTCACAGTGTTGCCCAGGAGGCCGACACCGAGTCAGGGTGGTGCAGGGACCCCCTCCCAGGGCACCGGCGGCTGGGAAGGGAGACCAGGCCTCCCCGGGACTGCAGCAGAGGCCAGGGCATGGCTGATGGGACCTCCACAGAAGCGGTTTACACGTCTTTCAATTCAGCACGTGCTAACTGGACAAAACTCATCATAAGCCAGTGCCGGCGGCTCACACCTGTAATCCTAGCTACTCAGGAGGCTGAGATGTAAGGATGGAGGTTCAAAGCTAGCCTGAGCAGAAAAGTCTTTGAGATCCTACCTCCAATAAACTACTCAGAAAAAGCAAGAAGTGGTACTGTGGCTCAAGTAGTAGAGAGCTAGTCTTGAGCACAAAGAAGCTCAGGGACAGCACCTAGGTCCCGAGTTCAAGCCCCAGGACTTGCAAAACAACAACAACAACACCAAAACCAACATCATAAACCAATGAGGGTCTGTGTGACAGACTAATCAAGCAGCCCGGTTAGTGACTGGAAACAGGAAGACGGCAGTAAGAAACACAGGAGACAGAGGCAGAGTAGCTGGAGCCGCTGAGCCACTGGTAAAGCAAGGGACGGCGAGAAGACCAAAAAGAGAAAACCACAAATTGTTTTATGGGATTATTGAAACCTTAAATAAAAAATTCAAGAACATCAAAACTGGCTTAGGAAAAGCAGAGAGTCTGATTGTCCAATAAATACTAAATTTAGCGTGCTCTTACAAACACAAGACCAGAGGGTTTTGGAAGGTAATCCCACCAACCTTCCTATGTGTATAACCACTCGGGGATAGAGCAGAAAGGAATAAATCATCTCCAAATCCTTCAGCAAGTTGTATGTAAATTTGATAGCAAGAGAAACCATGTATTCTAAAACTCTAAGCAGACATATTAGTAGAATAATCCTGTAATCTATTTCAAAAAATTATTATATTGGTTTGTATCCAAGGAATTAAAGGGTAGAGATACGTAAGGAAAAAAAATGTGATTATCGTTCACTAAATCCACTCATTAGAGACTAGCCTTACAATTATCTTAGCACGTGGGAGATATTTCATCCCCTCCAATATTCACTCAATATGTAAAACCAAACTTTGAATAAAACAGACACAGAATAAGCCCTCAGGAAGTTGTCTGACAGGCGCAGGCGGCAGAGGGGATTCTTTCCTTAACTGTGATTTGGTTTGTGAAGCAGCCTTCCCCAGTGGGGCTAGGGGTTCCGCCCTGCTGTTTGCACTGGGCACGCTCGCCCCTTGGCCCCGCCCCCGCTCCCGCCTCCCCCCTCCTCAAGCAGGGCAGGTGGGCTGCCTCACGCGGTCTTCCTGTTTGCACGCTTGACCCCTCCTTACAAATGACAGGAAGACCCCAGGCTTCACACCCTGGGCAAAGCCGACGTCCAGAGTAAGCCCGGAGAGCTGGTCTATGGCTTCTGAGGATGCCTCCACAGGAAATCAGCAAGTCAACAAGCAAACAAGAAAATGCAGACTGTCCAGTTAGGCTGGTAGTTTGCTATAGTAAGCTGTCAACATCTGTCAGAGGGCTCCACGACTCGCGTCAGGCCGTCAGCCTGGAAGGCCGAGACGCCTTCCAGACAGATGGACAAACAGATAGCACGAAGTCACCCAGAAAGTCACCAGGGGACAGATACAGCCGGCCCACGAGGGTAGTGTTCTCTGTGTCTCGTTCCTCCCCTCGGCGCCTTGGCCTCCTCTCTTCTCTTCCTAGCCTCCTTTGCCAACGGCCTCCATGTGTGCTGTGCTGCCGGCCCTGACCTTGCAAGCTGGAATGCCCTCTCCTCTCTGGAGCTGGCTTTCCCGGTGCTTTGTCACCACCATGGGCAGCCGACTGACCCTGGGTGGGGAGGATTCCTGGTGAGTTCCACTGCCGGCTGGCCTCGTCCACAGCTCTGCTCTCCAGCTAACTCCTCAACCCTCACCCGCCGACACTCAGCACCCGGTCCTGGTGGGCTCTCCACCTTACCTCAGGCGAGTGGGCCTTCACTCGTGTGTGTGTGTGTGTGTGTGTGTGTGTGTGTGTGTGTGTGTGTGTGTGTGTGCGTGCACGCGTGCCCACAGCCGGAGAGCCCCGGAGGAGTCACTGGCCCACACTGCCATGCAGGGTGACACTGAGACCCACCAGAGCAGTCCCAGGAGAATATTACCGGAAGTGCAGAATAAAATGGGCAGATATCACATGGAAAACAGTAAATATACATATGACCAGATGAGAGAATGGCCTTTTGTCCTCCCAATTATGGGATTCTTCTAGATCCTTGGTATTAGCATAATTATCTTAATGTCAGTCCACCAATTCCTGATAGTTTACAAAACCATTTATTGAGATAAATGAATTTGAGGTCACTGGCCGTCTTATAAACGCTTCCCCTCCCGATCTGTACATCCACCGCGCAGACATCTCCATCGATTTGGCATGTAGTTAATTTCACCCAGCCAACTTTCATAGCTTTTAGTGTGGAGGACTTGGGCCACTTTCACTGAACTGATTCCTAAGACTTCTTTTCTATAAGTG